>NC_069129.1:34431255-34787605 GCF_026914265.1 Mya arenaria | reverse complement strand
ACATTACTGCAGGTTTGATCTAGAGAAGTACATTACTGCTGGTTTAACTAAGATAAGTACATTACTGCAGGTTGACCTAGTGAAGTACATTACTGCAGGTTTGATCTAGTGAAGTACATTACTGCAGGTTTTACCTAGAGAAGTACATTACTGCAGGTTTGACCTAGAGAAGTACATTACTGCAGGTTAGACCTAGAGAAGTACATTACCACAGGTTTGACCTAGAGAAGTACATTACCAGAGGTTTGACTTAGAGAAGTACATTACTGCAGGTTTGATCTAGTGAAGTACATAACTGCAGGTTTCACCGAGAGAAGTACATGTACACTGCTGCAGGTTTGACCTAGAGAAGTACATTACTCCAGGTTTGACCTAGAGAAGTACATTACTGCAGGTTTGACCTAGAGAAGTACATTACTGCAGGTTTGACCTAGAGAAGTACATTACTGCAGGTTTGACCTAGAGAAGTACATTACCACAGGTTTGACCTAGAGAAGTACATTACTGCAGGTTTGACCTAGAGAAGTACATTACTGCTGGTTTAACTAAGATAAGTACATTACTGCAGGTTGACCTAGAGAAGTACATTACTGCAGGTTTGACTGATAGAATTACGTTACTGCAGGTTTTACCTAGAGAAGTACATTACTGCAGGTTTGACCTAGAGAAGTACATTACTGCAGGTTAGACCTAGAGAAGTACATTACCACAGGTTTGACCTAGAGAAGTACATTACTGCAGGTTTGATCTAGTGAAGTACATTACTGCAGGTTTCACCAAGAGAAGTACACTACTGCAGGTTTCACCGAGAGAAGTAGATTACTGCAGGTTAGATCTAGAGAAGTACATTACCACAGGTTTGACCTAGAGAAGTACATTACCAGAGGTTTGACCTAGAGAAGTACACTATTGCAGGTTTGACCTAGAGAAGTACATTACTCCAGGTTTGACCTAGATAAGAACATTACTGCAGGTTTCACCGAGAGAAGTACACTGCTGCAGATTATACCTAGAGAAGTACATTACCACAGGTTTGACCTAGAGAAGTACGCTACTGCAGGTTTGACCTAGAGAAGTACATTACCACAGGTTTGACCAAGAGAAGTACATTACTGCAGGTTTGACCTAGTGAAGTACATTACTGCAGGTTTGACCTAGAGAAGTACATTACTGCAGGTTTGACCTAGAGAAGTACATTACCACAGGTTTGACCTAGAGAAGAACACTACTGCAGGTTTGACCTAGAGAAGTACATTACCACGGGTTTGACCTAGAGAAGTACATTACCACAGGTTTGACCTAGAGAAGTACATTACTGCAGGTTTGACCTAGAGAAGTACATTACTGCAGGTTTGACCTAGAGAAGTACATTACTGCAGGTTTGACCTAGAGAAGTACATTACTGCAGGTTTGACCTAGAGAAGTACATTACCACAGGTTTGACCTAAAAAAGTACATTACTGCAGGTTTGACCTAGAGAAGTACATTACCCCAGGTTTGACCTAGAGAATTACATTACTGCAGGTTTGATCTAGAGAAGAAAATAAATGCATGTTTGACCTAGAGAAGCACATTGCCACAGGTTTGACCTAGAGATGTACATTACTGCAGGTTTGTCCTAGAGAAGTACATTACTGCAGGTTTGACCTAGAGAAGTACATTACTGCAGGTTTGTCCTAGAGAAGTACATTACCACAGGTTTGACCTAGAGAAGTACATTACTGCAGGTTTGTCCTAGAGAAGTACATTAATGCAGGTTTGACCTAGAGAAGTACATTACTGCAGGTTTGACCTAGAGAAGTACATTACTGCAGGTTTGATCTAGAGAAGTACATTACCACAGGTTTGACCTAGAGAAGTACATTACTGCAGGTTTGTCCTAGTGAAGTACATTACTGCAGGTTTGACCTAGAGAAGTACATTACTGCAGGTTTGACCTAGAGAAGTACATTACCACAGGTTTGACCTAGAGAAGTACACTACTGCAGGTTTGACCTAGAGAAGTACATTATCCTGCAGGTTTGACCTAGAGAAGTACACTACTGCAGGTTTGACCTAGAGAAGTACATTACCACAGGTTTGACCAAGAGAAGTACACTACTGCAGGTTTGACCTAGAGAAGTACATTACCACAGGTTTGACCTAGAGAAGTACATTACTGCAGGTTTGACCTAGAGAAGTACATTACCACAGGTTTGACCTAGAGAAGTACATTACTGCAGGTTTGACCTAGAGAAGTACATTACCACAGGTTTGACCTAGAGAAGTACATTACTGCAGGTTTGACCTAGAGAAGTACATTGCCACAGACTTGACCTAGAGAAGTACACTACTGCATGTTTGAACTAGAGAAGTACATTACTGCAGGTTTGATCTAGAGAAGTACATTACTGCAGGTTTGACCTAGAGAAGTACATTACCACAGGTTTGACCTAGAGAAGTACATTACTGCAGGTTTGACCTAGAGAAGTAAATTGCCACAGACTTGACCTAGATAAGTACACTACTGCATGTTTGAACTAGAGAAGTACATTACTGCAGGTTTGATCTAGAGAAGTACATTACTGCATGTTTGACCTAGAGAAGTACATTACCACAGGTTTGACTGAGAGAAGTACATTACTGCAGGTTTGATCTAGTGAAGTACATTACTGCAGGTTTCACCCAGAGAAGTACACTACTGCAGGTTTCACCGAGAGAAGTACATTACTGCAGGTTAGACCTAGAGAAGTACATTACCACAGACTTGACCTAGTGAAGTACATTACTGCAGGTTTGATCTAGTTAAGTACATTACTGCAGGTTTCACCAAAAGAAGTACACTACTGCAGGTTTCACCGAGAGAAGTACATTACTGCAGGTTAGATCTAGAGAAGTATATTACCACAGGTTTGACCTAGAGAAGTACATTACTGCAAGTTTGACCTAGAGAAGTACATTACCACAGGTTTGACCTAGAGAAGTACATTACTGCAGGTTTGACCTAGAGAAGTACATTCCTGCTGGTTTAACTAAGATAAGTACATTACTGCAGGTTTGACCTAGAGAAGTACACTACTGCAGGTTTGACCTAGAGAAGTACATTACTGCAGGTTTGATCTAGAGAAGTACATTACCACAGGTTTGACCTAGAGAAGTACATTACTGCAGGTTTGTCCTAGTGAAGTACATTACTGCAGGTTTGACCTAGAGAAGTACATTACTGCAGGTTTGACCTAGAGAAGTACATTACCACAGGTTTGACCTAGAGAAGTACACTACTGCAAGTTTGACCTAGAGAAGTACATTATCCTGCAGGTTTGACCTAGAGAAGTTCACTACTGCAGGTTTGACCTAGAGAAGTACATTACCACAGGTTTGACCAAGAGAAGTACACTACTGCAGGTTTGACCTAGAGAAGTACATTACCACAGGTTTGACCTAGAGAAGTACATTACTGCAGGTTTGACATAGAGAAGTACATTACCACAGGTTTGACCTAGAGAAGTACATTACTGCAGGTTTGACCTAGAGAAGTACATTACCACAGGTTTGACCTAGAGAAGTACATTACTGCAGGTTTGACCTAGAGAAGTACATTGCCACAGACTTGACCTAGAGAAGTACACTACTGCATGTTTGAACTAGAGAAGTACATTACTGCAGGTTTGATCTAGAGAAGTACATTACTGCATGTTTGACCTAGAGAAGTACATTACCACAGGTTTGACTGAGAGAAGGACATTACTGCAGGTTTGATCTAGTGAAGTACATTACTGCAGGTTTCACCCAGAGAAGTACACTACTGCAGGTTTCACCGAGAGAAGTACATTACTGCAGGTTAGACCTAGAGAAGTACATTACCACAGACTTGACCTAGTGAAGTACATTACTGCAGGTTTGATCTAGTTAAGTACATTACTGCAGGTTTCACCAAAAGAAGTACACTACTGCAGGTTTCACCGAGAGAAGTACATTACTGCAGGTTTGACCTAGAGAAGTACATTACCACAGGTTTGACCTAGAGAAGTACATTACTGCAGGTTTGACCTAGAGAAGTACATTACCACAGGTTTGACCTAGAGAAGTACATTACTGCAGGTTTGACCTAGAGAAGTACATTCCTGCTGGTTTAACTAAGATAAGTACATTACTGCAGGTTGATCTAGAGAAGTACATTACTGCAGGTTTGACTGATAGAATAATGTTACTGCAGGTTTGACTTAGAGAAGTACATAACTGCAGGTTTCACCGAGAGAAGTACACTGCTGCAGGTTTGACCTAGAGAAGTACATTATTGCAGGTTTGACCTAGAGAAGTACATTACTGCAGGTTTGACCTAGAGAAGTACATTACCACAGGTTTGACCTAGAGAAGTACACTACTGCAGGTTTGACCTAGAGAAGTACATTATCCTGCAGGTTTGACCTAGAGAAGTACACTACTGCAGGTTTGACCTAGAGAAGTACATTACCACAGGTTTGACCAAGAGAAGTACACTACTGCAGGTTTGACCTAGAGAAGTACATTACCACAGGTTTGACCTAGAGAAGTACATTACTGCAGATTTGACCTAGAGAAGTACATTACCACAGGTTTGACCTAGAGAAGTACATTACTGCAGGTTTGACCTAGAGAAGTACATTACCACAGGTTTGACCTAGAGAAGTACATTACTGCAGGTTTGACCTAGAGAAGTACATTGCCACAGACTTGACCTAGAGAAGTACACTACTGCATGTTTGAACTAGAGAAGTACATTACTGCAGGTTTGATCTAGAGAAGTACATTACTGCATGTTTGACCTAGAGAAGTACATTACCACAGGTTTGACCTAGAGAAGTACATTACTGCAGGTTTGACCTAGAGAAGTACATTGCCACAGACTTGACCTAGAGAAGTACACTACTGCATGTTTGAACTAGAGAAGTACATTACTGCAGGTTTGATCTAGAGAAGTACATTACTGCATGTTTGACCTAGAGAAGTACATTACTGCAGGTTTGACCTAGAGAAGTACATTACCACAGGTTTGACCTAGAGAAGTACATTACCACAGGTTTGACCTAGAGAAGTACATTACTGCAGGTTTGATCTAGTGAAGTACATTATTGCAGGTTTACCGAGAGAAGTACACTACTGCAGGTTTGACCGAGAGAAGGACATTACTGCATGTTAGACCTAGAGAAGTACATTACCACAGGTTTGACTTAGATAAGTACATTACCGCCGGTTTGACCTAGAGAAGTACATTACTGCAGGTTTGATCTAGTGAAGTACATTACTGCAGGTTTCACCCAGAGAAGTACACTACTGCAGGTTTCACCGAGAGAAGTACATTACTGCAGTTAGACCTAGAGAAGTACATTACCACAGACTTGACCTAGTGAAGTACATTACTGCAGGTTTGATCTAGTTAAGTACATTACTGCAGGTTTCACCAAAAGAAGTACACTACTGCAGGTTTCACCGAGAGAAGTACATTACTGCAGGTTAGATCTAGAGAAGTACATTACCACAGGTTTGACCTAGAGAAGTACATTACTGCAGGTTTGACCTAGAGAAGTACATTACCACAGGTTTGACCTAGAGAAGTACATTACTGCAGGTTTGACCTAGAGAAGTACATTCCTGCTGGTTTAACTAAGATAAGTACATTACTGCAGGTTGACCTAGAGAAGTACATTACTGCAGGTTTGACTGATAGAATAACGTTACTGCAGGTTTGACTTAGAGAAGTACATAACTGCAGGTTTCACCGAGAAAAGTACACTGCTGCAGGTTTGACCTAGAGAAGTACATTATTGCAGGTTTGACCTAGAGAAGTACATTACTGCAGGTTTGACCTAGAGAAGTACATTACCACAGGTTTGACCTAGATAAGTACATTACTGCAGGTTTGACCTAGAGAAGTACATTACTGCTGGTTTAACTAAGATAAGTACATTACTGCAGGTTGACCTAGAGAAGTACATTACTGCAGGTTTGACTGATAGAATTACGTTACTGCACGTTTGACCTAGAGAAGTACATTACTGCAGGTTTGACCTAGAGAAGTACATTACTACAGGTTTGATCTAGAGAAGTACATTATCACAGGTTTGACCTAGAGAAGTACATTACTGCAGGTTTGACCTAGAGAAGTACATTACTGCTGGTTTAATTAAGATAAGTACATTACTGCAGGTTGACCTAGAGAAGTACATTACTGCAGTTTTGACTGATAGAATTACGTTACTGCAGGTTGACCTAGAGAAGTACATTACCGCTGGTTTGACCTAGAGAAGCACATTATCCTGCAGGTTTGATCTACAGAAGTACACTACTGCAGGTTTGACCGAGAGAAGTACATTATCCTGCAGGTTTGACCTAGAGAAGTACATTACTGCAGGTTGACCTAGAGAAGTACATAACCGCTGGTTTGACCTAGAGAAGCACATTATCCTGCAGGTTTGATCTACAGAAGTACACTACTGCAGGTTTCACCGAGAGAAGTACATTATCCTGCAGGTTTGACCTAGAGAAGTTCATTATTGCAGGTTGACCTAGAGAATTACATTATTGCAGGTTGACCTAGAGAAGTACGTTACTGCAGGTTTGACCTAGAGAAGTACATTACCACAGACTTGACCTAGAGAAGTACATGCAATGATGAAAATGTTTGCTGTACTTGTGTGTATCTTCATTTAAATATTGTGAGCAGTTTATGGCTTTTGGCCAAAGTTTAAGTTTTGTGACACACTATCGTCGCCGCTGTAGAAAAAGATACAGGCTATTACTGCCATCCAATTTTTTTTTTTTAAATAGACAACCATAACAAAAATATATTTGAAAAAGATCTTAAACAAACATGTACATGTACATACCTGCCTCAATCTAACAAGGTCAACTCCAATTCCCCCGGTGATGAAGCTAAAGGCCATTCCAACAAGAAGGGTGGAGGCAAATGCCCCACCATTATACTGTTTCTTCACAGAGTAGTCTGGCCAAGGGAAACTACTCACTTCCAGCGTGCTGTTTTCTGCAAGAAAAATAGAAGTCTTTAGTTCGATGAATTTAACATATTCGGACAAACAAGGGTATTGAATAAAGCACTTGTAAAATCTGAAAAGGTGTTTTCACTTTTTCTTAAATGTTAAGTGTGAAAGTAGTCTACTGGTAATAGGTGTCAACCTCTCACCTACGTTGTCTTGGGTTTGACCTTTCAAAAATAGTGGGTTTGACCTTTCAAAAATAGTGGGTTTGACCTTTCAAAAATAGAACGGTTCTGGTTTATAACCAGATAATGGACTTGAGAATGACTCAAATCAGCTTTCCGCTGTCTTCACAATCCAGCTAAATAAATACGTCTAATTAAAACATTAATATTTAAAATTAATTGGATTGAAAAGGACTGGTGCATTTACACCAGGCAATATCTATTTTATGTTTACTAATTAAATGTTATATAATAAAGAATATATATATAAAATAATACATCCCATAAGGTTGGAAGAACCCAAAAGTAAAAAATTTGACAGCATCGCTGCTTGTAAATCTACCTGTGCTTGGATACTTCAATGACCTACTGCGCAACTTTCCCCATGCTTCAGGTAAAAAATATTACATTATACTAGACTATTTCAAAGGATAAAATACACCATATTGACCAGTCCGTGTCTCTCCGTCCTTGAGAATATTAAACTACAGTGATTAATAAAAATTAAGTTATAATTCCTTCATTTTATAAATAGTGTTTTTATACTTCCGCTCTTACATATGCAAAGTTCATTTACTGGTGCCTTTACACCAGCCAATATTTATATGATTATATAAATAAAAATATGAAATGAAATAAGTGCAATCCCCATAAAGTTGGGCGTACGTAATGTCCAAAACCAACACCAACTGATTATATAAGCATAACAAGAGCTTTCGTAGGACTCCGCTGTGTATGCTAGCAAAACCTTAATACAATAAATAGTATGCAGTGAAAAATGTCAAAATCAGAAGCCACCATATTTGATTTGTCAAATTTTACTAAAGGTTATTAAATAGTACAGCACATGTATATAAAAAACAATAATATTAAATAACAATCCCGATGTCGCTTTTAGTCGTTGCGTATTGTAAAAGCAACAGCCGTATATTGTATGTTAATGTTTTCAACATGTCAACACCTTAAGTATTACAAACAGTGGTATAATGTGATGAACAACACTGCCATCGCAACAGTTTGTACTTTGTATGTTACTATAGCAAGACAGATGAAGTTGTTCACACCTTTACACATTGACAGTGCACAATGACTTCACTTCACAATACGCATGTTTATTATCTTTTTAATACAGAAACATATTACGGTACATAAAATCCACCTACAATATCATAACTTTAAAAAAATGAACTACATTCATTTGTTCTCGTCTGCTGATGTTAACCATACCAGATTGTCCACTGCCGATATAACTTAATCCATCAATCAATTATGTTATGTCCCTTTAAATTTTAAAAATGTAAACCAACACATTTTCTTCGTTTTATTTCCCTATTAAAGAAAATTTGGCAGAAACTAATACTATAGATAGGACACGGGCATTCTTTTTAATTGAATTTCGGGTAAAAATGTTTGTCCTATTCACAGTATAATACGGTACAATAATGATGTAATATGTGCCTGTCAAAAGCAATAAAAAAAGACAAATTAAAAAATAAACTCTTTCTACATACCAAGTTTGGTCACAATATGTCAACCATACCTAAGTTATTTAGTACAAAACAGTAATTTATTTTTAGTAGCAGTGACCGTGACCCTAGGGAACCAAAAGGCAATCCAATGATAGGTCTCCATAAACTTGTCCTATATATTAATTTGGTCACACTATGTGAACCCTTACTTAATTTATTTAGTACTTACCATTTTCTATTTTTAGCAACAGTGACCTTGACCTTGACCATAACTCTTGGGGCCCAAAACACAATCTCATGAAAGGTCTTCGGAAAAATCTTCATATTTACCAAGTTTGGTGGTAATATGTCGACCCTTACTTAAGTTAAAAATGTTGCCTTCCGACGTAGCATATTTGACGTAATTTATCACGTGGTATATACACACTGGTAAAGCCCTCCTTATTCTTTCAAATAGTCAAGCTAAAAAAGTAAAAAAGAAAAGAAGTAATAAACCCCAAAGTTAATCAAGGGCCAAAATTTGTATTTATGGTTAATACGGAGTTATGTGACCTCATTTGTGCGATGGCTCCTATATAAAGTATGAAGGCCATAGAATGAACAGTATTTGAGATTTGAGTTAAACCCCAAACTTCCCAAATACTTTAACCAAACTTTTTTAGTTGATTAAGGGCCTTAATTTGTATTTAGGATAATATTAAGTTATGTAACCTTATTGTGTGATGGCAACTGACAACTATGTGAAGTATTAAGTCAATTGAATGAAGGGTATAGAAGTAATTAGTGAAAACCCCAACTTGCCCTAAAACTTTAACCAGACACAATGTGCCCTTAAACTTTAACCAGACACAATGTACCCTTAAACTTTAACCTAAGATCCTCAATCAATTAAGGGCCATAATTTGTATTTAGGATGAAATTGTGTTATGTAACCTAGTTGTAAGATGGCCGTCAATAATTGTGTGAAGTATTAAATCGATTGAATGTAGGGTATAGAAATTATTAGTGAAAATGCCAACATGCCCTAAAACCCAAGTTTCTGAGTCAATCAGGGGCCATAATTTGGATATAGGATATGGAGTCATGTAACCTCAGTGTGTGATGGTCCTGTGTGAAGTAGTAAGTGAATTAAATGAAAGGTATTGGAGTTATAAGTGGAAATAGTGACTTGTCCTTAAACTTTAACTGGACGCCGACACAGACTTCAGGGTGAGTAGTAAAAGCCTTCTTATTCTTAGAATAGTTTAACAAAAAATGAATGAATGGTTAAAAAATTGTAAAAAAAAAAATGAAAACATTGAATTGTTGAATACAACAATTACAACAGTCATATTTATAGTGTATGTAAACAAGTTAATACTATGAGGTGACAACAAATTGGAAAACTAAAACACATTAACACACAAATAAAAGTACCTTAAATATATACATAATTATGGTTTGGGCCACTGTCAATACCATACATATGAATGCACATGTTTGCTATGTACATAAAGTAGCCATGTATGACTGATGATGGTACCCTGATTGACATGGTTTTATATAAATGTTCTGTTATGTGAAGGAGACACACAGCTGATATGTCCTCATTTAATAAGATCAATTGAATGATGAATGCTATGAATGGCAGAGAAACACAAACAACATCTCTTCATTAGATAAGATAAATGAATGATGGAGACACACTACCAATATCCCCTCACTCCATAAGAAAACACCATGCATATACATTTGCAGATCCGTACATCAAGAAAATTGATCTTCTCTCTGTGGTAGAGTGACTAAGATCATTGTTACTTTAACTATCAAGCTGTAGAATTCATATTTCTTTGGTTAATTGCCAAGTGACGCTTAACATATTTTCTTATACTGAAGTTTTGAAGTTATACCCATGTTTGTATTGATAACATTATGAATCTAAAACTTAAGTTTAGGTAAACCATACCAGTGTTTCCAGTTATGGTTCTGACCATGGTCAGCAGCGAATTTGAGTACAGGTTGACAGCCACGGGGATCGAACTCACTGCCGAGTCATTGTAAAATACCTTGTATGCACTGGTCAGAATCTGTAAGAAATTGGATGAAAACACATTGATCTATAATAAGATTTATAAAACTGTAAAAATAATAGAGTTTATTTGAGTACATCGTTTCCAAAAATGTACCAGTAAATTGATAAGCTAAATTTGCATATTCTAAGTTTACAAAGGAAAATAAATCTGACAATATTTCAGTTGGAGTTTTTTAACTTGTAATCAAAGAGAGTATTGTTACTTTGAACATATTTATAATGTTTTAAAATCATATACGGAGAGAGGGAAAGACACACAGTGTAATTACTATAGCGTAACCAGAGAGGGATGGACAGACAGTGTGATCACTATAGTGCACCCACAATCTTTTTGCAAGGTCCTAATGACATACAGTAAAACTGCTGTCGTTTGAACAACCTGTCCTTCAAAAACCGGCGGTCAGTCGAGGTCGAAGCTTAGTCCCAACCAGTTTTCCTTCTATTTTCATATAAAATATACTGACGCTGGATCAAACCTTAATAAGTCAAGGAGTCGAGCACCAATGCCGGTCTCTATTGCACAAATCATGCACAAAACCTTATGATTACCCTGAGGTCATAATTTCTCACTTTTTCCCAAAAGCATGTTCCAAAATAAACAAGCAATTTGATAACAATGACTAAGGCCAATCTGAATACCAAGTTTAAAGACTCTACAAAAACTCAATCAATAGTTATAAAGTTATTAATAAAAATACAAACATGTAACACAAATGATTACCCAGCAGACACCCCTGCCAGATAAACAAACCCCATAGTGTCTTCCATTCTTTGCAGGCAACAAGAAAACAGTGTTGCTTTTGGAATACATTGATCTATAATAAGATTCTATAACTCAGATTTGCGCAAAAATTGTCTTTGAGCCCAAAATCCCAATTTGTATACAACACTTCTATTTATGTCAAAAAATCACATACTTGATTCGCATAAGCCAACTGATTGATCTGAAAGCCGATGTAATGTGGGGCGACCCCTTTTTGTAGCAGTGTGTACATGTCTGTGAAGTAGGAGGGGTCCAGGGTTGAATCCGTCTGAAAAGTGCTGGACAGACCAGACACAAAGCTTGAAGACATCGTGGTATCTGAAAGTTAAAAAAAATAACAAGAGTGAATTCATTACATTATATTCAAGTGTTCTGCCGTTTTCAGAATGTTAAAGCTGCACTCTAACAGATTGATTGTTTTGACATTTTTTTTTTTTTCTTGGAATGTGCCAATTTTAGCATAAATGTTTCAAAAACAGTGATATAAGACTGCTGACAAAAGAGCAGGTCGCAATTTCCATTCGAAAATCGATGTTTTATTGCTCAAAGTATTACTAACGCTGTAAGAAAAATGAAATGTTCAGCAGTTTTCCAAACAATTGAGATCTGTTCTATTATGAGTGATCATATATGACTGAATTGAAGGCATAAATTAATGCTAAAATCAGCTGAATCTGAGATATTTTTTTTTAAAAAGGTCAAAACTTTTCATCTGTTAGAGTGCAGCTTTAAGCTAATGATATTTGCTAAATTTGGCCTGCAAATATAGTGATATATATTCTTACCCGAACATGTCATACCAACATGTAAGGCTTCCACGTTCATGTGTCATTTTTCAACCATAAATGTTTACAAATTTGCAGACCATATAACAATACATACATTTGAGTTGTGCATGATTCAACCATAACATACATTCTGACCTTTGCATGATTCAACCATGACAAACAGTAAAACTGCGATTACTAGAGGACACCGGGGATCTAGCCAAAACTTGAGGGAGCAGATGTTTCGAACGACCCGAATATCAATTTTCCAGTCTGTTATGAAATATCTTTCAGTGTATTTTAAGTTTGAAGTCGTCAAACAGACTGTTTACTAAGACACCGATTATGTGTTGCGTTGTGGAAATCGCTCATATGTTCAAAGGCTGTCATATATTAAATGTATACTAAATGTAAAATGTAAAAAAATTAACAATAAATGAATAAATAGAAATGTTTATTTTTACAAAAAGCACATTTTCGTAACAAGCAACATTTAAATATGACAGTACATATTATGGCATTAGTCAGATTTAAGTTTCACAAAATCAAGGATTGATGATTGGCGCATATTGTCAGTTTGGCGAAACTGTTAAATCGAAATGTGACATGACCGCGTACAGAGCGTTCTTTCTCATTTGCCATATTGCAAAGCAAAGTGACAAGAAGGAATTATTTTCAGAGAAACCGATGTTAGATCGATATGGTAGTGTTTTATTCATATTTTTATTACCCATTTACATTTCTCACAATTGACTTCTGATAATTATCTTCTCAAATGCCCTTATCAACTACTAACGATCATGCGTAAAATTGATAAATGGTTTATCACACCGTATCAAATTGTCTTTCAACTGTCATTGCAATTTTTTTCAACTTAAGAAAATTTTAACACCTAGCAATTGTTTGTTTATTTCGGAACACGCGTTCGGAAAAAAAGTGTGAAATTATGACTGAGAGGGAGCCATAAGGTTTTGTGCATGATTTGTGTACTGGGGACCGACTATTTTGCTCAACTCCTCGACATATTTAAGTTTCGATGCAGCGTAGGTATATTTTATATGAAAATAGAAGGAAGAATGTTCGGGACCAAGCTCCGACCTCGAACGACCGCTTGTTCGAATGACCGCAGTTTTACTATACATTATGACCATTGCATGATCCAGCCATGACATACATTATGACCTGTGCATGATTCAACCATGACATACATTATAACCTGTGCATGCCTCAACCATGACATACATTATGACCATTGCATGATTCAGCCATGACATACATTATGACCTGTGCATGATTCAACCATGTGCATTATGACCTGTGCATGATTCAACCATGACATACATTATAACCTGTGCATGCCTCAACCATGACATACATTATGACCATTGCATGATTCAGCCATGACATACATTATGACCTGTGCATGATTCAACCATGACATACATTATGACCTGTGCAGGAATCAACCATGACATACATTATGACCTGTGCATGATCCAGCCATGACATACATTATGACCTGTGCATGATTCAACCATGACATACATTATAACCTGTGCATGGCTCAACCATGACATACATTATGACCTGTGCATGATCCAGCCATGACATACATTATGACCTGTGCATGATTCAACCATGACATACATTATAACCTGTGCATGCCTCAACCATGACATACATTATGACCATTGCATGATTCAGCCATGACATACATTATGACCATTGCATGATTCAGCCATGACATACATTATGACCTGTGCATGATTCAGCCATGACATACATTATGACCTGTGCATGATTCAACCATGACATACATTATGACCTGTGCAGGAATCAACCATGACATAAATTATGACCTGTGCATGCCTTAACCATGACATACATAATGACCATTGCATGATTCAACCATGACATACATTATGACCATTGCATGATTCAACCATGACATACATTATGACCATTGCATGATTCAACCATGACATACATTATGACCATTGCATGATTCAACCATGACATACATTATGACCATTGCATGATTCAACCATGACATACATTATGACCTGTGCATGCCTTAACCATGACATACATAATGACCACTGCATAATTCAACCATGACATACATTATGACCATTGCATGATTCAACCATGACATACACTGATCTGTGCATGATTCCATCATAACACAAATTTATAAAATTGTTCCTGTTGATTTAAATGTTTAGTGACATGTAAAATTTATTTTTATAAAATACTTACTGACGTTATCTCTCATGAGCAGTTTGGGCACAGTGTTGTATGGAAATGTCTGACTAGTAGAACCTATCATCTTCATATAGTATGCCGGGCTCATTCCAAGACTTTCTTGCTCTTGACCACTGTTTTCATATTTAGACTGCAAATTTTTGGACAACACAATACCAACTACGACCAACACCACGGGCATGATCACTCCAAACAAGTTAGCCATGAAATTTCGTAAATGTGTCCTGAATACTGTGATAAAAATTGCCCAAAGCCTCTGTCGAGCTAGAACGCTTCCTGTTACACACTCGACTGTGTCAGATGGGTTGCTGTTGCCAGTAATGTTTACATTAACTGCGCTGCCATATTTTTTCATCCGAGGAGGCACCAGCGTTGATGTGTCGTTCACTTGTGCTTCCCGTTCTTCTAGTTCAACATCTTCCACATCTTCCTCTGTTAAACATGAAAATTATTTATACATGGTTTCATATAACTTTGAGCTTTGGGTAAACTAATCATTTTCTGTCAGTTTCTTTTGTATGTTATATCCCAAGGGTATCACATGGGCCATTCAGAAATCCTCTTTTGTAAAGTCATCATATCCATGTTACTCTCAAACTTTCATTCAACTATCAGGATTTCCAAGACTTGCATTTCCTAATAAGTAGAGGGCGAGGGCCTGTTATGCTATTGAGATCACCATGAGGGAAAACGCTGTCTGTTTTATAGTATAAAAGGTGAAAAAAAATTGTGCATTCACTCCAATATATAAAAGGTGAAAAAAAAATTAATAGTCACTCAAATATATTAAAGGTGAAAGAAATATGCAGTCACTCAGAGTCTTAAATTAAACCATGTCTAACCGTGTTTTTAACTGACCAAATGTGGCCACTTTCACACATCTTAATCACATTATATTTTCATTCGTGTAGTCCTTTGTATAGATGATAAAGCTTGATGTTCATATTGTATAACACACAAGGAGCTATGATGTCATACATGTAGTTTATTACAATGTTGCTATCCGACTGAATTAGCGCGACATCATTTAACCAATGATATACCACATTACAAAAATCAGCTATTATTTTTTTTCAATTGCAGAAGTTATTGCTCATTTTAAATCCAAATGAATAATTATTTAAAATCTAAATATAAGTATTGATTGCATTTTTTCTTACATTTATGCTGTATGAACGCAGAAGTTCAAGCGAGCAAATGACAATTCATTGAATTTGCTTGCGTGTTCTACTGCTTTCATAGAGCATAAAATCATGAAAAAATGCAATCAGTCCTTAATTGGCACCTAGTGGGTTATAGCCTTGTTGCATATAAGTAAATAGGTGTGAAGATATCAAGTAAACAGCACTAAATTTACTAATTTACCCCCATTCAATCAGTATCTGCTTTTATTGGACCAAAAACATGCACAATTCGTGAGGATCCTAAGATATGTGATCATTTTTACGTTACCATATAACTTAAATCAACTAAGACTTCATTTACAAGCAATGGAAAATTGGTTTAATTTAAAAAAAGGCCATAAATTGTTACACAACAAAAATAAGAAAACAAGACGCCAATGCAGCAACGCCGCATCACAGCCAGATTTTTTCTTACATACATGTAGACAAATATTCTGACCAAGTTTCATAAAGATTTGACAAAAATAAATGAATTTTTATGACCGTGGAATTCTTTCTCCAAAGATTTGACCTTGTGACCTTGATTTTGACCGGGGATGACCCATATTAAAGAACTTTCAAGATATTATGCAGACAAATATTCTGACCAAGTTTCATAAAGATTTGACAAAAATTGTTGAAGTTATGATGTGGAAAGATTTGACCTAGTGACCTAAAATTTGACCCGGGATGACCGATAAAGAAAATAAGCAAGATATTATGCAGCCAAATATTCTGACCAAGTTTCATCAAGATATGAAAAAAAATGTTGAATTTACACGTGGAAATATTTTTTCTAAGATTTGACATAGTGACCTAGATTTTGACCCGGGTTGACCCATATTAAAAAATATGCAAGATAAAATGCAGACAAGCATTCTAACCATGTTTCATCAAGATTTGATAAAAATTGCTGAATTTATTACCGTGAAATATTTCTTCTAAAGATTTGACCTAGTGACCTAGTTTTTGACCCAAGATTACCCATATATATTCAAGATAACATGCAGTCTGACCAAGTTTGATAACCAATGGATAAAAACTGTTGATTTTATTACATAAAATATCAAATTTAACGCAGAATTGTTATCGCTCGGAAACCAGCCCGCCCAACGGCCCGCCAAACCGCCGCCCGGTTTTTGCCATTCTATAACCTGTAATTTTTTGTTAAAAAATCCGGCTAACAAGAACAAAACAGTCAGATTAAATATGTGCATGTGAATAAACAAAAGAAATTGTTGAAGGGTTTTGAAATAGTAATTGTCAAACAAGGGGTTTACATTGAAACCGCATTAAAGTCGGATTTCTCATTTTGACAACTGCGTGTA
The DNA here is from genome assembly GCF_026914265.1 of Mya arenaria. Taxonomy (NCBI): domain Eukaryota; kingdom Metazoa; phylum Mollusca; class Bivalvia; order Myida; family Myidae; genus Mya; species Mya arenaria. The sequence goes on along the minus strand of NC_069129.1, from coordinate 34,770,602 downwards.
TGCAGCAAGAAAGAGGAAAAGTTTAAAGAGGTTTCTTGAAAATTGGATGAACACTGATGAATTTTTAAAGGATTTTTTTTTTAATTTAAATGTTGTCATATTGTTTGAACTAGTGACCCTCTTTTGGACCACAGATGGCTAATATTCACACTATTCAATATTCATTCATATCATGCTGACAAATATTCTGAACGAGTATCATGGAAAATAAACGCAAAGTTGCCTTCCACCCAAAAACGTACCTAGTTTTAAGAAAACCTCTTCTAGGGTTGTCATGGAAATGCCAAAATTCTTTATTCCAAGAGATTTTGCAGTAGCTTTGTTTTCTAACTTTGAGAAAAGATCTGGAAAAAATAAGTAAGCCATGATGGGTTTTGTTTACATAATCTTCAATTCAAGTTCACAAAATGCATGTAAAAAGTACAAAATATTGATGACAACCTATACTCTATGTCCTTATATGCAGCACTCCATTGTGAATAAACACTAAGTGCGACCTTGACCTTTGAGGTAGGGACACGGGTATTGCACGCGACACGTCGTCTTGGTATGTGGAACACATGTGGCAAGTTATTTTAAAATCTGTCCATACAAGAGAAAGTTACAGCCCAGACACGACAACCTATACTCTATGTCCTTATATGCAGCACTCCATTGTGAATAAACACTAAGTGTGACCTTGACCTTTGAGGTAGGGACACGGGTTTTGCACGCGACACGTCGTCTTGGTATGTGGAACACATGTGGCAAGTTATTTTAAAATCTGTCCATACAAGGGAAAGTTACAGCCCGGACACGACAATCTATACTCTATGTCCTTATATGCAGCACTCCATTGTGAATAAACACTAAGTGTCACCTTGACCTTTGAGGTAGGGACACGGGTCTTGCACGCGACACGTCGTCTTGGTATGTGGTACACATGTAGCAAGTTATTTTAAAATCTGTCCAGACAAGAGAAAGTTACAGCCGGGACACGACAACCTATACTCTATGTCCTTATATGCAGCACTCCATTGTGAATAAACACTAAGTGTGACCTTGACCTTAGAGGTAGGGACACGGGTCTTGCACGGGACACGTCATCTAGGTATGTCGAACACATGTGGCAAGTTATTTTAAAATCTGTCCATACAAGGGAAAGTAACAGCCCAGACACGACAACCTATACTCTATGTCCTTATATGCAGCACTCCATTGTGAATAAACACTAAGTGTGACCTTGACCTTTGAGGTAGGGACACGGGTCTTGCACGCGACACGTCGTCTTGGTATGTGGTACACATGTGGCAAGTTATTTTAAAATCTGTCCATACAAGGGAAAGTTACAGCCCAGACACGACAACCTATACTCTATGTCCTTATATGCAGCACTCCATTGTGAATAAACACTAAGTGTGACCTTGACCTTTGAGGTAGGGACACGGGTCTTGCACGCGACACGTCGTCTTGGTATGTGGTACACATGTGGCAAGTTATTTTAAAATCTGTCCAGACAAGAGAAAGTTACAGCCGGGACACGACAACCTATACTCTATGTCCTTATATGCAGCACTCCATTGTGAATAAACACTAAGTGTGACCTTGACCTTTGAGGTAGGGACACGGGTCTTGCACGGGACACGTCATCTTGGTATGTGGAACACATGTGGCAAGTTATTTTAAAATCTGTCCATACAAGGGAAAGTTACAGCCTGGACACGACAACCTATACTCTTTGTCCTTATATGCAGCACTCCATTGTGAATAAACACTAAGTGTGACCTTGACCTTTGAGGTAGGGACACGGGTCTTGCACGCGACACGTCGTCTTGGTATGTGGTACACATGTGGCAAGTTATTTTAAAATCTGTCCATACAAGGGAAAGTTACAGCCCGGACACGACAACCTATACTCTATGTCCTTATATGCAGCACTCCATTGTGAATAAACATTAAGTGTGACCTTGACCTTTGAGGTAGGGACACGGGTCTTGCACGCGACACGTCGTCTTGGTATGTGGAACACATGTGGCAAGTTATTTTAAAATCTGTCCAGACAAGAGAAAGTTACAGCCCGGACACGACAACCTATACTCTATGTCCTTATATGCAGCATTCCATTGTGAATAAACACTAAGTGTGACCTTGACCTTTGAGGTAGGGACACGGGTCTTGCACGTGACACGTCGTCTTGGTATGTGGAACACATGTGGCAAGTTATTTTAAAATCTGTCCATACAAGAGAAAGTTACAGCCCGGACACGACAACCTATACTCTTTGTCCTTATATGCAGCACTCCATTGTGAATAAACACTAAGTGTGACCTTGACCTTTGAGGTAGGGACACGGGTCTTGCACGCAACACGTCGTCTTGGTATGTGGTACACATGTGGCAAGTTATTTTAAAATCTGTCCATACAAGAGAAAGTTACAGCCCGGACACGACAACCTATACTCTATGTCCTTACATGCAGCACTCCATTGTGAATAAACACTAAGTGTGACCTTGACCTTTGAGGTAGGGACACGGGTCTTGCACGCAACACGTCGTCTTGGTATGTGGAACACATGTGGCAAGTTATTTTAAAATCTGTCCATACAAGGGAAAGTTACAGCCCAGACACGACAACCTATACTCTATGTCCTTATATGCAGCACTCCATTGTGAATAAACACTAAGTGTGACCTTGACCTTTGAGGTAGGGACACGGGTCTTGCACGCGACACGTCGTCTTGGTATGTGGTACACAAGTTATTTTAAAATCTGTCCATACAAGAGAAAGAGTTAGATCATTATTATAAAACTATGTGAGACACTGAAGCATTTGTCAAAGAGTAACAAGAATCTGCGAAGGTTGAAATGTGAATGGAAGGTGAGCTTTTTGAGTCTGTTAACAAAGATGGTGGAGAAAGTGATAAAAATTCCTTTTTTTTTGAGGATAGTGGTATTAAATGAATATTTCCACTAAATAATTATTCCCTTTTGGTTGTCTTATGTTTACCTTGCATACTTTTTTTTTAACTTGATAGGTATTGGAACAAAAAAAGTTACTTACGAAATCCTGACAAATCTGATGCTTACAAATGTGGATGAAAAGATTTTGGTGGCATCTTCATTTGCAGACTCAAAAACTCACTTATCACTATAGATGTACCACCCGGAACAGAACAATACAATTAATGAAACTTGGTGAAAGTGGCCTCAACACCACCAAGATTTATTCCCAAAGCATTGTCGTTTACCAGCAAACCTTTCCACCTCTGTCTGGGGCAGTGTGATGTCAAGTTCCTTACCGTGGACCCTGTTTACCTCTGACCCCGAAATGACCTCACTCACAAGGTCACCAATACGGCAGGAATCACTGTCTGGCTCCACCACCATGCTGGGGAATAGAAAAAAACTGACAGCATTATACAATCATATTTTATTTTTTGTTTCATAAAACATTTACATGAAAGAGTACCACATTTTCATCATTCAAATTAAAATCAGCCGTCAATGAAGATAAGTTATAAACACATACAGGGTCTTGAACAAAGAAATATAACATAACAAACACAAGATTTTTTTATTAGAATTGACCTAGCGACCTTGTTATGACCCATGTGACCTAGTTTCAAACTAATCAAAGATTTCATCAAGGCAAATATTCTGAGTTTCATGAAGATGTGAGTAGATATATTGCCTCTGTTTGTTCTCAAGATTTCTCTAAGATTTTACCTAATGACCTAGTTTTGACACCACATGACCAACTTCAAGAGTCTACCAAGGGCATCACTATGTCGTTCCGGACATGATTTCTCAAAGATTTGATCTAGTGACATAGTTTTTGACCTCTTGTGACCCAGTTTCAAATAGTCAATGATTTCATCAAGGAAAACATTCTGATTAAGTTTCATAAACATTTCAGCAGATATATTGCCTCTAGTATTAGTAAGATTTCTTCTAAGATTTTACCTAGTGACTTAGTTTTTTACCCCATGTGACCCACTTTTAAAATGCGGTGTGATTTCACCATTGATACCATTCTGTTCATTTTCGAACATAATCTGACCAATCATTTGATCACATATATAAAGCCTGTAAAGTGCCAATTTTACTTATTCAAGGACCATCACTCTTGCTGAACTCAGTGAAATGTGACAAAAATGGCAGGTGAACAACAGCCCATGCTGATTTATTTGTATAGGTGCTTTTCAGGGCGGGGAGGACAGGACGGGAGCAACTTTAATATAACTATCTGGGGTATAGTAAATGAAGTTATTTTCTATTTTCGAGGGTATATGATCCATAGATACTTACTTCAGATGGTAACCAATGCCAAACTTGTTTTTAAGATAAAACGACGATCCACAGCAACGAAGAGAGCCTTTGTTCACAATAGCTTTTCTGTCTGTAAATGAAATATTAATACATTTTAATGTACTCCATATTTCACCTGATCAATTTTAAAAAAAAAGAAATAACACCTGCTGAAGCAAACGTTGGATAGAAATTTCTGTAGTTATTTCAAAACTTGTTAAGAAAATCTGTAGTACACAAAAGTACACAATAGAGTTTGTTTTTTTTTGTCTCAAATTTTTAGTTTGTTCTAAATCAACAAAACAGGATTTCAATTTTCATTAAATGGTACCATACCAGCCAAGATATCTGCCTCATCCATAAAATGTGTGGTCAAAAGAATGACTCTTCCCGCCTTTTTATTCTTCAATGTTTCCCAGAGGCAGCGTCGAGCGTACGGGTCCATCCCGGCAGTCGGCTCGTCCAGAAAAATGATCTAGAAATCAATAAAAATGCCCATGCTTTAGTAATTTTCTTAATTTCTAAAATTATTTTTTGTTTGAATTTTGTGTGTATGATATTTGAGAGTGATATATCTTTATTTTTGTGTATACATTTATTCTCTTCAGAGCAGTACCGTACAGATAAATTACAACCAACCTTCAATATAATTATTATGCAACACACTTAATGAACCGCATTGCACAATTTTGGGCCTTTGGACATATTTATTACAAATAAAATAATCATTAATAAAAAATGCAAAAAAAAAGGAGAATTTTTAAATGTATATTGATTTCTTTCAAACTTCTTTTTTAAAAGATTATCATTGGCGCAAAATTTTCTTGGCAAATTATGACCATTAGTTCACTCTTGTTTCCATAGCAACCACAGATTTTGTCCCCATTCATTTCTGCATTCATAGTCTGTATTTAAAACAGCCCCAAAGATTAAAAATACAAAAATCATCAAGGATTATTTTATTTATGTTCCATAAAGATTTTATATTAGGGAATCAACTAAAATTATAAGCTAGTTGTAATATGTTTATGTTGCACGTCATTTCAATAATGTACTTTCGAAATGATGTCATGTGCGTGAGGTTGATTCTAAATGTGAAATACAATGGCCTCACTTGTAGCACGTATCTTACGCAATATACATGATATCCTCTTGAAATTTAAGTAATGCTTCCTGAAATGTCATTTAATTCAAATACCCAATAAAATAATAATTTTTAAGCCAATGTAAGGCTGAAGTGCCAAAACTGCGCGATGCGGCTCATATATATGCTAGTATATAATACAAAACACTTACTACATCTGCTTCTTGTCATTGAAGCTTCGCGCTCATTGTGTATTACATATACAATAACTGTGGGTGCAGTAATTATTACTTAACACTCTATACATGCATACCAAGTTTCATATTTAATGATTACAAAGTTATATATGTAATTTATTTAAAGAACCCAAAATGCATGGCATTGTAATAATGTAACAATGCCTTATGAAACCTAAATCAATGCTTACTTTAGGATCTCCAATGATGGAAATGGCCACTGAAAGTTTACGTTTCTGGCCTCCGCTCAGATTGCTAGCACGAACATTCTTCTGTTCCCCGAGGTCAACACTCTCAAGGGCTTCATCAATCTGGAATTATTAAACATTTATAGATGCAAGAGGCAGATGAGTAAATTAAGATCGCAAAAAATAATAGAGTATTCAAGTACATGTAAAATGCATTGAGCTATAACACAGAGCATTTAGAGGCAAAGTTACAAAGTAATGTAAAATATTTACTCAAAATGTTTGATGCTTTATTCAAATAAGTCATTAGGCCAAACTATTAAAAAGAAAAGGGAAACATCATGCATGGAATTTCATGACTAACTACATTGAATTTGAAACCACTTAAACTCTCCGAATACCTCTTTATCTACATCTAAAATTCCTTTAATGCCGCCAAACAGTCGGAGGTGTTCATAGCAGGTGAGCTCGTCAAACAGTGTGTTGTGCTGGGGGCAGACTCCGGTCATTGAGCGCAGGAGTTCAATGTCCTGGCTGTTTGATACATCCTGGTGAGGAAAAGATTAAACAAATTGCAATTAAAACGGACTAAATGTTATTCTAAACATTATGCAAATTTATTTTTGTGATCTACTTGTTACTTTTTACAAAGTTACAATACTAAGATTATAAAGTATTCCATTTATCCATTTAATCCAGGGTTATGTTATCAAAATTAAAACCAGTATAAACCGAAACCCACTCAAACTTTAAATTATAAATTGCTATATACCATCTATATGAGAGTGGTAAATTAAGTAACACATGTCAGGTTTGAATTATAATAAAATATGCATTATAAGATTACAAGCCTACAAGCCGTTCTTAAAGCTATCCAAATGACAACATTCATTTGTAAACCTAAATCCAGTTTCTAGAAATGTTTTCAATGTTTTTCTTTGGTAATTCATTGCAGTGACCATGACCATTCACCGTCTACTTACAAGCCCTTTAACCTTTGCTGATCCTGAAGTGGCGGAGGTCATTCCAGTAAGAATGTTCATCAGAGTGGTTTTCCCCGCCCCGTTGTGTCCCAGAATGGCGGTTATCTGACCCTCATACATATTCAGTGACAGGTCTGAAATATTTTGATAAATTTTCTGCGTGGTCTTTTGATAAAAATATTCCATCAAGTGACATAAAGGTCTTTTGAACAGAGCATACTATATTTTTCTTTTGATATTTCTTTATATGTAGGAAATTATTTGTATAATTTTGGACATGATACATAAATAAGGAAAAAATAAAAAATGTTCGATTTAAGGAGAGGAAATACACTGATCTTTTACATCCTCCTTGAAATCAAAAGACGGCCTAGATCAACAAAACAGTATTTTTCTCGTGGTTCCTCATAATGGACAGCAGTTCTGGTTTCTACCCAGGAAATGGACTTGAGAGTAATTCTTCACAATCAAGCTTAAACTAAAGTAAAAAAGTATTTCCAAACTTAAATTAGGACATGGATTCTCAAAAATGCAAACTTACTGTTCACAGCTTTCACCTCTTCCTTCTTGTTTTCGGTACTTTTGTAGATTTTAGTTAAGCCTTTGATTCTAAAACAAAATTTAAATAATTAATAACATAAACTTTAATGCTATGATATTGGAATCACCTTCTCTCATTTTTCTTGGACAAAATTCTGACCTTATTCACAATTCATCATTTAACCAATAGCAATACATCAGTTTTACCATACACTCATTTTGTAATACTCCAGGAGGCGACTGTAAGAGTACATAATCATTACATTTTTCCACGGTTAGGATAACACCATTTAGGGGTGAGGGAAGGGTCTAGTTAGGCTGTAGGCCGCTAAGCCTGCAGACTTTTATAACCATACCACGGAATTTACCATCTGCAGATTGACATAACATTTCGACGAATTAATGCCCGCACGGGCGTATCAACCCCAGCGCTGTTAGAACTGGTCAACAACCAAATTTACATTAACATTTACATTTAAATTACCTAGTAACCAATCTGCTTAAATAGCTGCGGACTGCGTTCTGCATATTAAGTAGCTTGCTAAAAGTAGTGCTGTATTAGTATTCATACTATGTTAAGCGGTTAATATTGTGCGAATAAGCTGCGTTTTTGCGTAATTGCCCAATTAAAATCATAGAAAACGCATTTAATTTAATAACAGTATTAAACACAATATATAAAGCAGAATACGCAAATAGTTTCAAAATGAACAGGTATTAAATCAAAATAAATGCATGTATATATCTGTGTATTGATTTTGGTCGCGCCAGAGAACTAAATACTATCGGTTTAAAATAGAATCTGGGTCATCGCACAGGTTTATTCCCATAAATTAACTCAGAGAACTCGTTTAGACCCGTGTTGAAGATGCGATTAAATGCTCATTTAGCGAAAAAGATTTTAAACTAAAATGTTTTAAATGAAATTATAATACTTCTTATCCTATAATAAGTTTTTTTAGGTATTTATAGTTTGTTTATAAGTATACATTACTTCTATGTTTAAAATAGCCTAAATCAGCTCTTACTAGACAACTTTGTATTAAAGTTGTTAGTTCGTCCTTACACAAAATAATTGGTTATTGGACTGTGTCGCATCAAACCATTTCCTTGTGTAAACAACTTTTAACCATTACTTAATGCAAATTATACACCTTCAGAATTAAAATCAAAGCGCATTAAGCGTTGACAGGCTTTCATCCAGCTACGATTTGTGAGTATAGTCATATAATGCCGAATGGAATGGAAAGTGTGTAAAGATTTCTCAGTTTGTCTCAGTAATTCTGGAGGGCAATATTAAGATACATCGCTACATACAGGGAATGAATAGTATGTGGGTGATTCGATATTGATGAATTTTGCGTGAGGATCCTATCATAATAGAAAGGAGCCGTAAACACTAAATTAATTAACATGTCCAATGCATTTTGTTGGATGCATCTGGTTTTGCGGTCATACCCTGGTAGTAATTAAATATGACTCAGTCATGTTTAAAGTGTAGAGTAGATCTTACTAAAAATGCCTAAATGCTTTATCTATGGCAGAACATTGTTTATGAAACCAATATTTCAGTAAGGTTTTATATGCAATTGAGTATAACTCCATACCTTAGTAATTATTTGGGTATTCCATATATTAAATGAGTACGTCAAGTGACTGATAATTCATGGTTTTGATTTAATTATTGCTCATGAGCATGTATATACTATACCTAGATGTTTATGTTAATATGTTTAACAGTTACATGACTATACTCACAAAATGTTGCAGGCGGAAAGCCTTTCAACGCTTTAAGTGCTTTGATATTATTTATGCAGGTGTCCACTAACACCAAAGTGACACTTTCTCATATCCTTCCAAAATTTACATAAGTATTGGTTTCTACCTTGGAAAAAGACTTAATATTATAAAGCATTATATTCTTAAATGTGTCAGATTTTACCATGAATGAGATGAAAGAAATTTAGTTAAGAACAAACCAACCATTACTCCTTGAATATCTCACCTGACAGCAACCTTGGACTTCATATTCGCAGGGACAGGCTCTACATCCACTCCGTCACCTGACATATCCTCGATCTCCTCACAATCAAGGTTCCCATTAGAGTATGACACTCTTACATTATGGCTCTGCCCGGAACACCAGTACGATGGCTGGAATATGTAGTAGGGCTTCCGACGTGGTCCATACTCTCCTTTATAATATTCAAGATAGAATATGTGATTATAAACTTCCATTGACCAATCCAGGATTAAACATTGAGGAGGGCTACTTTTAGTCTAAAGTGGTGCATTTTGATATAATTTATAAACATTCTTTCTATTGATTTTTTAGTTTCTGACAGTAAGACATAAGAAAAAAATGACAATGTGTGGTTAAGTTGACAACAGATACAAAGTTTCCTAAACACTTGTTGCACAAGCCAACTTATGTAGGTAACTTACCAGGAATAATGTTGTCAAAGTATATGGCCAGCAGGAAGTAGAGAATGGAATCCAGCAAAAGCATGCACAGTGGGGCAACGAAAGGGAACTCTCCGTGACGGGCCGTTTCTGCCGTCAACCCTCCATTTAGGTCTAGGTAAATGCCCTGGTAACAGAAAGGACTACTTAAAGAAGACGAAATTTGATGATTTATTTGACTATAATAGTATTTCATCAGACAGGAAACCCGTAACCGCTACCTAAGATTAGTATCATTGGAAACCATTTGCATATACAGAAAGAATATATGATATATATAGAACAAACTGGATTCCTTGTCTGTGAAAGAGCCAGAGAGGACTCAACCTATATGTATCATTTCACATTGGTTGTATTATCAAAATATACTCATATGGCATACAAAATTTTGAGGAGGGGGGTGGGGGATCCTCCCTCAGAATATCGCTCCATTCCCCAGTGTAGTACTGGTAATGCTTCTAAAAGTAGAACATGCTTAAAATTGCATGTTCCTGAGCAATAAAAGGTTAAAATCCCCTTGGAATTATTTCAGAAATATGGCATAAATGAGATATTGATGCGTTTTAGATGCGTTCAAAATCCCTTGTGCTAGGGTCAAAATTCCCTGGTTTTCAAAACAAAAAACCTAGGGAAGGTCTCCAGAAATATGGCATGTACACTATGGCTGTATCCTAACCTGGTCCATGCCGAGAGCAAAGGCTACTGGAGACAGGAGACACATGAGCCAACGACCGTACACAGGTATGGAGTAGGAGACACTGCCTGTTCCCGCTTCGTATTTCCGGGTGAGACTCACAGCCAGGTACAAACAGCTGGTGATCATCGTTGCCATGCTAGCCACAACTCCTGCACTCTGAAAGGAAAGAGAAATGCTTTAAATACAGCTTTATGCAGATTAAATTGGTAGACCTTTTGTAACAAGCATCTGTCTATTTTAAAACTTTTTTTTCTGGAAGTATTTTGTAGTGGGTAGCAATATGACAAACGAGGTACATTGAGTACCTATCAGATAAGAAACTAAGTGTTATCACTCATGTTTCTGCTGGGATTGCAGGACGGATTTACCAATTAATCATATAGAAAGGTTCTGACGAAAACAACCGTAAAGTTCCATTTAGTCATTATTTATGTGGATTAAATACACTTGCATGCTGGCTCTTTTAGATCCATCCACGCAAACACTAAAATAATTATTAAAACAAGGGCTGTCACAGACTATTTCACCCCTTTGAAAAAGGATTTCTAAGGGAAATAATAAATGCCATAATTTGCATTACATACAAGATATCTGACTACATGTACAAGTTACTAGGTTGGATTGTTTAGGAGCCATTGTTTCAATGAAAAAAATCAAGTAATTGTTGGGATTTTGGCTTATAAATGCTTACATGCAAAACATTAACCAGTCAAATAATAAAGGTAGCTTGATTAGGTAAGTAGGTTGAATAGTTCTATGTCTTACATTTCATTGCAATACATGAAGTATTTGCTGTGCTATTAACTTATGCATGCTTACATAAAAAATCTTAATCAGAATTTCTAAGTCAAATTATAAAGGGCCATTACCTTATATTTCATGCAAAATAAAGATATCTCACTTGATTAATTAAGGTATCAAGATTCCATGCAAAAAATCAAGTGGTTGCTAAGACATTGACTTAAGTGTGCTTACTTTCAAAATCTCAACCAAATTTATAAATAAAATAATAAAGGGCTGTTATTTGCGTTATTTTCAAGATAGAGTTATGTCACGTGACTAATTTAGTAGGTTTGATGGTTGGGAACACTTTGACACTTTTCTTAAGTTCTAATACAATACAGGCTAAACCCATTGGCTCGAAATTCTAGGAACCAGCCAAAATGCTTTGAGCCTCGAGAATATCGAGCTAAGAGGGAATGCTTACTAAATGTGTATTTTTCTGTGATATTTTTAAAAAAGTCATGATTATCTTGTCTTTTATTTTCCTACATTATCTCTAAGAAGAGTATTTATTAGCAGACAAATCAAGGTGCAAAATTCTTACCAGACAGACAGACAGGGACGTGAAAAATGACATTGAGCCAAGCTTAGAGATTAAAGCGTGAAAGTCTTACAAAGGACTGGGAAAATGACAACGAGTGTGGAGAAAAAGTAACCCTTGAAAAATCGAGTGTGGAGAAAAAGTAACCCTTGAAAAATCGAGCCATCCGATCTAGTTCTAAAGGAACATATAGAAAAAAATATTGGTCCTTTTTATCAAGTTCGAGCCTATGAAGATACTGAGCCAAGCGATATCGAGCAAACGAGTATTGGCTGTATGCGATATTGACTTAAATGTCCTTACATCCAAAACCTTAAACAAGGTGTGACACTCACACCAATGTCCGGTAGAGTAGAAAAGCTAATGAACAATAACTATTTCCAACCAAGGCAAAGATAGAGAGATTCCCCATGACTCTGAAATTGTTATACTATTAAAGGTCAAATAAAAAATGGCTTTCAGTTCAAATTTGTTAAGTTATACATGAATGTAGTAATCACAAAGATGTATGTTTTGTCAAATTGAAATTGCTAGTTCTGTAACATAAAAAAACTGTTATTTTCCAGCTGCTTGTATCAACCTTAACCAGGTATAACATTATTAACCTACATGTATAGTCAAAATTGCTGTTAACAAAATGGTCTTTCATAAAAGTGTGGACTTAATATTTTTGTGCTTCTTTTGACATGGTGTTGAATGCAAAACAAGCAATATTTATCATTTTTTATCGCACATAACCATCTTACTAATAAATAAATAACTAGAAGCGCTGCAATGGGACGAAACCAGGATTCTAATATGGCCGATAAGAAATTATAGCCAAATAGTTTCTTATATAACTTAGGAAAAAGTAGCAGCCTTTACCTTTACTTTTATCAAAAAAAGACGTAACTGAAAATTACTTTAGCTAATTAACTATCTTATGTATTAAGTTTCCATTGATTCTAACTAAAGTTGTTGGGCGGAAGCCATATTTCTATTGTTAGTTACAGTGACTTTGATCCCACCCCCTCGAAAGCAATCCTGCAAGCTCTTTAAATAAGCTACCGACACACCAACTTCCATAACTATCCATCAAAGCTAGCTTAAGTTATTGGGCGGAAACAAATGTTTGATGCCTATCCGCCCGTCTGCCTCTAGCCTAACGACATTGCCATTCTAATAACCTGTTTTTTCATTGAAAACCTGGTTAAAATATGTCAACTTTGTGCCACTGAAGCTTTGTTAAATTAAGATATCAGGGCAGCTGGTTAGCATTAATTAACATTGATGTTCTAGTAAACTTTAAGTTTATGTTCTGATGATCTTTAAGTTGATATTCTGGTAAGCTTTAAGTTGATGTCCTGGTAAGCTTTAAGTTGATGTTCTGGTAAGCTTTAAGTTGATGTTTTGGTAAGCTTTAAGTTGATGTTCTGGTAAGCTTTAAGTTGATGTTTGGTAAGCTTTTAGTTGATGTTCTGGTAAGCTTTAAGTTGATGTTCTGGTATGCTTTAGGTTGATGTTCTGGTAAGCTTTAAGTTGATGTTTTGGTAAGCTTTAAGTTGATGTTCTGGTAAGCTTTAAGTTGATGTTTGGTAAGCTTTAAGTTGATGTTTTGGTAAGCTTTAAGTTGATGTTCTGGTAAGCTTTAAGTTGGTGTTCTGGTAAGCTTTAAGTTGATGTTTTGGTAAGCTTTAAGTTGATGTTTTGGTAAGCTTTAAGTTGATGTTCTGGTAAGCTTTAAGTTGATGTTTGGTAAGCTTTTAGTTGATGTTCTGGTAAGCTTTAAGTTGATATTTTGATAAGCTTTAAGTTGATGTTCTGGTAAGCTTTGAGTGGATGTTCTGGTAAGCTTTAAGTTGATGTTCTGGTATGCTAAAAATTGATGTTCTGGTAAGCTTTAAGTTTATGTTCTGGTAAGCTGCTGTTTTGGTTTTGTTTAAAGATTTAGGATGTACTATTACTCCCAAATAAGATTTACCACAATTGATACAATTGTTTTAATATGCCAAAAAGGATGAATAAGTGTCGGCATTGTTTTCATGAAGGATAACGAGTTTAAACTGTAAGATATATGCCGATAACATGATATTTCTATTTAATTAGACGATATTCACCAATCATTTAATGTTTTTGTGTTTTCACCTATTCAATACACAGCTACAATTTATTTATCAGTAATCAATATTTTCCATAAATGCATTATTTTGTAAGTAGTAAAAGGCTTTTCACTCAAAATTTATGTTTGTCAAACATGTGTATGTATTGATTTTAAATAAGAGTGTCACAGTCACTTTAAGCTTCTGCTTCTGTTCTTATTATCAAGTTATGTAAAAAAATCTTACCATGGCTTTATTGAAGAATGGTGCCAGCATACAAGCGAGGGATATCATGGAAATGCCATATATGATGAGGAAGATGAAGAACAACCCATAGTTGCTGTTGGGGAGGAAACTTGCCGCCACTGCGATAATGGTCACAATCACCGTGACAACCACTGTCGTAACCATGAACACAGAAAACGCTGATATCCTAAAAAAACATGCATAAACATTATATGAATACTATGTTATATTAAAACTAGCCGCCACCGTGATAATGGTTACAATCACTATGACAACAACTGTTGTTACTATATATACTATAAAAGGAAACTATGGACAGAGAACATGCAGATATACTAAAAAATATACATGAACATTATATATACATTATATAAGGACAGAAGCTGCCATCGGGATAATGGTGACAATCACTGTCGTTACCATGAACATGAAAAACGCTGATATCCTAAAAATCCCATCACAAAGGAAATAATTCATAAGACTACCACTTTGGTTGAATGACAATGACTATTTGTGTAACATATAAATTTACATTTTATTTTTTATTTCTTGCGACCATGGTTGAACATTAGTAGATGTAGATCAACTGTTAACTTTTCAAACCAAAAATAAATTATTATGAGTTTAGTTTAAAGAAAGCATGTACTGTTTAGCACTGTGTGCAGGACAATATAAAATTATGAAATGATATGTATAAACTGATTGAATAGACAATTAGACACTTTATAGCACCATTTCATGATCAAGTGTTGTTTCCTCTGACCAATTAATATTTCATAAATTGTTTTTATAATATACAAGAGGGCCATGATGGCCCTAAATAGCTCACATGAGTGTTAAACCTTTGTTACCACTATAGACAATGTTACACACCAAATGTCTTGGCTCTACTCCCTAAAGTTTCAAACAAGAACATTCTATTTTTTCCTTTTTTATCTCAATGTAACACAGGAGGCCCTCCAGGCAGGGCCAATTTTGAACCAAGGCAACAATCTTGGGAGAAGATTATTAGACAATGCTACACATCAAATATCTAAGCTTGATATTTGTTTTCAAAATTGAACACATCATACAAAATTCATTACTGTAACTTTGAATATAAAAAAAGTAGGTCAAGAGATCACTTGCCAAGGTCAATATTGATATTTGTTTGCAAAACTGTACACATGGTCCAAATTTAATTGCGGTGGTTTCAAAAATAACAAGACGAATTTCGAAGCAAGACATCAAAGATGCGGCAGAATAGGTTTAAGTGTGAATATATGTTTTCACCATAATTCGAATAAGGATAAACATGCATAAGTTTTAACACTTAATACACATTGTATATAAGTGATTGAAAAAAGCGGGCATGACATGCGTCATATTGTCAGAAACACATTCAAGAGTAAACAATTGTTAACATTCCGAATAAACATGGACATAGCCGAACTATGACGGTGAATTATTTAGACTGGTACCTTGCATTATCACTGATAAAATTATTGATGTCGGGTCGATTCGGCCGAGATATCATTTCGGCCTGATCCTTTTCGGCCTACTTTTATTCATTAATGTTTATTTTGAATCGTGTGAATTACGCTTTGAACTTTCATTTTATATCAGTTAAATTTAAATTGTGTTAATTTCATTATTGGACTTATATTTGTTAGTAAAATCGTGTGAATTAAGCTTTGTACTTCCATTTAATATCACTTTAATTTAAAATAGTCAATTAATGTCGTGTTAAGGCACTTATATTTGTTATCAAATGCATAATTTAAACTATTATTCACAATATGCCCATAAATTCTCACATGCTTATTTACTAGCACAGTGTGTATATAAATCGTTTTCACAGACAGCAAATTTCTAAAATAACGAACTCGTATGACCGGCGACCAGTCAATACAAAAACACAGAGAATAACTTTTTTTAATTTCCTATTTTAAACATTCGGCTTATTCGTTTTATATGACGTTTTGGAAGTTTTACACGCATCAAAACAGTTATTGACGACAAATTTTAAATAAAGTTGAAAACGAGTTAATATCATTAACAAATCTTTTTTTCATAACTAAAATTTATCCGTATACACTTCCCCATTGAAAATTGCAAACATGTATCCCTATAGACGCGGCCTCCAGGCCACGTCTAATAAAGTAGGTCAAAGGGTCACAGTCAAAGTTATCCAAGCATTGATATTTGAATAAACTTGGTAGAGGGCCATTAACAAATAGCAAAGGCCAGTGCCTTGTTGTTTGAGACTAGAAAAAAATAAAAGTTTTTTATATATAAGTCTATTGGAAACTTGTGACCTCTGGTGCGAAGCCAGTTTTGATTCCAAAGGCATAATTTGAACAAACTTGGTAACAGACCACTATTTGTTGCTACAAACAAATTGTCAATGGGCTGGTCCAAGCGGTTTAAGATAAGAAGATTTTCAAAGATGTTCCTATGTACAGGTAGGTCTATAGGAAACTTGTGAACCGTGGCGTGGCCAGTTTTGACCCCAGGGGCATGATTTGAACAAACTTAAGGTAGAGGTCCATCATATGATACTGCATACCAAATCTTAAAACTAGAGTTATCACTGGATGTGATTAATACCCCACAAAAAAACAAGAGGGCCATGATAGCCCTATAACACTCACCTAAGCAAAGGGACACAGCTCTGTGATAAAGCATTAAAAATAATTTCCAATTTAAACATATCTTCAGTTTTATGATATCACTGGTCCATATCATATTTATGCCGGTCCGGACTTCACCAAAAAGGTAATATGGACCACTGACGTCATAAAACTGGTAAGTGTGGAAGGTGAATGGACCTCAGCTCACACCTCGGTCCATTTACACTTTCGGTGGCTGTCTGGCCGGTCCTTATAATGTCAGTGGTGTGTAATTTTTCTTAAATAGTGGCCATCTTATTAAGATGCAGAAAACAAAATATTGTCAGATCAAGAATTTTAGATAAAATTAATGTCAGCATTACAAATTGAACAGTTTGCTGCAAAATCAAATAAGCAACTGCATATTCAACTATTACCTTTGAAATAGATATTTTTATCACACAGAAATAGCGATACTACCATTAACAATATGTCTCAACAATATATTCTGACCATTATGTAAAGTGCCTTACCAGAACACAGAGGTCTTCAGCCCCATCATCTTCATGCCTTCCTTAATTTTTTTCTCTTTCTCAGCGACAAGCGCCACTGTGAAATAGCTGACCAAGGGGAGATAAGCAAGGACAAAATACATGGATGACATGATCAGTATCCAGGAATTGTCAGCCTGAAAGGCTGGCTTGGGGAGCATCTGAACGGAGATGTTATTGGTTGAATAGGATACGCCATATTTGTTCTTTATCAGAGCAGCGTCGATGGCTGTTTGCAGTTGAACAAATCCGTTGAACCAGTAATAATTGACCTTGCAATTTCCGTCATGCTGAAGTCCATTGTCATTCACTTGTGTATCTCCATCTTTCCTTCGGCATTCACTCTGGGGAGTGAACAGGCCACTGTACTGTGAGGACGGCACTGAATCCTTAGCATAACGCAAAGCATAACTCATATTTCCCCTTCCTCCATAATTGAATATGATTCCTGCAAGCACGCTGGTGGAGTTATTGAGAAATTCATTTTCTGCGTCTGTTTTAGTTTGAAAATATTCGATATTCAACTTTCTACCGTAGGTTGCATTGAAAATGCTTGAAAACTCGGTCATAATGGCTTGCACATTTAAATCATCTGGGGTGACCAAAAGTCGCTTGGTGCCAGTTTCCCCAAGAAAGCTGTTGACAAAGGTTTCATTCTGGATGTTGTAGTCCGGAAATCCGCCAAACTGTGGCAAAGGATCTTGTACTATTGTTCCTTTAATTGCCGCCAAAATTGCCACGTACATTACCGGAGAAAAGAATTCCTTTAACAAAAATATATTAATACTAAAATAAATGAATCATTCAATATCTTTAACATCTGATAAACTGATGAAGACTTTTATTTAGTGCTTACAATAACTGATGCTTTAAACAAAACTTGAACAAATACTGATAAGAAACCACTTCACTTTATTTCAGTAAAGCTTTCTTGTGTTTTCTTTTCCTTTTTTGGTACTGGCTTTAAAGAAGTATTCAAATCAAAACATGTACGGTACATATGACAGACTGTAGATGTGCACCATCTACCAAATTTCAGTAAATAACATTAGTCAGTTCACCCCTCCCCATACTTGAAAGAAGGGAACAAATGAACAAGTATATACTTTATCAATATATAAATTATACAACAAACATGGGTATATGTATTGATCAACCCAACCGACACCCTTACCTAAACCTATGCTCATAACTTGTAAATACGGCCTACCCAGAATGTTGTGTTCATATTTCTCCGTTTCAGCAATAACGTTTTCCATGTTATTGCCTTGAACTGGCCGAACCATGTCGCCCCAGCCATCTTGTCGGTCCTGAAAATATTTGTATTTTTTATATTTGCCATAATAAAATCTGAATTTGAGCATGCAGTCAAAAT
This sequence comes from Mya arenaria, assembly GCF_026914265.1. Classification (NCBI taxonomy): domain Eukaryota; kingdom Metazoa; phylum Mollusca; class Bivalvia; order Myida; family Myidae; genus Mya; species Mya arenaria. Next base: position 34,751,960 of record NC_069129.1, on the reverse strand, counting down.
TCAACATCAAACCTGTGTATACCTGCTTTGGTACACTCAGGTATTGCTACACAAAACACTTTACCATTGCCATGGTTATTTATTCTTGTGATTATGCAGACTGCATGACTCTAGAATTTGTGCAAAACAAATTTAAGTGTAAATTTTACAAACAGTAAAACATGCAATGTGTTCAGTAGGGATAGTGTTTATGAATCATACATGTAAGCATACTGTTTTGTTTTGTATGCCTTTTGCAATGCAGCCGGACACTGCAAGCGGGTAACCAAACAGCAAACATTTGCCGCAAACACGTTTACTGAACTGATGCCAGTTAACGATTCTAGATATAAAAATATGATTTATGGACAGTGACACTGATTTTAAGTTCCGATTCAATAATTTTGAAGCGTAAGAACAATTTAAAGAATTATACTTAACTTCGCCACTAAAATTGCTAAGCAACAACGGTTATTTTAACAGTGCAGCGAGCCTAAATATTTGGACACTTTTAATGAGCTCTTTTTTCCTAATGGAATGTATCAAACACCACAAAAAATGACATCAATTGATGTAAACAAACAAACACAACATTTTTGTTGTAATTGCAGCACTTAATATATGTGCAAATGCAGACAATCAAACCACTCAAAACGGCTTTATCATATATCATAAAAAATATATATTTATCATATATATATACATTTGTATACCACTTTCATTCTTTAGATAGAGGTGTGAAATGGATATTTTCAAGTTCATGCCCTTAAACTCAATGAAAATGTACTACAAGACATTGTTTTTCCCATGAATTCAGAAGGTTGACATCAAGTCCTCATAAGACAAACCAATAATATTTAAATTTGACTACAATATGAGAAAGCCATTAAGGGATGACAAATATTTTTCGCTGTCAGTTGCCTTGGGTATACATTCTACGTCAATCCTAACTTTGAAGAGTGAAGGAAATTGATTAGTGGTTTGACTCAATTTGTTCACACACAGTGACGCATTTCAAGATGTTTATTATGGTCAACACAGGGCATTCTAGTGTTCAACAACAGATATGTTACATACATTTTGGTTTCTTTTGAAACAATCAGATGTCATACGAAACATTGATTGCACCAACATGTATGGTATCACCATATGCAAGCAGGTTAAATTCAAGCTAAAAGCTGTGCTACATTGACTTATAAGGACAAACAGTTATGCTTCAGAAAAGATAAGTTACAGAGTGGTTTCATGAAGATCTTAATTCTTATGTGTTTACGTGGAATTTCACACGAAACAATGTCCTCCTTGTCAATTTGAATGTTTCTATTTATATAACAAACATTATTCTTGAGTGATCTATTTCAATTCAAAATGGACGAATCTACCCTTTGAAACCAGACATTAGACCTTCCACAGGAGTGCAGTGTTTCCTTTCTTTGTGATATTATGTTAAAACGGTTTGTACATGACCAATTATTGCCATAAGGAATAATACTACCAGTAACCATTCATAAATTATTTACGATACAGTAATTTTAAGCCCAGTTTTCACTGTCCCAGTATGGCTCCCCAGTATGGGATGATCCGTGATGAACCCTGTTGATCAAGCTCAATCTGGCAGACTGTCCCGGATGATAGTGGGAGGAATAGCAAGAACCAGCATTATCTGGCGAAGTTAGGATCAGACAGGGTGTAGTTAGTTAGCGTCAGATAAATTCACGGTGTGTATACGCTGAGAGCATCGACCATCAGCAAGATAAATTATATGATCAAGACCAGCAACAAACCCGAGTTGGTAAACTGTCAGCTACAGTTGGCCCATCAGATGTTGAACTCATGGTGCCATATAGTGTATTCTACATCACACTTTTCCTAACAGGCGGGTAGTTCTTTGTTCTTGGCATTTTAAGACGTTTCAACTTTTTTGATAGTGGGACAATATGGGTAACATCGGGGGGAACGGGAAACTCACCGGCGCAACACCGTAAATCCACTGTGCCAGACCGGGGTAATCCAAGATCAAACAGGGGCATTCGACTTCTAAACAAGGAGCACTCCAAGACAGCAACAGGAATAAAAGAATGCAATTTTCTTTGTGATACAAATGTACCGGATCAACCATGTAGGTTAGTTTTCACTGGGAGATATCGTGGCCCTGGTATTGTGTTTTTCCCTTTGAGTATCCCACCTTAAACCCTATAAGGTTGCTTAGGATTATCAGGGCTTTTTCTAATCATTTTGGATAGTCGAACCTGTGGGTAATATATAAAAAGGCCTGGTTATGGGATAAATACTAAACCTTGAATGTCTCTGTGAAATGTTTCAAGAAAAAGCAAGATGCTTAGGCCAGAGTTTTTTTATCTTTAGATTTACGGGAGCGCCGTACCTAAATATTGCAAAACCCAAATAAAAATAAAATTCATTTTCGTAGTTTTATTTTTATTTTTTCCGACGAACGTTGCTCCAATGTTAAGAAGAAAATAAAATTAGTGTTCTATAACCCATATCCCAGAACCAACTGGTGTACCAATTGTCATTAATTATAGGTCTTTTTACTGCACAAACCACGTAAACCAGTCGGAAATACGCGGGGAAACAGAACAGGTACCCGTTACCATAACAACGTCCTGTCAAAAGTGAAAGTAGTTTTTGTCATACCCCTTATTTCTCGCAATTTCTGCAGCTATATAGAAATGTTTTACAACAAAAACGTTCCGATGTTTATGTTTCATTAGTTAAATCAAACCATGGAGAACTTAAAGCGTGTTTATTGTGATTTTTTTTTATAAATTCAGTATGTTGTTCGCGTTTCGTGGAATGATTGCGAAACTTCCGGTCAAAATAAGGAGACAGAAATTCTTGGGTTGTTTTGTCGTCTATTAAAAGTCGTTGGCGCACGTCGTATATTAACAAGGATGAATTGGATTACAGTGCAAAAATGTATAGCTTCTGACAAACACAAACTGCAAAATGATATCGTGTTCATCATAGTCAAAATGGATATTTTTTCTGAATTTGACTCTGGGGAGCATTGAACACACTACTTCACGATCACATATTTGAAGAGAAAAACACAAGGTATCGTGATATTCGTAGTTGTTAATTAGTTTAATAATGATTTAGAATTTAAATCGTTATAGAGTACTGAAAATGATGTAATAATAACATAGTGTGTGTTTCCGATAAAACCAAAAATCTGAACATAAGATATCTGGCAGTCAGTGCAAGAAGTCAAACTTATCCGTTGCTTATTGCCAACGGACATAGCTGGAATTAGAAGGATATTTTTCAGGACTGATTCTAAAATCAGTTCTTAGACCTGGTTTTTTGAAACATATAACACTTGTCAAATTTATCTTAATGCTCCCGAATTTTCTTTGGTGAAGTACATAAATGTAGATTTTGACTGTCTGTGTATCTGTAAGCCCTGTCAAACTTTGAAGTGAAGAGGAATTTCCATCAGGGCGTCGACTTTTTTGGTTATTTTTTCTATATCAAATCCACATCACGGTAAATTGTCACGGTACTATTTCGTTAAAAACACATTTGACCTCCTTATTATACCGTGTCTGAAACTTTGTTCAATGTTTGATTACTTCACAATGGAAAGGATATGCTTATACTGTGGGCAAAAGGTTAGAAATGGCCATTTAAACTTCTTTATTACACTGACATGACTGTTTCATAAAATCCATGGGTTGATAATATATGCACCTCATATGCATAGATGCATTCGAACAAATATATACAATTAATTTCAATGAGCGCTTGAACTCCACAGTGTTGAGGTCAATATTTTCAGTCATTAAAAGGATCTTATAATTATGCTTTTGAAACTTTATGGTGATCTATCACCCTTTTTTCAGCCTATGAAATAGCTGACACAAGTAAGGTGTGTTTTGTCTTCATGATATAAGAAGATTTAAAAAATAAAAAAAATCGGAGAAAAATCCGTTTTATTTTTATTTATTTCTCCTTCGGGACATTTTATGCATTTTATTTTTATTTTTATTTCCTCCTCCTTACCCAACTTTTTGAAAAATCTCCCGTAAATCTAAAGATAAAAAAACTCTGGCCTTATCATGTTTATAATGATATTCTTCACTACCTGACATTTAAGAATCTCTTTATTTGTTTGTTACGGTATTTATTTTGAGTTTGTACCATAACTAGTATTCCAATTAATGTTATGCTTGTGCATTTTAATGTCAAAATTTTCTTTATCAAAGAATATTACTACACTTCATGCCTTCAAGTAATTCTTCTTGTTCAATACTTATCAACAGATACGTTACATTTTTGGGAAAATGACTTCATTTTTATTGCAGCAATATTTGAAAACATTAAACTAAAAGCATTAAAGGGTTGCAAAACATTAATTAATAACAATGATAAAGCGAATGAAACAATTTTGTAACAATGTTTTTCAACTCTTTTAAATATCCCTAAATGGTGTTATCTCTACTGTCTTCCTGGTGCGGTGAAATTTTTAGTTGTATGTAACCCCCCTTGTTTGTTACTTCCCTTTGTTTTGGTATCGCCAATACAGTCAATATATACACAGAAATTTCAGAATGACTTGATGGTAGTAAGATATTTTTTTTAGAATCTTTGGTTAAAATTTGATAGCTGAAATATGAATGATATTTAAAACAGCAATTATATGGGGTTTTAGTTAAATCAAACGTCTTGTTGATTGATATTGTCATTGTTCTAGACGCTAAGTAAAAAAACAAATCTAGTGGAATAGTCAATTGTTTTTATTACTAATAGGGAATGCAATTTGGTGAAATTATCTTTATGAGAATAGGTCAGGCAGTTAAGATGAGTTGTTGATTTTGAGACTAAGATTGCATTTAGCTTTGATAGTCAAGATATTTTTAGTGTCTTATAATTATTTGGAATCAGAAATAGAGAAATTAGTTAATTTGTAAACCCAAAGTTATTTGGTGATACCCCTAAAAGTTCTAATGGGCTGGACCTTAGATATATAACGCAAGATTTTACTGTGAGTAGTAGAGTGGCCGACTTGTGGTGTAGTAATAACACACTTGACTATCAATCCAGGGGTTACAGGTTGGATTCCCTGCCACACCACTAAAAAACACTAATAATCGTCTTCCAGGAGAGATGTTAAATTGGGGCTCAGTGTGACAGAGCAATACACTGGTGCACGTTAAAGAACCAGGGTAGCTCTAACAAGGGTAGCTCTAACCAGGGTAGCTCTAACAAGGGTAGCTCTAACAAGGGTAGCTCTAACCGGGGTAGCTCTAACCAGGCTAGCTCTAACCAGGGTAGCTCTAACAAGGGTAGCTCTAACCGGGGTAGCTCTAACAAGGGTAGCTCTAACCAGGGTAGCTCTAACAAGGGTAGCTCTAACCAGGGTAGCTCTAACAAGGGTAGCTCTAACAAGGGTAGCTCTAACCGGGGTAGCTCTAACCGGGGTAGCTCTAACCAGGCTAGCTCTAACCAGGGTAGCTCTAACAAGGGTAGCTCTAACCGGGGTAGCTCTAACAAGGGTAGCTCTAACCAGGGTAGCTCTAACCAGGGTAGCTCTAACAAGGGTAGCTCTAACCAGGGTAGCTCTAACCGGGGTAGCTCTAACCAGGCTAGCTCTAACCGGGGTAGCTCTAACCGGGGTAGCTCTAACCGGGGTAGCTCTAACCAGGGTAGCTCTAACCAGGGTATCTCTCAAGGGTTACATTCTGTCATTATGCTCCAAAGACATAAAATGATTAGCAATCTTATCGGAGCACTCGCTGAATGCGCCTGCCCGAGTTTGAGTATAAATAAGCTTGCACACCCATCCTGAATAGTGAGTCTGAATTGGAACTCTGATGGAGTATGGTCAACATGGTTACGGCAAAGGTAAATAGTGGTATTCAGTGATCTCCTCACAATCATTGTAATAGTGCAGGAGTTCTATGATTGAACTAGTTACTGAAGCAAATACCTAGGTCTTAAGGGCACGTAACAAGATAGCACTATCATTGCGAAAGTTGGGTACCAGGACGTCCAGAGGAAAAAATTATATATACAGTCAAAACTTGTTGCCTCAATATCCCTTGGCTCCATATAACCATTGGCTCGAACTGGATTAAAAGGACCGATTTTTATTTACTACATTTATAATTATGTTCCTATAAAAATTTATCAGACGGCTCCATTTCTCGAAGGTCAATTTTCTCCACACTCAATGTCATTTTAGCGGTCCCTAGTTAGAATTACACACTTTGTTTTGTTTGATTGGCTCAATGTCATTCTTGAGGGCCCAGGAAAGAATTTCACACCTCAATTTGTTTGCCTGGCTCGATTTCACAAAAGGCGCTAATCAATTAGATTTTCTTGATTGTTAGCATAATTATGCTCAAATCATTCTCAGTTTGAGCAAATATGCCATCATTTTTATTTCTATCTTTAATTGGCACAAGAATAATACGTCAAAACTATTTCATCACATGTATAAATCTCAAGGCCTCATTCACATAAAATCGGCAACCCCGAAGGTTTCTGCCTTAGGAACTATAAAGGGGACAAAGAGAAAGCTTACTGTAAAAAGCTTCATCAAGAAGTTTGAGGCCATAATGGCTGTCAAGGGCGGCTGCAAATCTAATCAAAGCGCGAAGCACTGTAAGACTATCTGCGGGCAAATATGTGAGAGTTTCAAATTTTATTTGAACTATGGGAATGGGTGAAGGGCACATAGATAAAAGTGAAAAATGTGCCAAGGGCCAAGAGCGCTTGTGCCCACACTGGGCGAGGAAACAAACATATCTATATCTATTTTATGGCGTCTTGTGTCATATTGCTTATGTAAATGTCACTTCAAACATCATATTCCCCCATCCCCATGTATTTAATGTTACAATGCATGCCCCTTTCAAGTGTTTCTAAAGGTTTTTCGTTGCTTTGATTAGATATCATACGATATGAAAATACAATACATTATATATATCATTTCCTTTTATGAACATACACGTTTTGTTTAGGGAAAATCATTTTTTTACAAACAACTTCAGCAATAATTCCATTCAAAATGCACAGCTTATCACTTCAGTCGACGTATCCCCATGTATTTAAAGTTGCAATGCATGCCCCTTTCAATCGCTTTTAAAGGTTTTTCGGTGCTTTGATTAGATATCATACGAAGGCAAGTTTTATGAACATACACGTTTTAAATGTTTAAGGAAAATGATTTTATTTTTACAAGCAACTTTAGAAATAATTCCTATCAAAATGCAGAGCTTATCAGAATGATGGCCGTTTTCCCGTGGTGAGGACAAACATGTGGTCAGTCAATGTATGTAAAAACTAATTTTAGAAAATCGGTCAGTTTATGTAGTTGAAACTATTATCGGAAATTGTCTGTTCTAAGAATGGGAACATGATTGTGCTTTTTCAAGTTTTATTGATAAATAAATGTTATTTATGTGTTTAATAGGTAAATATATGTGTAGAAATAGTACTAGTGCTGTTATGAATGCTTCGTACTCTTTAGATGTTTTACAGGTTAAATCCGAACTACTTTGCTTCATCAAACATATGCATAACTCACTGTCGTATCAGGGCATGTGTGTTAGAATAAATTGAAAGCCTTATGTCCAAAACTATGGCAAGAATACACCAGAACGAAGCTATAAAAATGAAAACATCTTATTAGAAAAGTATACACCAAAAATCATAGAATGAATAGTATTTTGTTATTGTTTAGCAGGCAAATCATAGTATTTGAAGCATTAGCAAGGCGAAACCTGAGATACAACTATTTTGACTTTCAATCATTTTTTTTTTATCTCATAAAAGTAATATCAAAAATACACCATTACAAATAAGCGTGCTTCATGGTCACACCATTTTATAATAACAAACCCTGCAGGCGATGGGACACTTGCGGTCAGTAATAATTTCTGGAACATCTTGGGCTAAACTCAGAGTGAATATCATTATGTTACCTTCCTACCAGAGCCTCCATTATTTTGACCCACATTAATCTGATAAATATAACAATCTAAAAATAGTTGTATTCTGCTAAAAAAATAAATCGCCGGGATACAGAAATACAGCTCGGAAATAGCCAAACAAGCAAGAACTCATACTCAGACCACAATTAAACTAATCTATTTTTATGATTTCGTCATCATTCTGCTAAACATAGAGCGAATTGAGACAAAAAAAAATGGGTTAAAACGACATGAAAAGAAGTAGTTCTTTGGATTTTGTGGTCTTAAGACCTGGTGACCTGCACGCATGCGCAGATAGTCTAAAAAGCAAATTGCAGATGACTTCGGTATTCTGCATAATAAGCTTTCAACTTGGTTGAAAAATAAAGACCAAAGAAGAGCCATATTCCTAGCCAGTTTTTTCATTAATGGGTTCATAAAACAAACAAAAACATTGCATTGTCATAGTATCTAATGTGTAATGTTGCCAACAGTAATGTTGGTACGGGAACTATGTTGAATAAATACTCTTCCCTAGCGGAGATAACATAGGTAAATAAATTAATTACTTTATGAAAGAAAAATACACATTCAGTAAGCATTCCCGTTTGGCTCAATATTCGCAAGGCTCGAAGTATTTGGGCCGGTTATAGGAATATTGACCCAACGAGCCTGCTTGGACAACATTTGAAACAATAGATATAGGTTGATTATAAAGTTAAAAAAGAACATTTCATATACTGTATTCTGTTGTAGTTTATCAGTTAAGTTATCATCTGGGACTATTAGAAGACTTAGGCTTAAAAAAAAAAATACATTTGGTTCGAATTATGCACCAGTCAATTGGAACCACGGCCCCCCCCCCCTAGGTCCGGGGAAAAGCGGGGACTTTGACTTTCGGTCCAGCCAACCCCGGCTAAAATCCCCGCCCTGCGGAGACGAACAGATGGTAAAATCCCTGCCAAATGCCCCTGCACCCCAAGGACCCTAGGTAAGGCCCATTCCCCACTATATTTAAAGCGAAGACAAAAGCACCGCATTCACCAAAAAAACGGCCCATTTCCCCGGCTATCCCCGGTATACCCCCGGACCTGGGGGGGGCCGTGGTTACAATTGACTGGTGCATTACCCGACCCTACATGTGTTCTAATGAAATAGGCGCCAATCCTACCTTTTTTGTTGTTGTTTTTTTTATATGTAATAACTTTTAAGGCTTTATTTAGAATATTACTTTAACACCATTCTTAAAAGATGACACTTACATTCTGAAATAAAGCCTTATAAAACAAAATAAATAAAGGGCCTACCTACCCTACCTGTTTTTGAAAAGGATGTAACATTAAACCAAACCATTTTATTATTTTGCCTTATGCGAAAAAACATAATTTCACCGTTATGTGTGTGAGAAATTTATGGATAGAAGAATAAGAATTTTTTTAAAGACATTTCCAAAAATGGCAATGTTCCAATTAAAATCAGATAAAATTTAATCACCATAATTCTGTCCCTACATACAGTTCTAGTCCAAATAACTGTACGTTGACGGATTTTTTTTAGATTTTTGATATGGTAAATCGAAGAATCCGTATAACACGTCTATTATTTTAGACTACCAGTATGTAGTTACCTACACTTTTTTGGACATGTTAATTAGTGAAAACAGAGAACTTCTTGGGCGCCTAAGTAGAAACATAAAACTAAATATTTTTAACTAAAGTTTTGGAAAAAAGAGATAAATACCTGCACGAAATGATATACAGTATCCTTTGCTACTGGTACAGTACACTCGACAAAAGGTTTAGAAGAGTCTGCTTGAATCCGAAAGTGCACGTTTTATTATAATGTTATTACATATTTCGCAATTAAGCATGATCAAATAAATTATAATCGTAAAGTACAGTATGGTATTTCGCCATACATCACGTATGTGTTTATTTCCGTTTTAATAAGTAAGCGATGTGACGTACCTTGTGACAAAATGTAAACAATGATTTGTACTAGATTTTCACCCGGGCGGTATATAAAGCGCAGATAATTTAATAGTAACTCAAGTAACGCAGACAAAGAGGAACATTGCTTTGCGCAGATAACATACACAAACGAGGCCATGGTGTTACTCAGATCAAATACAAAGTCTATTGATCAACCTAATGATATTAATGTTCAAGATAGACCCATACTGCAGTAGAGCAGAAACCTATTGACTTGTCAGTCGAATCTAGTCGAACGCAAATACACGACCAGCCTACTCGACAAGGGAACATCTTAGACTTAGTATTTGCTTCTAGATAATCCATCCCTAGTGAAAAGCTCAGTGAGTGTACCTGGTATCTCCGACAATGACATTGTAGACATAGATCTAGACAGCAAACCCATTTACACGAACACTAAACCAAGAAACTGATCTACTTGTTCCAGAAAGCCAACTGGGACAATATGAAACTATTTTGTAAACTCATAAGTGATAAAAGTACCTCGCTATACAAACATGAGAATGTTGAGACACTTCGGAATATATTTAAAGCTGACATTCTGAAATACATTGAAGAAAATGTGCCATCCAAAACTGTCAAAAAGAAACATTGTTTGCCATGGCCGGCTGATTCGTACTATGAAGAAATCAAATAGAAAGAAAGCCAGATATTACAAACAGGCTAAAAAACTGGAAATTGGTCAAAAATCAGAAACTTTCAGAAAGAATGTAAACGCTCATTTCGGAAAGCAGAATAGGACTATGTGAACAATACTATGCCGAAAGGGATTAAAAATAATATCACCAAATCTTTTTGGAATTATGTGAAATAAAAAAAGCAACAAAATATTGGTGTATCTCCACTAAAAAAAGATTGGAAATCTCATAACAGACTCCAAATGTAAAGCTGATTTACTGGTAGAACAGTTCCAGTCAGTGTCAAGTTGTAAAATATCAGAAACTATGAACGAAAACAAATTAAAATTCCAGAAAAAAAATGTATTCAATGTATTCCTGAGTTGAAAATTACTAAAAAATGTGTCCTGAAGTTACTCTTGGACTTAAATACTGCTAAAGCCATGGGCCCAGACCAAATACCTATAACGCAGCCTGCGCAAATCGCTGCGTTTTATACCGACCCTAGCATCACCAATAACATTTTTTCCAAATGCTCAGTGGATACTGGAACCGTGCGAGCAGATTGGAGAAATGCAAATATAAGTCCTGTATTCAAAAAAGGCGACTGAAATCTCGCAGAGAATTATAGACCTGTGAGCCTAACTACAGTGCTCTGTAAACCTTTAGAACATACATGTATCATCTGTGGACATTTACTGAAGCATTGTTTTGCGAAACATTCTATTCTGACTGATAGAAATCATGGATTTAAATCTCTTTTTTTCAACAGAAACCCAACTATTAGTAACTATGGATGATCTACTACAATCATATGATAAAAAAGTGCCAAGTAGAATACTTGACTTTTCGAAACCTTTCGATACTGTCCCACACGAAAAACTACTACAGAAATTAGATCAAAGCGCGAGGCGCTGAAAGACTTTCTGCGGGCAAATATGTGAGAGTTGCAAATTTTATTTGAACTATGGGAATGGGTGAAGGGCACATAAATAAAAGTGAAAAATGTGTCGAGAGCGCTTGTGCCCACACTCGGCGAGGAAACAAACTTATCTATATCTTTATGGCGTCTTGTGTCATTTTGTTTTTGTAAATGTCACTTCAATCGTCGTAATCACCCATCCCCATGCATTTAGTGTTACAAAGGCATGCCCCATTTCATTCGTTGCTTTGATTAAATATCATAGGATAGGAAAATACAATACATCATATATATATATATATATATATATATATATATATATATATATATATATATATATATATATATATATATATATATATATATATAACATACACGTTTTGTTTAGGGAAAATATTTTTTTTACAAACAACTTCAGCAATAATTCCATTCAAAATGCACAGCTTATCAATTCAGTCGACGTATCCCCATGTATTTGAAGTGACAATAAATGCTCTTTTCAATCGCGTCTAAAGGTTTTTCGGTGTTTTGATTAGATAGCATACGTTAGACAAGTTTTATGAACTTACACGTTTTAATTCTTTAAGGAAAATGATTCTATTTTTACGAGCAACTTTAGCAATAATACCTTTTAAAATGCAGAGGTTATCAGATGGTCGTTTTCCCGCGGTGAGGACAAACATGTGGACAGTTAATGTATGTAGAAACTATGTTTAGAATATCGGTCAGTTAATGTAGTTGAAACTATTTTTAGATTATCGGAACGTGTCTGTTTTATGAATGAGAATATGATTGTGCTTTTTAAAGTTTATTGATAAATTTAATGTTATTAATGTTTTATGTAAGTACCTGTGTAGAAATAGTACTAGTGTTGTAATGAATGCTTCGTACTCTTTGGATGTTAAACAGGTTTAATCCGAACTACTTTGCTTCACCAAACGTATGCATGACTCACTGTCGTATCAGGGCATGTGTGCTTATATAAATTGAAAGCCTAATGTCTAAAACTATGCCAAGAATACACCGGAACGAAGCTTTTATGCAAAAAAATGAAAACATCTCATTAGAAATATACATTGCCAACTTTGGAGCTTATCAGGGTAACGACGTCTCTATCGATTTCTCCTCTCAGTGCAATAGTAGCGTTAAGATACGCTGGTTTAGCACTTATTTAACTACTGGACGCAGTGTAAGATTAAGGCAGATAAGAAATACAGAATTTATGAGGGTCATTAAGTTGACCCGTCCTTTTAATATATGTTGCAATAGAAAATTTCAGTATTGGACGATTTTAGATTTAGCCATAATTTGGTAGGGGAAACGTTAGTTGAACGCCTAAAAACATAGAATGAATAACTTATCTTGTAATTGTGTCAGCAGGTAAACTACAATGTATAGTATTTGAAGCATTAGCAATGCAAAACCTGAGATACAACTATTTTAACACTAAGACAATCATTTTTGTTTCTTATCTCATAAAAGTCAAATAAAAAAGCACCATTACAAATAAGCGTGTTCAGGGTCACGTCAGGTTATAATAACAAATCCTGCAGGCGATGGGATACTTTCGGTCGGTAATAATTTCTGAAACAGCATGGGCTTAATTAAGAGTGAATATCAATTATCCTGACCCTCATTAATCTGATAAATATAACGATCTAAAAATAGTTATATTCTGCTAAAAATAAAACGCCGGGATACATAATTACAGCGCGGAAATAGCCGAACAAGCAAAAACTCATACTCCGACTGCAACACAACCAATCTATTTAGACTATCTGCGCATCTATCTTAAGACCGCAAACTCCAAAGAACTACTTCTATTCATGTCGTTTTAACCCCTTTTTTGTCTCAATGCGCTCTATGTTTAGTAGCAGAATGACGTCGAAACCATACCGACCGCAAGTGTACCATCGCCTGCAGGGTTTGTTATTATAACCTGGTGTGACCATGAAGCACGCTTATTTGTAAGGGTGTATTTCTGATATTACTTTTATGAGATAAGAAACAAAAATGATTGTCTGAAAGTCAAAATAGTTGTATCCCATGTTTCGCGTTGCTAATGCTTCAAATACTATGATTTGCCTGCTATACAAAATAAAATACTACTCATTCCTAATAAGATGTTCACATTTTTTGCGTAAAAGCTTCGTTCCGGTGTATTCTTAGCATAGTTTTGGACATTAGCCTTTCAATTTATTCTAACACACGTTCCCTGATACGACAGTGAGTTATGCATACTTTTGATGAAGCAAGGTAGTTCGGATTTAACCTGTAAAACACCCAAAGAGTGCGAAGCATTCATAAAAGCACTAGTATTATTTCTACACAGATATTTACATAAAACATAGATTTTAATCATTTTCCTTAAACAGTCAAAACGTGTATGTTAATAAAACTTGCATAACGTATATGATATCTAATCAAAGCACTGAAAATCTTTAGAAGCGATTGAAAGGGGCATGCATTGTCAGGGGCGTAGCCAGCGTTACGCACTTACGCATGTGCGTAAAATTAATTTGAAAAATGAAAGTTCGAGGACTAAGGTAAAAATTGATATCAGAATAAAAGGAAGAGCAGCCAAAGTAAACGTTGCTTCCCTGTGATAGATAGCTTTCTGAGCCGAAATCAATCACTTGGTTATTACAAAGTCGGCGGCCTCGAACCTATTAATCCTTCCAAATACACCTCAGAGCTCAACATGTTCGTTCCATTTTCCATTGTTTTCCACTGGGTAGACCCACCCCCCGAACCCCCAACTGGCTACAGGGATATTCCCCATCCCACACCCTCCACCTTTAGTGCGTAACATTCGGTAAAGTCTGGCTACACCTCTGATTGTATCTTTAAATACATGGGGATACGTCGACTTAAGTGACAAGCTGTGCATCTTGAATGGAATTATTGCTGAAGTTGAATGATTTTCCTTAAACAAAACGTGTATGTGCATTAAAGGAAATGATATATGATGTATTGTATTTTCCTATTGTATGATATCTAATAAAAGCAACGAAAAATCTTTAGCATGCATTGTCACATTAAATACATGGGGAGGGGGGTTTACGACGATTTAAGTGACATTTACATAAACAAAATGACACAAGACGCCATAAAATAGGTAAAGATGTTGTTGTTTCCTCGCCTAGTGTGGGCAAAAGCGCTCTTGGCCCTCGGCACATTTTTCACCCATTCCCATAGTTCAAATAAAATTTGCAGCTCTCACATATTTGCCCGCAGATAGTCTTTCAGTGCCTCGCGCTTTGATTTTATGGTGTCGACGTCATTCTGCTAAACATAGAACGCATTGAGACAAAAAAAATGGGTTCAAACGACATGAATAGAAGTAGTTCTTTGGAGTTTGTGGTCTTAAGACTACCTACTAGTTTGGCTCTCGTCTTTTTTGAAAAACAGTCATGAATGTTATTGTTGAGGGTGAAAAGTCGAATAGTGTAAAAGTAGACTACGGCGTGCCTCAAGGAACAGTACTCGATCCTCTGATGTTTTTACGCCATATAAATGATCTACCTGATACAGTGAAATCTACAGTTCGTTTATTTGCCTACTATATAGAATTATCCACAACACCGAAGACCACCTCGTATTGCAAAACGATCTGAAACAATTTGAAAATTGGGCTAAACTATGGGAAATGAAATTTAATGCAATGTGCTACATTCTAAGTGTAAGACAGAAATCATTTTTTCTATGATCTGGACAACACTGCACTACAACAAGTTCATACAAATCCATACCTTGGTTTGACATTTTCAGAAGAGCTAACATAGGAAACTCACATCAGTAACATGACCCTTACTACGTCAAAGACATTACTTCTATTGAAAAGATTCAGCGTCATGCTGCAGGATTTATCATGAATTACACTTTGAGAGATAATGTCTGTGACACAGACATGCTGCAGAGACTCGATCTCGACCCGCTACAGACAGGGAGACATCAGGCAAGGCGTGTATTCATGTTCAAAATCATCAAGGGTATGGTACCGACAATCGACAAATCCAGCTACTTAACACCTATTCAAAACAAAAGACGCATTAAACCAAGAAACTTTAATGACAATGTTCAAACAAATATAGTAAAAAGGTTTGTAACAAACCATTCAGACTGTTGTAACGTGCGAGCCAAACAAACACCAACAGATCCCTTCAGGGAAAAGCATCCTCGACCCTGAAGGGGTCCACTGGTCTTTATATACACTAACTTCTCTATTCTCACATAGCCCGGGCTTTGCTAATTTGCATATTACCAACCAAGTTTATATCCATTATAAACGTACTTCCGTTTTATACGGAATATTATTATGAACGTACCTCGGCCGCTGTAGACCTCTGCCGCCTACAGGGGACCGTTACACTTCAACCATCAGGAAAGCAGAGCTTTAAAGATTGTTGAAGTTCCAACTTACTATGCCTCACAGGACAGCTGAGCTTTCTAGCAAGTGCATAGAAGTGGAGACTATGAACGCACATCCGCCGCATACAGCGGACCGTTACACTGTTATCAAATCAAACCAGCTAAAACAAAACAATACAAACATTCATTTTTTTAATAAGGCAGTGCAGGACTGGAACTATTTAGAGGAGAGTGTCGCGCATGCAAATACAGTGTAGAGCTTCAAGGCAGCTCTCACAAGACGTGACTGAACGACCAGGACTCACCATCGACGCCTTATGCCAGAATCATGGTCCTGTGTCGCATTCATACAGATACAGATACAGACAGAACAGGGAAGGGTGCGTGTTTGTACTGGATGTTTTAAAGATTACAAAAAAAAATAGAAATAAAAACTATAATTATTGTAATGTATTCACAGTTACAGTTCCATTATTATTTACAACCCTGTGAGATATTTCAGCCTTTTTGGTTATTTATGTTGTATAAATGAATTTGATGTTTGTGATTAAGAATTAGTATAATTTATTATATAATCAATTTAACCGATGCTAGCACTAAATGGTGAAAATGTTCATGTTAGATTTAAATTAAAGTTTGCTACATTTGTATGTCGTTGATAATATTTCATATGTTATGTTTATATTAAAAACAAATAAATATTCGAAAGTAAAAATTCACTTTATCTCAGTTTTTATATGCCAGTAATTTGTGATAAAGCTTCTTAATAATATTGTTTTGTTTTTTAATAACGCATGCAGTAAATACAGTCTTGTAGGAGCAACGTTGACGTGATTTGACGTTGACGTCATTTCCTGTTTATTATATACATACAACTTTATGAAGGCCAAATGGCCGAAACGTTGTTTCATTTAAGGAATGAATTGCGGGCTTGATGTCATTATCGGGGTATGAACGCAATTGGGCTGGTCTAAGTGTGTGGAGTCCGAAGGACTCCACGCGTACTTTGACCAGCCCAATTGCGTTCATATCCCCGATAATGACATCAACCCCGCAATTCATTCCTTATATTTACACCAATAGTTCATTATTTAATTCAAGAAACGTTAAAAAAATACTTCATTTCATTTCGGATTACCTTTCAGTAATCCGTTCTTTCCTATTCTGTAAATAGGACGACCCGACTGTTACCGGAAACATTTTTTTCAAATGACGTCACAATAACGCGGGAAAAGATCAACCACTTGAAATCACTTTTAAACGTAAAATTAAAACACTTTTGGTAACAAAACGTTTAAAATATAATAACTTAGCACTTTCTAAAATGTTGATTTATATTTTACGAGACCTGATGACACAATACAAACAATAACAAGATCAAATTTGCATGTATATTGTTATGCGATGAATTGCGATCCGAACATATCCGAAAATGTTGCGTTCATCGATTGATGAACGCAACTGCCGAAAGGCAGTTCATTTAAGGAATGGACGTTGAGGTGTAAATATTAATAAATAATTCGTGTTGCATTTAGACTTCTTTAATTATCACCATATTAGTATAGTTTTGTAATTTTAAAACAAATTAACATAGTCACTAAAGATAGTATATATTCTTGCTCATGAATTCCTTCGCGAATACTTTTAGATTTTAGGCTGATTCTCAATAAAATCAAAAACCATGTGCTACTGTTATAAGACTGATAATGTGAGGCAAACACTATGGAAACATATCTTTGACCTTAAAAGTGCGTTTTAGAGTGTCCATGACTCTTAGTGGGAAAGTACTTCATGACTCATAGTGGGAAAGTGCCTCAATATACAGAAATATCAGTAGTTGGGATTTAGCAAAGGTGCTTCAAACCATGTTTGAATTTGCGTAATATAACCTGGACTTACTCATTGAACAACTTCTCATTATATTGCATTTTGTGTCGTTGTTGTTGTTATTGCTTCTTTAAATGCTCAATAACTATAATAAAGGCATTTTTTATTGACTGAACATTTAGTTTTAGTCTTCCACACTTTTGATTCAACATACATAAATCTTGATGATATATACGAGCAATAATAACTCGGAATAAGTAAGGTAATACAAAGAACTTCAAATTGTTTTTAGTCATATAAATAAGTTCGAATTTGATTCTCCTTATCCAGTTTGGAATTTAGAATTTTGCTTTTGTCTATAAGTTCCAAAACCCTGCAATTATAAACAAATAAACCAACACCTTGAGCAATTACTCATTTATATCTTAGTTTTGATAATTGAGTAGTTATCTTCGCTTACCTTGCAAGTAAAGGTGTATTTATCCCTCAAGTTTAAAACCACCACACCATTCCATTTACTTTGTTTGTTTATATTTTTCCATTGTTGTGTATAAAGAATCATGCAATTTTTTACATTTATATTGCACTTTGGTACCAACTAAACCTGCTGTATATATGTTATGCTCTCCATATATGGAGGAAATAAAAGATATATCTATCTATCAGTATAAATAATTTGAAATACTCATTTAATATGTGGTATACCCAAATTATTACTAAGGTATGGAGCACACTCAATTGCATATGAAACCTTATCTGCAACTTAGTTTCATAAACAATTAATGCACTGCAACTTCATTTAAGCATTTTTAGTAAAATCTACTCAACGCTTGAAACATGACTGAGTCGTATTTAATTTACTACCAAGGTATATTCGCACTAAATTAATCGAATATGATGAATACTCCTTCCAGCGCTAATATTAGATGCACTATTACTCCCAAATAAGATTTACCATATTTAATACAATTGTTTAAATTCACCAAAAAAGATAAATAAATGTCGAAAACAATGGTTTTTATGAAGGATACTGCGTTTACTTTGAAAGAAAGGTGCAGAAAACGCGATATTGCCACCTTATGAGACTATAGTAGACCACAGTAAATCTTTAAAGCATTTACCAATCATTTAATATTTTTGCGTTTTCAGTTATTAAATACACGCTTATAAACTTTTAATAAGTAATTAATATTTTTCATAAATGTATTATTTAGTAAGTAGTTAAAGGTTTATCACTGAAATATATGTTTGTTATACATGTGTATGTATTGATTTTGAATAAGAGTGTCACTTTAATACGCAGAACGCAGTCCGTAGCTATTGGAGCAGATTGGTAACTAGGTTATTTAGATGTAAATGTTACCAGCCGCACCACTAAATGACCGCGGGCGATCTCGGCAAAGAACCCATTCGGAGCTCCTAGGCCGTTTTTTTTCAAAAACAACCTCGGATGTATTTGGACGGTTTACATACTAAAAAGTATTTTTTAAAAGAGGTACGTTTAAGTCCGCTGCAAGTAGATCGCGTAGTGATTTTATTTAGCAGTTAAACGTTATGACTTTACTCTTGGAAATCTTAATTATGTTTGCAATAATATACTTCACTGGCAATCAGTTTAAACTTAGATCAATAAATACAATTCTAAAACACTACATTTCTAAAATGATTTAATTAAAAAAATACGAACTACTTTAACTTATGTACCGGCATACATCCGAGGTTGTTTTCGATAAAAATGGCCGAGGAGTTCCGAATGCAAAGAACCTCGTACGAAAGATCTACGGGACTTTTGAACTTTGAAACACCGAATAGGTACAGGCTTTTTCGTGAACGCAGTTACATTCAGCAAAAACACGAAGCACCCCCTCCCCTATATTTAGGAGGCTAGTGTTAAGCGCGACTGTAATCACTCGAACGATGTTAAGACTGTGTTCTCCGCCGAACCTAAATCAGGAGCCTTTGCATACCAGCAAAACGCACGACGAGATTGACAGTAATCATCAGGTATCCCGCTAGCGCTCCAGGTCAAATCAATGACACATAAACATGTTTTCATAAGCTTAGATTTCTTTCATTAAATGTATGCGGATTGAAATCGAAAATAATAAATCCAGAGTGTATAGATTTTTAAGTGATATTGACATGATTCATGGCCTCTAAACGCCAGCTCCACCACTTTCACTGTGTGGGAACGGACACCGGATATAGCTCAAAAAGTGATAAGTAAACAGACACTTATGCAGTTGTTTTTCTTTACCAGAGGTAAGACCTTGCTGTGTTATCGCATATCTACCGTATCCACAAATGAAGCAAGTGTTTGAACTAATACCTGAATGCTAAATTTGGCCTATGGTATACTTTAAAGTGCTTACGATTTAGCAGACCTCGTAAAATGTTTTTTTTCAAATCTGAGATGATCACCTCAAAACTTACAGAATTTCGACAAGTATTGTTATATTTAGGAAATATATCGAATAAATAAAAAATCTGAATCGAAGGATTTCACAAGCATAAGTTCAACTATTTTTATTGTAAGAAATGGCAATATAACTTTTAAACTGTTAAAGATAAACCCTTAGAAATGTTCACAGTACTGTACTGGGGATAGCCGTATAATAGCCGTGTTATGTACTGGGGATAGTTTCAAAGTTGAGAAATGTGTGTCCTGGTGATAACATGTAAAATGGAACAAAAATTGATAGTAACACTGTTAATATACTATATACATATATATGTCTATTTCGAACTTTCAAATAATCTGCAAAAAGTGAGACTTCAATTTGATAAGAAATTATTGAGCAAACTTTAGTTAACAATTAGTTTGATCCATGCTCTCCTAAATGAACGTATATATTATGCAAGCTGTGTAAATAACAGGGTTGGTCACAATACATTCTTTCTCACTTGAGTAAACGAGCAGAGACCATTTTTCTGTTCTAAGTAATACCAACATCGACCCAAGCTTAGAAAAAAGCGTTACGTGTTCCAAATTTGATCACAATATCTCATTCCCTACTGGTGACTTTCTGTGTGCAAAAAAACGTACCTACTTGATTTACAAAGCAATACTATATATATGAATAACAAACACCACATAAATTCTACGGCCATATGTTTTGTGTTACTCAATAAATCAGATTACCGGCATATTTCAAATATTTAGATATTGATGCTTGTGAAAAACACATCATGGTTAACTAATATGTATGAATACAACAGTTTTAAGTGCATACAGATACAGATAAACAACAACATGTTTTGGCTCTCATCCCTCGATATGGACAACATCGAACAATTTCCCTCGAGCTCGCGTATAGGTTAATAACCGTAATCATTATCACAGTCTCTTTATTCTAAATACATCAGTACTATCCCCAGTCCACTTAATAGCTATCCCCTGTGCAGTTATTTATCTGCTTCATCTATCCCCAGTACACTACCAATGCAACAAAAGGTATGCATATCTCCGTAACAACAAAATATATCATATTGATATTCTACACATAACTAGATTATGTAATTACAATGAAATCGCTCGATTCAGTTTTTATTCTTATTTTCAATTTGTTGATTTATGTTTGAAATTGTACCACATAAATGAACATTTGTGAGCGATCATGCAACTTTCGGCGAGAATTAGGCTATTATACTAAAGAGGAGACACATATCCATCATAGTCGTATATTGCACAGTATCAAGTAATTCAAAACTCTTCGATTTTGTTAAAGATATCACCATAAAATACAAAAAAATGATAGAAAACTGTCCGTGTGTCAAAATCAAACGCTTATAGATTTATCACTTTTTGAGCTATATCCGGTGTCCATTTCCACACAGTGGCTTTACGGTGGTGCAAAGAAAAAGAGCTGTCGACACTTCCGTGGTGGAGCTGTGCCATATGTTAACATGAACAAACGAGAGTATGATTTATATTTTATTTGATAATTTCACTTAACGGACATATTTCGAAAATCGGAGAAATGTGGTACCGTGTAAGAACACTTCTACTGCAGGCTGGGTACTATTTCGTTTCAATATTGTGCAAACTGTGGTGCCAGGTGCTTTTCTCCCGAATCGGACTTGTGCATATTTTCAGATCTGATTGCATAGTAAGTACATTTCGGTGCTTACACATCCCGTAAGAACATTCTCACGCATGCAAACATAACTGTTATTGATAGTACCTATGCCGGAACTCAACAAAACTGATAAGCATTTCTTAAAAAGGAAAAATGCACATACTTATAAAAGTGGTGGCGCTGTTGCCCTAGTGGTGGCGCTGTCGATTAGTGGTGGCGCTATCGGGTATGTTTTGCGCTTGAAGTAATATAAAAAGTTTAATAACGTTTGTTTTTTTTGTAGGTTTTAACTTCTGGGTAAACAAAAAACTGTACAGATTTTTTAGGAGTTGATTATGATATTTTAATGAACTTGATTTGTTGAGAGCACACCCAATGCTCCAGAGAACACGTGACAGGATAAAATACCTGCATCAGGTATTCTACGTTATTTCATGACGAAAAAAATTAAATTAAATGTTATAACGTCCAAGCGTTTAATTATACCCATTCATCAATGCAGCCTTTTCTTTAATCAAAATAATAATTGAAGTGCAAGATCAAGTGCATGGATTTCCAACATGACACGTGCTGGTTATTCTTGAAACCGTGTAAAACCGGATAATACGAAATAGCTACCTAATAATACATTTATATGGTAAACTTTACTCATATAATATAAATTTCACATAAAATCATACGATTGCAGTACAATACCCTGTTTTGAGCATATACGAGAATTGAGCACTCTTGACTCTCTGACCTATTACTAAATAATGGGATAACTGGTCAAATACGGTTAATTGTTTGCTTCAACATTTGGTTGATAATTTTTAAAAATAATGTTAAGATTATCAGAGCATTTTTCTTCCCCCCTGTTTTTTATAAGTTGACAATTTAATACGAAATATCAACTAGTTACATTACATTAAACATTTGAAATGGTCATTGCTGAAGAGACATTGATAAAAGATAGTGGGTAAATAATAATATAAAACACCATTAAAGCATGATACTTTTATTTTAAGATTGGCGAGAAAAGGCCACAGACCAGTAATATAATCATATATTTTTCTCGTAGACGTCTTCCGTAATGCGTGCATGCAAGGTCATTTGATTAGTTGTCTATTATAATTCTAATGCTTGGAATTATGAACTTAAAGGAGAAAAAAAATAGGGCCGAATCTACTTGATAGATCAATATCGCTTATTTAAACGAAGGGAAACAATCCATACATTTTCAAGGAAGATCACTCAAAAATATTTGAAACATATTTTGAGTCCACCATATTCGCGAGATTCGCATTGCCCCGTCCCTTTTCAAAGTCTGAGTGCCCATGACAGTTACTCAGCGGTCAACAATCTGTATAAAAGGTTCAGGTCATATGTGACTAACAAGTCTTTGGTTTATAGGTTTTCATTGATTTCCCTTAAGGTCTAAGGTCTTCGTCAAACAACTGTGCTCACAACTTCTTCGTGTGGATCTAGGATGTAGTTTATGTCTCTTGTATATATGTACATATTAAAAGGTAATTATAATATTGCAATGGCTGATATTTCTTGTAAGTAAAAAAATGAATCAAACCTATTGCAAACTTAATCAACGTGCTGTAAGTACTGCAGGGGACTGTTGGTAATATGTTGACTGGAGAAGCATATTTAAATATGCCCATGGTTTGGACATATTTTCAGACCTAATGAAATGTTCCATTATATATGCTGATGAATAGTGTGCGACCATTGTGCGATATGTCCAAAATATATTGGTATGATTTATACGAAACGTCCACAATATCTCGGGGTAATAAGGTTTCATGGTATAAAATGTCCAAGTTCCACATTTCCACATTTGTTGCGTTCCGAGTAGTTTCAAACCATTCAATCGAATATACGTAAATAACACACATTCTCAAAATAAAACTCGAAAATTTCTGGTAATCCAGACACTTTTAAATGTTATATAGAGTAAGTAAACAAAGTACATTCGAGTGCAACACAACGCAAGTCATTGGTTCAGCTTGTCTAAATTGTTTAAATATGCCTAATTGTGAAGAGAAGTAGAACATAATTAAATAATTTGAATAGTTCAATTCATTTTGATTGTGAATGGTTATTCGGACTAAATCAACTTTTTGCCTCAGAATCAAACTTATATTAGTATCGAGTATTTTCAAAAGTTTCTATAGTGTTCAGCAATTATTTGATACTATGAGAATATACCAGTAATTATATGTAATATTCAATAAGCTTTTGACCATGTGCATTGCATACTTACCACTGGATTGAAAATAATGCGCAGAGGAATTTAAGAACATTACTATTATATATATTATATATATATATATGTTTTAAACAGTCATATGATTACAATAATTATAGTTCTAACCAAAACTATTGAAAACCAACTTCAACTTCTCGCCTATGGTACAAAACATTGACTGTCTACTAATAACGATACCTGTTCGATCGCACGTCTGAAACATGGCTGCGATGATGAAAAAGTCGTGGGTCCGTCCCGTGTTTATCCTTCATTATAATAATTTAATATATAACTATATCAACCATCCATAGATATTGTTTTTATATCATATAACATGAATGTGAGGGTATTGATTCACAAGATTTCAGTAGATGTATGCCTATAGTTTTGCTTTAAGTATAAATATTTAGGAGCTTGTTGACAAATGTTAAGTTGAAATTCTAGCTCACTTATTGTTTAAACATCGTATAATCTGTAAAAATTGTTTTTAAGCTGAGAAACGTGGTCAATACATAGGTATACAAAAATGTAATAAATTAATCTTGACTCGGTTGTAAATTAAATGTATTGGTATTTTGTAATTCATTTTTCTCTTTGATCAAAATGTCGAGCAGATATAAAGACAAGCTTTGTCTGCTCTCATGCATTGCATTAATTTGGCATACAGTAGTATACCACACGTGTTAAGCCGCGCCTGCTGTCTATTTTTCTCTGAAACTGCTAGTTTTAAAAAATAATATTATCTAATGTTTTTGCAGCGTTTTTTTTTTGCTGTATGCCGCTAGGCCTTCCGACTTTTATAACCGTAAATCGGAATCTACCATCGGCAGATCGTCATATCTTTTTTAACATTTGGCAAATTAATGCTCGTACGGGCGTATCAATCCCAGCGCTGTTAGAACTGCCAGGGTCAACAACCTAAGTTACATTAGCGTTCTGCGCTAATAGCTACGGAGATTTGCATTCTACATGAGTAGCTTGCTAAGAGTAGCGCTGTCATAAGTATTCATAATATCTTGTGCGGTTAAAGCTCACTCTCGCAGATTTACCGTTTTTACAACTTTTTTTTATTTTTTGTCTTGGAAAGATCAAACTTTTGCGTAAATATTTGCAAACCAATGATAAAAGATTGCTGACAAAAGATCAAATTGCAGATTTGCATAATTCCGTTCGAAAATTAATGTTTTATGGCTGAAACCGTTACTAATGGTTTAAGAAAAATGCGTAAAACATTTTTTTTATTTAAATATAAAAATCTGCGATCTATTTTTTTGTCATTAGTCATATATCACTGGTTTCCATGGATTTTCGCAAAACAATGGCTCGTTCCAAGACAAAAAAAAACAAACGTAAAAATGGTAAATCTGCGAGAGTGCAGACACCTGTTAACTTTTTCAGCTGTACAACATTGACAGGTTGACTAGTTACGGTTTGCGAATTCCACACAAAGAAACATAATAACTGGTTAACTAGATAAGATTCGTGTTATAATAACAACTTTATTTAACGAAGGATACATACTAAGTGTACAATCATTACAGACATACTTCTTATTTCCAGCATGACCTTCACACAAAAAGTATTACAAAAATACCACTTATCTATAAATGCATTTTTGGCTTTTAGCAGTAACTGGTGATCTAGTTATGATTTGCGAATTCCACTTAGTATGTAACTTACTGACTGGTTAACTAGATAAGATTCGTGTTGTTTTAACCGAAAGTACATATTTTATGAACTGGGTTTGTATCTTTTCAATTGGCAATCGTTTTGAAAATCCCCAAACTTCTGAACCATATAATAAAATAGGTCTAATAAGTTTGTCAAAAAGTTCCAGTTAATGTTCAGGTGTTATTTTGGTAAGATTGTTCAAATTTTTTTCTTAATTTAAGAATTTTTTTGCTTTATGTGCTTGACCAGATTGTGTTTTGGTTGCATGCATAAGTGATACACCTGAGCTAAAGACTATACCTAAACATGTAAATTTATTTACAATGGTGATCCCTGATAGAAAAATTGAAGATTTAAAGGTAATCTACCCCCTTGCCTTTTAGTCCTAATATATACAGTTTGTACCACATATTGTCTCGTACTATATAGTCAAACGCTTTTGTAAAATCAACAAAAACACAAACTAACTGCTTGTTTTCATTAAGCACATGATAAATTAAATATTGTAATACAAACATATCATCAACGGTACTCATTTTAGCTCTGAATCCAGCTTTAGCCTCGATATATACATTTGGTAATATTCGGCCCAAGTTGAAAGCCGACTATTAATTACCAATTAATAGTTTTCCCACAACACTTAATAATGTGTTTCCTCGAATGTATTGAGACTTTAATTATAACCCTCAATCCACTTCTCCGGAAAATACCCGGTTATTACCAGTTTATTAAATAGCCATAAGAGAAAAGACGATAGTCTATGTTTACTGTATATGAAAAATACATTAAGTATTCGATCTGGACCAGCACTTTTGACCAAATTCAAATTTGATATGCCTTTAAGAACTTCTTCCTCAGTGAATGGCAAACCTAGTTTAGCAAACATCATCTTTAACTCATTTTGTAAAAAAAGTATTATTAGAGTATAATATGTCTTTGTCTGGCGAAAAAAAACACCATATAATTAGGATCATTAGTTGCCTGTAAGTAGGCTGTAACGATTCAAGAGGTATAATTTTTGGAGATTAATGAGTCAGTAGAAAAATCTCAAAGTATTTGCGAGGATGTTGGTTAAGATTTTTATGTTAATTTATGCATATAACATTACTTTACTAACAAAACGTAGCAAGCCGAAAGCCTTTCGACGTTTTAAGCGCTTTGATTCAATAAGCAGTAAGCGGTTATAAATGTGACTGCGTCGCAATAAATCGTTTGTTTTGGTAAATGCATAGCAATAACCTTTAGCTATAACTTGAGCAAACGTTAACGTTCGTTACTTGAGCAAACGTTAACGTTCGTTACTTGACCAAACGTTTACGTTCATTACTTGAGCAAACGTTAACGTTCATTACTTGAGCAAACATTAACGTTCGTTACTTGAACAAACGTTAATCGTTCGTTACTTGAGCAAACGATAATCGTTCGTTACTTGAGCAAACGATAATCGTTCGTTACTTGAGCAATCGTTAACGTTAGTTACTTGAGCAAACGTTAACGTTCGTAAATTGAGCAAACGTTAACGTTCGTTACTTGAGCAAACGTTAACGTTCGTTACTTGAGCAAACGTTAACGTTCGTTACTTGAGCAAACGTTAACGTTCGTTACTTGAGCAAACGTTAACGTTCGTTACTTGAGCAAACGTTAACGTTCGTTACTTGAGCAAACGTTAACGTTCATTACTTGAGCAAACGTTAACGTTCATTACATGAGCAAACGTTAGCGTTCATCACTTGAGCAAACGTTAACGTTCATTACTTGAGCAAACGTTAACGTTCATTACTTGAGCAAACGTTAACGTTCATTACTTGAGCAAACGATAACGCTCATTATTTGAGCAAACGTTAACGTTCGTTACTAAATCAAACGTTAACGCTCATTATTTGAGCAAACATGCATTACTTGACCAAACGTTCATTAATGGAGCAAACGTTCATGACTTGACCAAACGTTCACTTCTTGAGAAAACGTTCATAACTTGACCAAACGTTCATGACCAAACGTTCATTACTTAACCAAACGTTCATTACTTGAGAAAACGTTCATGACTTGACCAAACGTTCATAACTTGACCAAACGTTTACAACTTGACCAAACGTTCATAACTTGACCAAACGTTCATAACTTGACCAAACGTTCATAACTTAACCAAACGTTCATGACTTGGCCAAACGTTCAAAACTTGAGAAAACGTTCATAACTTAACCAAACGTTCATAACTTAACCAAACGTTCATAACTTAACCAAACGTTCATGAACAAACGTTCATAACTGAACCAAACGTTCATGTTTTGACCAAACGTTCAAACCTTTGACCAAACGCTCATGAATTGACTAAACTTTCATTACTTGACCAAACGTTCAAAACTTGACCAAACGTTCATGACTTGACCAAAGTCCATAACTTGACCAAACGTTCATAACTTGACCAAACGTTCATGACCAAACGTTCATAACTTAACCAAACGTTCATTACTTGAGAAAACGTTCATGACTTGACCAAACGTTCATGTCTTGACCAAACGTTCATAACTTAACCAAACGTTCATTACTTGAGAAAACGTTCATGACTTGACCAAACGCTGTCTTGACCAAACGCTCATAACTTAACCAAACGTTCATAACTTGTCCAAACGTTCATTACTTGAGAAAGCGTTCATGACTTGACCAAACGCTGTCGTGACCAAACGCTCATAACTAACCAAACGCTCATAACTTGTCCTAACGGTCATAACTTGACCAAACGTTCATGTCTTGACCAAACGTTCATAACTTGACCAAACGGTCATAACTTGACCAAACGTTCATGTCTTGACCAAACGTTCATGACTTGACCAAACGTTCATAACTTAACCAAACGTTCATAACTTGACCAAACGTTCATAACTTGACCAAACGTTCATAACTTAACCAAACGTTCATGACTTGACCAAACGTTCATAAGTTAGCCAAACGTTCATGACTTGTCCAAACGGTCATAATTTACCAAACGTTCATTACTTGAGAAAACGTTCAAGACTTGACCAAACGTTCATTGCTTGAGAAAACGTTCATGACTTGACCAAAAGCTCATGCCTTGACCAAACGTTTATAACTTGACCAAACGTTCATTACTTTTCCAAACGGTCATATCTTTACCAAACGCTAATGACCTGACCAAACGCTCATGACTTGACCAAACGTTCATAACTTAACCAAACGTTCATTACTTGAGAAAACGTTCATGACTTGACCAAACGTTAATTACTGGAGCAAACGTTCATGACTTGACCAAACGTTCATGACTTGACCAAACGTTCATAACTTGACCAAACGTTCATTACTTTTCCAAACGTTCATAACTTGACCAAACGTTCATTACTTTACCAAACGTTCATAACTTGACCAAACGCTCATGACTTGACCAAACGTTCATAATTTAACCAAACGTTCATTACTTGAGAAAACGTTCATGACTTGACCAAACGCTCATGACTTGACCAAACGTTCAAAGCTTAACCAAACGTTCATGACTTGACCAAACGTTCATTACTTGAGAAAACTTTCATTACTTGAGAAAACGTTCATTTCTTGAAAAAACGTTCATGACTTGACCAAACGTTCATAACTTAACCAAACGTTCATGACTTCACCAAACGTTCATAACTTGACCAAACGTTCATTACTTGAGAAAATGTTCATGACTTGACCAAACGTTCATAACTTGACCAAACGTTTACAACTTGACCAAACGTTCATAACTTGACCAAACGTTCATAACTTGACCAAACGTTCATAACTTAACCAAACGTTCATAACTTGACCAAACGTTCATAACTTAACCAAACATTCATTACTTGACCAAACGTTCATAACTTGACCAAACGTTCATAACTTAACCAAACGTTCATAACTTAACCAAACGTTCATAACTTGACCAAACGTTCATGAACAAACGTTCATAACTGAACCAAACGTTCATGTTTTGACCAAACGTTCAAACCTTTGACCAAACGCTCATGAATTGACTAAACTTTCATAACTTGACCAAACGTTCAAAACTTGACCAAACGTTCATGACTTGACCAAAGTCCATAACTTGACCAAACGTTAATAACTTAACCAAACGTTCATGACCAAACGTTCATAACTTAACCAAACGTTCATTACTTGAGAAACGTTCATGACTTGACCAAACGCTCATGTCTTGACCAAACGTTCATAACTTAACCAAACGTTCATTACTTGAGAAAACGTTCATGACTTGACCAAACGCTGTCTTGACCAAACGTTCATAACTTAACCAAACGTTCATAACTTGTCCAAACGTTCATTACTTGAGAAAGCGTTCATGACTTGACCAAACGCTGTCGTGACCAAACGCTCATAACAAACCAAACGTTCATAACTTGTCCAAACGGTCATAACTTGACCAAACGTTCATGTCTTGACCAAACGTTCATAACTTAACCAAACGTTCATTACTTGAGAAACGTTCATGACTTGACCAAACGTTCATAACTTGTCCAAACGGTCATAACTTGACCAAACGTTCATGTCTTGACCAAACGTTCATTACTTGACCAAACGTTCATGTCTTGACCAAACGTTCATAACTTAACCAAACGTTCATCACTTGTCCAAACGGTCATAATTTGACCAAACGTTCATAACTTTACCAAACGTTCATAACTTAACCGAACGTTCATGACGAACCTTCCATAACTTAACCAAACGTTCATTACTTGAGAAAACGTTCATGACTTGACCAAACGTTCATGTCTTGACCAAACGTTCATAACTTAACCAAACGTTCATCACTTGACCAAACGTTCATAACTTGACCAAACGCTCATAACTTAACAAAACGTTCATAATTTGACCAAACGTTCATAACTTAGCAAAACGTTAATGACTTGACCAAACGTTCATAACTTAACCAAACGTTCATAACTTGACCAAACGTTCATGTCTTGACCAAACGTTCATAACTTAACCAAACGTTCATTACTTGAGAAAACGTTCATGACTTGACCAAACGCTCATGTCTTGACCAAACGTTCATAACTTGACCAAACGTTCATGTCTTGACCAAACGTTCATAACTTAACCAAACATTCATAACTTGTCCAAACGGTCATAACTTGACCAAACGTTCATAACTTTACCAAACGTTCATAATTTAACCGAACGTTCATGACCAACCGTTCATAACTTAACCAAACGTTCATTACTTGAGAAAACGTTCATGACTTGACCAAACGTTAACGTTTATTACTTCACCAAACGTTCATTACTTCACCAAACGTTCATTACTTTACCGAACGTTCATTTCTTTACCGAACGTTCATTTAGTTAACATTAATGACTTAAACAAAACTCCATCTGTCTCCACCGGGGGCCCCACTTAAGCACTTACGTGGTGGCCTAACGTGCAAAATGTTACATACACATAGTTTAAAGTAGAATCTTACAGTAGGGACATCCACTATCACTTAGACATAGTTCGTATTTTGGTTTAGAAAAACAACAACTTTTAAACGATTTAATATTTTATTATTGTGATGGTTTCATTATAATAATAGTCAACATAATTTAATAAAACGGCATTTAAGATACTATTTATAGAACTAATTAATGTATTTGATCATCTACAAGTGAGACGGCGATCAGAAGATTTAGTACCAACCGTCTATTTTCTGGACCATGGCCAATATAAGCCATCATCACAAAAAAACTTCACAAAAACAATAGTTTCATTGAGAGTGGGAATATGGTTGGCCCCGTACGTCCACACGTTGTCGGAAATCGACATGACGTCACTTCCATACTCGAATGGCAACGATGACGTCACACGCACTGACCCTTGACAAGGTTTATACCCTCTAAGAATATCAGATCTACAGAAAGGACGACATATACGCCCACAAGAATCGTATGCCGACAGAAGTATTTCGGAAGAAATATTTGTTGGTGTACGTATCGCTATGTAAGTCAAAATTGAACTCACAAACAAACCTTTCTGCGTGTGGACAACGTCTTTGAAGAAGCCTCTATAATTTAGCCCATTAGATTCAATGAAAATATTAAGTGGAAGGTTTTTATTTTGTTCACATTTTGGGTACATAGCAACTTTTGTGGTAAGGTTTTGGTCTCTTGAAGCCTTTTTTACAATGACGTTGACCGGAATATAGGACCATAGCCGCTTATCAGTATTGCCGTCGATATTAAAATTATTGACGTAATGGTCGTTCACGTTCTCGGGCTGACATTTTATATTTGCTGCATTGTCCAAGTAACGCAAGTAGTTGCCCACGTGTTTGTCGTTGTTGGTGAATCCTTCCGCGTTCCGTCTCCGCCGCTGACCGGCCGCCGCCGCAATGGCCTCAATGTCGAACACTTCACCCGGCGGCGTATCAAACACAGAGGCTGCGACGCACTTTGCTTTTCCCGTGGACGTATCGCAACGTAAGTACGGAGACCCGCACACAGGACGTTGACGTGAACACGTTGGTGGAAGTTGATAGGTATACATTTCCGTGGTAAATATATCGCTCAAGGCGTGCCTATTCAGAAGACTTCCGAAACCTGACGGGTCATTAAATCGGTGTCCCGGTGGGCCTGTGTTATTCAAAGGGTAGTCAGTGGTAGGGTCGACTCCTCGGCGACGCTGAATCCGCCTGAACAGCTCCCACACAAGGTCAACAAAGGAATGATGCAAAAGAAACACAGGGTCATATCCAGCCAATGCCTGGGGCGACATGTGTCCGCCTATCCACAGATGCGGCTCTCCATGATGGTCCTCGATGTTTGCTTCCGGGTCCGCCTGCGGATGCGTGATCTCCGCCAAATGCGTACGACGGTAACAGTCCCGAATGCTTGTCCAGTTCATCATCGTTCCGCCGTCGCCGAAATTTCTCATCAGCGGTCCATAAGACGTGGTCCATCCAGCAAAAGGCCCGCTCCGGACCAAACCATTTCCGTTTCCCATAAAGGAGTCAGTCCACATGAGGGAAGCCCGGGGGTCGGACATGTAACCATCTAGGGTGGAGTCCCAGTAGGGAATGGTCACCCCGGGGACCTTCTCACGCATCGCGTTCTCGGCCCTGAAATGTACAGCCTGATGTTAAACGTGTGTACTGGTACTGAAACTACAGACAAAAGCCAAAAAATATGCAGAGGACTTAGGTGTTAGACCTTAAGCATTGTTTGAAAATTACGGATTCATTTAGAAAGTGAACTTGTTGATGTCATTGTGTATGTATTCCTATATAATTATGTACCTTATCTACATTAATTTTGTATTTAAACTTTTATGATGATAATGATGGTTGTGAGGGATGGTTGTTAAGATACATAATCGACCTCTGTTTAAACAAAGCTTAAGTGGCGGAAATCTCCCACCTGGATTAAGTGGCCTCATATCTTAAGCAGCTACTTTAACCTTTTCCCAAAGGTGGCTACTTGATACAGGTCTGACTGAACTCAACGTGTAAAACTTGCGCACGCGTTGGTTGGTAAATATAACTGCCGTATAAGGCGAAATGAACACCACAAGCAAATACCAACGCTCGTCCATGTTTCGTCGGTCAAAGGTTTAACTCATGAACAATTCAAACCAGATTTATGGGACTTGCTACACACTTGCATATTGACTAGCATATATATATATATATATATATATATATATATATATATATATATATATATATATATATATATATATATATATATATATATATATATATTAAATTTCCATGATAATACCTTGAATGATAGTTTAATTATAACCAATTTTAAAGTATGCGCATGCCGAAGCCGAAGACGGCTTGTCCATCAAACCTCGAATGTTTTTCTTCGAACAGAAAGGACGAAAACAACATTCGAACTAATAAGCGAACTTACACAATGAGGAAGAACCGATGCCATCCGAGGAAGTTCGGTCCGTCGTGCGCGCGCACCCCGAGTAACTCGTGCAGACGGCCCAGCGCATCAAACCGGTTTGGTGGTATCGACTGAGGAGAGAAAGAGGGGAGATAAATGCAAAGAGATACTCCAAACATGCACTACCAAATGTTTATGGTCGAGTATTATACTGGGGAGGTTTGGGGAGGTGCTATACATACAAACATAGGTGGCATTACCGGTCGAGAAAGGTAAAAACAATTTATTTAAATGATTATGCATGTGAATATATATAAACAAAAAAAATACAGAACGATAATGTCTACAAACCGGTAATTTCAGGCCACACCCAATTGGTGGTCATTCCTGGGATTAATTGCACGTTTTGTGAAAATATATTAAAGAAGAGCGCCGGGCAGTGGCGGCCAAGTGTCCCCTACCGGTTTAAAACCTTGTGAAAATGATGAGCGTGTCTCAAGAGAACCTCCATGAAAACTTTAACAAATCCTACCAATCAAAGTTGTTTAAGTCAACCCAGCCCATGTGATAGTGAACTAATGGCATTTACAGTAAATTTTATCCATCAAAATGCAACAGTTTTAGCCGTAAAACCTACCAGATCACCCATGTCTACTTTTGACGTATTGCCCTCTATCCACATACTGAGTTTCATGAACCTAGCTTTGATACTTTTTGAGTTATCACAGGACCAAATTGACTTTATTTTTAATGTCAAGGGCAATAACTCTGCATTACTTTGTCAGACAAAAAAAAACACTAACACACATAATCTCCATATTGCCCTCTTCCCACAGACTAAGTTTCATTAACCTAGCTTTAATACTTTTTTAGTTATTACAGGACCAAATTGGCTATATTTTTAATAAGTCAAGAGCAATAACTCTGCATTACCTTGTCTGACGAAAAAAATAAACTAATGTGCATACTCTCCATATTGCCCACTTTATACATACTAAATACTAAATACGTGCATTATCTTCAAATTGCCCTCTTTCCACATTCTAAATTTAATTTACCTAGCTTGGATACTTTTTTAGTTATCCCAGGACCAAGAATTTTTTTCCGTCAACAGCTATATTTTTAATAAGCCAACGGCCATAACTCTGCATTACTTTGTCTGACAAAAAAAACAAAACTAATGTGCATAATCTCCATTTTACCCTCCATCCACATACTAAGTTTCATGAACCTAGCTTTGATACTATTTGAGTTATCACAGGACCAAATTGGTTATATTTTTAATAAGTCAAGGGCCATAACTCTGCATAACTTTGTCTGACGAAAAAAAAACTAACGTGCATAATCTCCATATTGCCCTCTTTCCACATACTAAGTTTCATTAACCTAGCTTGGATACTTTTTTAGTTATCACAAGACTAAATTGGCTATATTTTAATTAGTCAAGGGCCATAACTCTGCATTACTTTGCCTAACGAAAAAAATAAACTAATGTGCATACTCTCCATATTGCCCACTTTATACATACTAAATTTCATTAACCCTGCTTTAATACTTTTTGAGTTATCGCAGCACCGTGATTTTTGTGGACGGACGGACGGACGGAAGGATGGACGGAAAGACGGACGGAGGATGAACCTTAAGTCTCCGCCGGTGAAACCGGTAGGGGACTAAAATAGTTTTTGTGCGACCGCAACAATATATACTTTCACTGCGAACTGGACGTTTTTTTGTGGTGATTCGCGTTTTGGAAAGCAGCAATTTAATAAATAAGAATTTTCCTTTACAATTGCTTGCTAACCCCAACCATATAAATTAATCATAAAAAATACTCTAACACGCGATTTATTTTATTGTTTTATGTTATTCCTATGGGCATTGAGAATAATAAAATTTGAAATTGATTTTCAAACTGAGGTGAAATGTTGTTTTCCCGCTGGAATGAAAATCTGAACTTCAAAGGCAACATCTTTAATATTGAACACGGAAGATATAGATATATTAACCGACGAGATTGAAGATGTAATATGAGTGTAGTAGAAAATGAATATCACCTTTTATTAGCGTGTCCTCATTATTGAGATTCACGTACAAAATATAACCCAGGTATTTTATTCACTGGCCTAATATGACCAAATTTAACATCTTTATGTCCTGTAACAATGATAAAATATTGAATAATATTGCAACTTAATTAAATTCCTACTTATTTATCGCTACAGATAAAAGAAATGCTAAGCTTGAGTAATATACACAATTAATGGTATTTCACGTATAGTTGTAGTTCATAAGTTTCTCCTTAAGATAAACTGTTGAAGAAAGGATCTCATATTTATATTTCACTCTATTTTGTTGTTATTAATGCCATCTTCATGTAGTATGTTCTTTAAAGAATCGGAAATGTATGTCGACTATGCTGTTTTTGTTTTTAGACTGTCTGCGCATGCGCGCAGGTAATCTTAAGACCACAAACTCCAAAGAACTACTTCTATTCATGTCGTTTTACATTCGGAACTCCTCGGCCATTTTTATCGAAAACAACCTCGGATGTATTTGGACGGTTTACATACTCAAAAAGTGGCACGTTTAAGTCCGCTGCAAGTAGATCGCGTAGTAATTTTATTAAGCAGTTAAACTTTATGACTTTACTCGTGGGAATCTTAATTTTGTTTACAATAATTCACTTCACTGACAATCAATTTAAACTTAGATCAATAGATACAACTCTAAAACAATACATTTAATTAATGATATAATTCAAAAATTTACGAACTACTTCAACTGATGTACCGGCATACATCCGAGGTTGTTTTCGATAAAAATGGCCAAGGAGCTCCGAATGGTCGTTTTAACCCATTTTTTTGTCTCAATGCGCTCTATGTTTAGCAGAATGACGTCGACACCATAAAAATAGATTGGTTGTGTTGCAGTCCGAGTATGAGTTTTTTGCTTGTTCGGCTATTTCCGCGCTGTTATTATGTATCCCGGCGTTTTATTTTTAGCAGAATATAACTATTTTTAGATAGTTATATTTATCAGATTAACGAGGGTCAAGATAATGGAGGCTCTGGTAGAAAGATAACATATTGATATTCACACTAAGTTTAGCCCATGCTGTTTCAGAAATTATTACCGACCGCAAGTGTCCCATCGCCTGCAGGATTTGTTATTATAACCTGACGTGACCCTGAACACGCTTATTTGTAATGGTGCTTTTTTATTTGACTTTTATGTGATAAGAAACAAAAATGATTGTCTTAGTGTTAAAATAGTTGTATCTCAGGTTTTGATTGCTAATGCTTCAAATACTATACATTGTAATTTACCTGCTTACACAATAGCAAGATACTATTCATTCTATGATTTTAGGCGTTTATATTTCTAATGAGATGTTTTCATTTTTTACATAAAAGCTTCGTTCCGGTGTATTCTTGGCATAGTTTTAGATATTAGGCTTTCAATTTATATAAGCACACATGCCCTGATACGACAGTGATCCATGCATACGTTTGGTGAAGCAAAGTAGTTCCGATTAAACCTGTTTAACATCCAAAGAGTACGAAGCATTCATAACAGCACTAGTACTATTTCTACACAGGTACTTACATAAAACATTAATTACATTAAATTTATCAATAAACTTTAAAAAGCACAATCATATTCTCATTCATAAAACAGACAAGTTCCGATAATCTAAAAATAGATTCAACTACATTAACTGACCGATATTCTAAACATAGTTTCTACATACATTAACTGACCACATGTTTGTCCTCACCGCGGGAAAATGACCATCTGATAACCTCTGCATTTTAAAAGGTATTATTATAAGTTGCTCGTAAAAATAGAATAATTTTCCTTAAAGAATTTAAACGTGTAAGTTCATAAAACTTGTCTAACGTATGCTATCTAATCAAAACACCGAAAAACCTTTAGACGCGATTGAAAAGAGCATTTTTATTGTCACTTCAAATACATGAGGATACGTCGACTGAATTGATAAGCTGTGCATTTTGAATGGAATTATTGCTGAAGTTGTTTGTAAAAAAAAGATTTCCCCTAAACAAAACGTGTATGTTAATAAAAGGAAATGATATATATATATGATATATTGTATTTTCCTATCGTATGATATTTAATCAAAGCAACGAAAACCTTTAGAAACGAATGAAATGGGGCATGCCTTTGTAACACTAAATGCATGGGGATGGATGATTACGACGATTGAAGTGACATTTACAAAAAACAAAATGACACAAGACGCCATAAAGATATAGATATGTTTGTTTCCTCGCCGAGTGTGGGCACAAGCGCTCTCGACACATTTTTCACTTTTATTTATGTGCCCTTCACCCGTTCCCATAGTTCAAATAACATTTGCAACTCTCACATATTTGCCCGCAGATAGTCTTTCAGCGCTTCGCGCTTTGATTATTTTTTCAACATCCAGATCAGTCAAAATAAGTGTCTAAGTCAAGATGCAAAGATTTAGGTAGATCAGTTGATTTAAACCTTTTCTTACCAGCAAGGGTTTTTATTTATTATGTATAATCGTTATATGTTTTATTTATCTCATAAATTTGGTTTAACTATATTTGTGCTCCCTCAAAACGACTTGACTTGGGTAAAAAGTAAGGTCTTAAACAAGTTTACATTGTTTATTAGAGAATAAGCTCAAATGTGATCAAATGGTATTAAGGGCAATATCTTGAAAAATCTGTGTTCTGTTTTATATTGATACTAAGAAAGAAACAAATCGCTTTTTAATGGCACATAAAAAAAGTCCAAACAGCTTACGTATGAATCAAGAAAATTACAGTTTAATCTAGTTTGTGCATACCGTGTCTTCCTTCAGCATGTTAATGGCCCGATGGAAGCGATCCCGATCAGCATCGCTTATCAGCCGGTACTCCCGTCGTATACGGACACGAGGGACGAGCCGCCGTCGGCCAGTCTGTCGCCGCATCCGCCGTCGGCTGTGTGCCTCTCTGTGTCAAATTGGAAATGTTTGATTATAAAATAACTCGCATGAAATACGAGTGTAACAACTAGTGTACAATAAACTTATTCGTGAGCAAAGCATGCCTGCATGTACACGTGCTTCCGTTTGCCTATTTCTCTATGATAAAACGGTACGTTGTATGTTTTAAATATTGTCAAATATTTTAAATATTAATAGAACATACTGTTATCACAGTCTCTATATACTTATTTTAAAACCTAAGTTGTTTCATAATCAACATAGTGTTGTTCGATTTGTTGATTGATTGGAACCGCCCTTCACATTATTGGCGCCGCACTGAAGTGCGCGCCTATTATGGAATGGGAATTTATTTTAGTTAGTGGTGGGAGCGGTTTTTAATTTGATT
Source organism: Mya arenaria (assembly GCF_026914265.1). NCBI lineage: Eukaryota > Metazoa > Mollusca > Bivalvia > Myida > Myidae > Mya > Mya arenaria. Next base: position 34,713,098 of record NC_069129.1, on the reverse strand, counting down.
GACAGCTGGGTTTTATTGTTATTTTATAATGATTAAAAATGCAAATAAATGGCGATTGCATGGGTGTTAAAAATGCTATTTATGGTTGAATAGATTGTCTAATTTATCTTCAAAACATTATTTCGGAAGAACGACAAATAAGTTTAATAACTGCTCCCGATTCGTTTACGTTTTCCGATTGGTTAGCTGTAATCATGTGCCGGAAATGTAAAATGTGTGGACCGGTAATTATTTGAATGTGAATAATTATGTTTTAGTTTGTTTTGTTATGTTTACTGCATTGATAAACCATGAGGTAAGCTGTTTTCTTTAATTTAATCGATATCGGAATAAAATGTTCACCGAACTTAATTTGTTAATGTGTTGAAGGTGACATTAGTAAAATTTCAATACGATTGCCCCCGAGTAGTTTTATTTTTAGAACACTACACAGTGCGCACAAAACGATTGGTCGAGCAAGTCATGTGATAAGATGTTTTTGCGGGAACTTCATAAATCTTTCATTAATTCAGTTTAAATAATAATGGCCTTTAAGGATTATTGTTTTCATATAGATTTCCTGTTATATATATTGTTACTATTTATGTTTGCAATTTCAGACGAAATGATCATGTTTATTAAAGTACTTTGAAAATGTTATTAATTGTTAACTTGTTATTTCATATCACCCCTTCATGATGAATCCCCAATATAAAGAGGAAACTTATTTTTCTCTTCAAGTTGTCATTCCAGCATGGTGACGTGCCATCATTCAATGGTAAAGCACAACGAGAGGAAGTCCAGTGCACAATAACTATAGCTAATTACAGAAATTTTCTTGACCAGAGCATTTCTTTATAACTACTTATGGTATTGCAATAAAACTTGTATATGGATAGGTGGCAATGGCAAAAAGTACAGTGCACAAGCACCCTAATTCTGGCATGTTCATTAATGTACCACCCCTAATGAAATCTTCAACTTTAAACTCTTCAACTTTAATGCTTTTGCTTATGTTGTTAAACAGGATACTACAAATATTTTGAGAATTTCATGGATGCGGTTCGATGCACCATAATATGCTTGTTGGCCTTGACATTTCTTGTTTTTCAACATATAACAAATGCATAAACTATTAAACGGCGCCCTTTGATGCTTTGCATCAATGGTCTTTCTTGTATTTATTAGAACTTTATCTGTCCCTCTAACCTGATGCTCTGGTGTATAAGTTCGGCGAACCACTTCATAGCGACTTCTGGCATCTTGTTCTGAGCGGCACTTCCCGTGCGCGTCCACAAGGAGCCGTGCACACAGTGCCATACTAGCTTCTCTGCGATCTGTCGGGTCAGGTTACCTGTGTAGTAAGTTAATATAAGAAAGTGAATACAAGCTGCCAGTATCGAGCGTTCTACTCCAGCAGTCGATGGTGAAACTTCAGGCACAGGTGGCTTTACAATCCTTTTACAAGGGCAGTAATGTTAGGTGCGTCCAGGTTTCCTGGTTCATTGGTTGGGATGAACCACGTCCTCGATTCGTTGAGTAAAAACATTGTGTTCTATATATTTCAACTATATGTTTTTTTTAGAAACGACCATGTGCACCGAATGAAGAGCAATTGCATCAAGTGTCAAATCTGGTGAATCTATGGCACACAATTAAATAACGATTAAAATGCGATTGTTTTTGTTTCAAAAGGCAACTTTAAATACTCCACGACTTTACCATTAGTGATTAAGGCTTAGTCTTCTTCAACTAGATTGATCAACACATTGCAATAGAATAATAGAATAAAACTATTTTAATATACATTTAACAAGATTTTCTTTGCAATTTTATCATCAATTTCAGTTAAAAATGTAAAAAGTCTCAGTCTGTCGTCACTGTGGGGAAAAGAATTTCAACACAACGTAAGCACGGAAAGAGACTTTCCACATCTTTCACACACATGGCACTTGTCTGTATGATGCTTTGCTGCATGTGTCATGAACGTGATGCATTTCCGTGCCCGCATAAATCACTCTTGAAGGGTTCCTTCCCAGCATATCTCTTTTTTGTGTTAGCGTACTGTTGAAATACTTTTAAAGAGTTCCCCACATTAACGACAGACTGGGGTAGCTGACATTTTGAACTGAAATTGATGATACAATTAATAAAGAAGATGTTGTTATAAGTATAACCATTTAGTTGTATTCCATTGCTACGTGTTGCTCAATCGAGTTGATGTATTATTGTAGACTAATCTCTTATCACTAAATAATATAAATGTTAAAATTTTGGACTATATAAGTTTGCCTTTTATACAATAAAAATGAAAAAAAAAACAAAAAAACAATTACCTTACAGAGTATGCAGATGCCTTCAAGCAATATGTTTAAATTTGGCAATCAAAATAAAAAGGTAGAAAACCTTCAGGAAACGGTCAACAATTTAACGTCTTAGGTTAGTGATCACCAAGCCGGACAAGTGGGTTTCCTCCGGGTACTCAGGTTTCCCCCACAACACAAGACCACACTCTCGCGCAACATCGTGCCAACGAGATTGACTTAGTATAAGCTATCATAGCGTTCTTCACAATCGTTGTAAAAATATATAATGGTTAAAGTAATTTAACGTCTTAAATGTAGCTCGTCACAACTTAAGTTAACAATTTCAATCAAAGTCTTAACCGTGTTTCGACTTACTCTACAACCGCCAAGATATAATGACAGTTCTACTTTTAGCAGAGATTTTTAAGGTACTTATCAAAATGGCCCTTTTTATATGTGTTATGGTACACATTCGGCACATACATGGATTAGGAAAAACAATCAGCGCCTTTTAATCGTTATTTAAGTGTGCCATAGATTTACCAGATTTAGGATGAACCTGGGTTCTAAAAATGAACAGAATGAACGAGTAAGCATCTTATTAACTGTGCCAATTTATCTCAAAACTGGCGATCTGCACTCAGAAAAGAATAACAATATCTTTTATTGACCAAAACAAAATCGGTTGATATTTGAACGAAAGAGAACGGTTTAAAATCGTAGTTTTGAAGTATAAAGTGCATTGAGTGAGTCGGACGAGATTTTTATCTAAACCAAGCGTCATCGTAAACAAGCAATTGCTCTTTGTTCGGTGCACATGGTCGTTTCTAATAAACATCATTGAAACATATGGAAAACAATGTTCATACTTACTACCTGTCATTTCGTTTCAAGTTTATAACAAAAAGTAAAATACATTAACATAGGTAAGATTTGAAGTTAGACGCAAACAGTTGCGCAACTTCGAGCGTGCGCCACTCTCACAGAACCCACAAACAGACTAATGAAAAGAGCTAATGAAAAGTTCACTTGGACAAATTAAGGGCGGGCACCGGGTGCACTCTCCATGAACATGGACTTAGAACTATTTAAATTATATCTCACCTTTCTCATACGCGTTGTCAAAGCATTTCTGTATGTCCACCGGGAGGGGGATTTCGTCTATGAGAGCGAAGCTTGACCTTACCAGGAATATGACAAGAAAAAGTGCTGTCTTCATGTTTGTTCTGTAATTCAATGTAAAGTGATTTTTTATTTTAACTTTATTGTTTCATTTTCAGTTTTCATTATGTTGCTAGATCATTGTTATAATTATACAATAGCACATTTACCATTTGAGTGGCACGTACTTCGTAACATGTAAAGACTGCCAATACGTTCTGGTTTCTACCATCTGAGTCTTAAAGTTGAAAAGCTTGTTGGTGTGTTGCGCCACGACGAGATGGCCGAGATCGAGAAGTCTTTTGAAAACCATTCGGAACTCCTCGGCCAAATTACTACGCGACCTACTTGCAAACTTAAACATACCGATGTCTGAGTATGTAACCGTCAAAATACATTCGGGGTTGCTTTCGATAAAAAGGCCGAGAAGTTCCGAATAATTTGAAAACGAGTGTATTTCTTTGATATTTTAATACTCTTCTTTGCATTATTCTGTGACACTTGTGTGCGTTGTTGGGATGAATGTTCAGCTGAGTTGCCTCGTTCATCTGTAAGGGCTGTATACAAATGAATCTAAGGGTCTTATAAACACGGAAACAATCGTCTGTACCATTGTAGACACGTAACATAAACTCGTTAAGATGCAATTTTGCAGAACGTTTATTTGGTCGCAAACGGAAGTTGTAATTTATGTTATATCTATGTTCTCATTTTGAACAAAGTTATAGGTGCTTGTTAACGAGGGAACGGTCGTAAAATAAAATGTGTCTTGTTTGTAAAGCATTGCTGATTCATATAATTTCTTTTTAACCTATAGTACGTGTCCGAATACTGAATTCAGGGGCGGATCCAGGATTTGACATTATACGAGGCTTAACTTAGGGGCGTAACCTTTTGACTTGGTCACCCCCCCCCCCCCAAGAGCCGAAATTTATTTAATTAAAGGTGTTGGAAAAAGTAAACTTGGACGATTTTAGTGCACCTCCCCTCCCCCCCCCCCCCCCAACCGCTAGTAAATTTAAGCTTGTTTCTATGGTATGTTTCAAATAATGGCGTATCCATCGCACATTTTACTCAAAGATATTCGCATTGAAAGATATGGTGTGCCAATAGTTTTCCTATTCCCTTCAAACTGACAAAAGATTTTGATACGATATCTTAACTGTTGATGATATAAATGATGACTATGATATATGATCTTAAAGGTTTGAAGAACATTTAAAGTAATTCCTCTAGCGAGATCATTGTCTTGTTAAAAACAATTGCCGGTTCAGGGTAATATATTAATTTGTGCATATATACGTGAACTTACTTAATCAAGTATGAACAAAAATTATTTTGGACATGACCTGGAATATTGTCTTTAAAATAAAATATGTGTGTTGACTTGAGAAGTTTCATGATTAAGATAATAAAAAAAACCTCTGTTGATCATGTTTTCCCCGCCTTGAAATGATAATTGTTATAGCGGGCTATCGTCAATTGGAAAAAATAAATAAAATAATATATAATCCTGAACCGGCAATTGTTTTTGACAAGGCAATGATCTGTATACATATTATTAAAAAGGTTCGGTTTCGCTTGCTCATACAAATATGAAAGCAATGGCTAGTTTCAACTCATTTTTGGTCGAGCATACCAGAGTCGGTCAGTTTTGTAATTGTGTCAGAAGTGCAGAGTCATGTACGAAAATCGTTGTATGTCACCAATCATGTTTTCTTGTTCAACACCATAATACAAGAACTAACGACATATTTAACATAAAGGCCAGACCACGTGTTTCGAATAGTACAAGAACATAGAACGTTCTACTATTTCATAGTACCATTTATATAATATTAACACATATACAATTTAAAATGCATGCAATGCAAAAAAGTAAAGATTTACATGTTTTAATTGCGTTTGCGTCTCATGAACAAAAAAACGCTAAAAAAAATGAACAAAGACGTAAGACAAAAAGAAATAGCATACATACTTTCATAATTTATTTTAAATCGTACTTATTCGTAATGTTGGTTATTTATACGTAACTACAGTATATTTGCTAAAATGCCCATATTTTCTTTTTTGATTGTTCTTCAAAATATTTTTCTTGTTTCTATGCAAAAAAATACTTTACAAACTTTAGTTATATTTCACCAGTCTGTTTCAATTCAACCTTATATAATCATTAAGTTCATTCAATGAAAGTTTGTAAAATTCTTGATAAGGGAGAAATGAATGGATAAAGTACCCATTTGTTAGTATAAAGGGTAAACTAATTAATACAAACCGAAGTCAACAATAATCTCAATAATAAGCTAAAGTCATTTGAACTATTTAATATTGCAAACTTGAGCATTTTGGAATTTGTATATTTTTTTTTGTCCCAGAAAATTAGGGACTTATTATTTTTATATGAAAAGGATATCTATAACTTTATAATTTATAAGCAATTGACCTTACCTTTTCTTGCTTCCGTCCATACAGTGAAAATGTGATTTAAAAGTAAAAAACTACGAAATCCTCAATAGAACGCACGAACACACAAATGGAATAGATATGTCCCCGCATGTTGAATTTTGAACTGTTCGAAATATCTCTGAGCTATTATTATATAAATGATTAATTGATTTTGTCAAAGGTCGAAGGCAGTCGGCTGCTATGAATTTATTACCAGACAATATTGACAATGGTGTTCATAAAGCGATGTGTTGATGGACTGAACAAGTGACAGGTTCTGTTGATGATAGCGACGGTCGAAAAAACACACGAACGAACCAGCGAATGAGCGAACACTCGAGCGTATGAATACTCGGACGAACGAGCAATCAAACAAACAAATTAATTAATAAATAAATTCATTAAATATAGATCAATCAAATACATTAAATACATTAAATAAATGATTGAATGAATGAATGAATGAATGAATGAATGAATGAATGAATGAATGAATGAATGAATGAATGAATGAATGAATGAATGAATGAATTAATTAATTTATTAATTAATTAACTAACGAACGAACGAACGAACGAACGAACGAACGAATGAATGAATTAACAATTGAATAAATGAATGAATGATTCATTCATTCATTCATTTATTAAATAAATAAATAAATAAATAAATAAATAAATAAATAAATAAATAAATAAATAAATAAATAAATAAATAAATTAATTAATTAATTAATAAATAAATAAATAAATAAATAAATTAATTAATTAATTAATTAATTAATAAATTAATAAATAAATAAATTAATAAATTAATTAATTAATTAAATGAATGAATAAATTAATTAATTAATTAATTAATCAAACAATCAATTAGTGACTGAATCAATCAATCAATCAATTCAAATAAATATGTAAATCAAGCAGTCAACTCAAAAAACAAAACATATGTTGACATACTTAAAATTGTATTGATAATATATAGAAACATGTCATGAAAGAATTTTTTTAAATCAATGACGTTATTTCCAGCCACTTCCGGTATGCCACCATTGTTTTTGGTTGTTAAAGCAGTGACCTAGCACGCATTGACCTTGCGCCGGGTCAAACCATAAATTGCTCGAGCACATGCTTGGAACGAGTTTCCCGTGTTGGCATGTGGCGTAGGAGTCGCACGAGCCAACGCATGGGAACTTTTTGCCCTCTTGACACATTTGACATCCAGATGATACAACACAACCGTTGCCAACGTGACATCCTGAAATAATGTTTTGGGATTTATAATGGAGAAGCTAAGTACGTGAACTGCAAAGGAAATAGATGTGTGGCCGAAACTGCAAAACAAAGTAACACGTCATAAAAGTGAGGGAATATAATATGTGTTGCACTTGAAAAAAATGATGGTTACCTTGGACACCGGAAGGAATCACATGACTCACACCGGAGGTGCCCGCTGTTGGAAACGCAGGGACTTCTGGTGCCTCAAGCTCGACCTCTGGTGCAACCTCCGCCATCCCTGCAGGATGTCCTGCGTGTGTTCCCTGTCCGCCGCCACCTCTGTCTCCTAATGACACAGGCGACCCACTTCCGGTTGCACCGAACGGCCATGTATCTCTATAGCTACAATGGAACTGTATGTATATGTTGTTGTCTTGCATCATCGGACAGTAGTCGCCACGTTTGAACTGCCATAAATGAGTCACGGCGTCACCGTAATTAGCACCGTACAGGCGCGGCATTGTTGACGTCACACGGAACGCCCCGGTACATCTCTGGAAATCAGGCTGACTCGCCAGTTTACAATATGGCTGACAGACGCGCCCGCATGAGTCGTAAGCACTCAGAAACACCTCAGACGCCCCAAACTGTGGAGATTTAACTGCAACATACGCCGTTGCTATAGAAATCGCCAGTCTGTGATCAACTACCGCGTACTCTTTGTACGTTCCCATGTAGTTTAATCCTTTTGACGTAACGTAAACTCGGCCGGCACCGCTCTCCTGGTCAACACAACGGGAATATGACGCCGGCTTGCCCATCTGCAGGAAGTTCCTCATGCTTGGATTGGCGGCAGAAGAGTAAATGTCTTCTGCTTCCGCCTCTCCGTCCACGATAGGAAAAGAGGAGTAACTTGAAAATGTCGGCGGACGCTGGTACACGATTTTTACGGGAACGTAAACCCATTGGCGAATGTTGCTGTGTCCGTTCATGTTGAAAGTGTTTTGATATCCCTGAGTCACCGGCAATGCCGGACAAGTCGACACTGATTGATCGAGCGGCGGAATGGAGTTTGTGGTGTTTTGGACATTTTGCGGGATCGGTAGCCTACTGTTCGGCAACTCTGCTGGTACTCGTTGTTTCTTTAAAAACGCGTTATTGATAATGATCTTTGACTCGTCGAAAGCGCTTCCTCTAGGATCGGTGAGCATCGCGGCTCTTATTCTACGAATCTTCCGTGACAGGGCATTCCTCTTTCTAAGAAGGGCAGCTCTTCGTCGCAGGAGTCGTTGCGTTTCAAGGGCATCATCAGCGCCGCCCCCTTCAGCCTCTCCGACAGGCCCCAACTGCGACATGGGTGCCAATGGTAACCTGTTCCGCCGTCGCGACATTATCATCCGCTGCTGTTGTAAGCGCTGTTCGGTTATCCGTCGTTGTGCGATCTGCATTTGCAGTGTCCTCTGTGCCTGCGCAGCACGTGCAGTATTCATCAAAGCGATCTGTTGAGCTTGCGCGGCCATCCTTGACGCAACACCAAACACGGTATGCTGTAGTGGATTAAAGCGTGGGGCTCCCGACCTATAGAATAAGAGATTGACGTAATTATAAAAAACGGTGTTATGGATTTATAGTGATTATAAACATAAAAAAGTCAACACAATACATAAAGGAAATTAATGTAATGGTCGAATACCTAGATCCAACAGTACCTTATCAATAATGTTATAAGCCGTAGTTATGTATAGCTTACGGGCAGAACGATATTCTGGCGGTTGACGTAATTATTAACGTTGTTTTACTTACCAGTCCACGGAAACGCATAGTGGACGAAACCCTCTTCGGACGCATCTCAGGTACGGCGACCCGCAATCCGGCATCCGCTGAGAACATGACGGTGACGTCTCGTATGTGTAGATGCTTGACGTAAAAACTTCACTCATGCCGTCAATGTTCCGGAAGTTTGCGAGGCCCATTGGAAACGCAGCCATGTGCATAGAGTTATTCACAAATGCTGGGTAGTCTGTGGTGGGATCGATTCCAAAGCGACGTTGATTACGACGGAACAATTCCCAAACGTAATCAACGTACGCGTGATGCATCCAAAATATAGGGTCGTGGGAGGCGGTTTCCAGCGAACCCATCTGTCCATCTATCCAGATATGGACCTGGTTATGGAGAAACTCCAGACTGGTATTCAGGTGCGCATTGGGTTCCGTAATTTGCGCAACTCTGACGTTTGAAAGAATCCTCGCAATCTGCGCACTGCTGAACAGTTGTCCGGACTGACCAGAATTTCGGATGAGCGGTCCGGACAATGTGGTCCAGCCCGCAAAAGGGCCAGTCCGGACCATACCGAAGGGGTTGCCTAAGAAGGAGTTGGTGAAAATAACTGACCGGGTCGGATTGAACATTGGCTGGTCTAACGTGGAATCCCAGTACGGTACGGTAACTGAGGGAATCTTCTGACGAAGAGCATTTTCAAACCTGCAAAATTGACGTCATTGTTTAAATTTTCGTTTCGTGTTTTGAAAAGAAGAATAAATATTTATTCTGAATAACAATGTTCAAAAGTGTTGATATAAAATATATAGCTTGGCACTCTAACCTCAAATAGTTTGGCAATAACCATTGATACCGTTCATGAGTTCAAATAAAAGGAATAATTTAAACCAGTCGTTTGATAAAATGTCACCCAAATATCAAAGTATATCCCCCCCCCCCACCACAACCACCATACACATACACAAACAATAATAATAATAATAATTCAAAAGCGCTGTACTAACATCAAGAGGTAGACCCTATGAAATCCCAGGAAGTTGGGTCCGCCGTGAGCCGCAGTCGTCATGATTCCCTGGTGAATGGCCGCCAGCGCGTCGTACATATTCGGGGCCACGGTCTGCGGGAGGGTAAAGAAATGTTGATGTTTGTTTTTAAGCCGATGCAGCTATAAGATATAGATGCATTTCTTTAATAAAAACTAAAAATTGTTCGACGTCAACGTAAGATGAAATGATAATGATCTATTTCTGCTACAAGCTTGAGCCACAGGGTTTGGATTGTTTTTTTTACCAGAAACCAAACCTCGTGGTGTCCTGATAAGACGCCCTAGTCCGAAATTCACCAATAGCGCTTGGCACCCATTTTGATTTTCTGTAGTCTAATAGTTTGTTTTAATCTCATAATTACATCAGGCTTAAATTTGACTATATACCGTGTCAGCTTTGAGCATGTTGACAGCCCTGTGAAATGTGGCGCGCTCAAGGTCTGACATCCGGCGGTATTCCTTGCGGATCCTCAGCCTTACCGCCTGTCGCTTCGATCTTCCCAGGCTGGAACGCGTAACCAGACCCTGTACCCACGTGTATGCCTGCAAACGGTAAAACAATCTTCTATGATTTTCTTATGTTTCGGGTTTATGCTACAATTCGTAAATTGAAATTTAAAATGACCACTGGTATTCCTCATTAACCATTATCTTTCATGGACTGTAGAATTTGATAATTCCAAACCAGTGAAATTTCAGAAGGCAATTACAGAGCTTAAGAAAATATCTTCTCTGTAGAGCCTACCTGCCTAGAGATGTTGAATCCCGGCAGTCCGTGTTCCCTGGCCGCCGACCACGTGTACTGCCCTACACAGAACGAGGCTATGGACTCCCCAACCGTCTCTGTGATGGACGTTCGCTCGGAGTAGCGCGAGAAACACTCCTGCAGTCCACCAGGAAGAGGCATGTGCTCAATCATACACTCACCAGTCCGTATCCATAGTAACATACACAATACATATTCAAATCCGAAAAAAGGAAAAAGTTTCATTATTATTAGTGACTTTTTCAAACAAACGCTGTTTATTTCCCAAAGTCAGTAAACTTGTATTCTTTTTAGTTATTTTCTGAATATTCCTGGTTACGCTAGAGAAAAAGAGTGTCGACTTTTGCGGCCATCTTGTTTCCGGACACGGCTATAAACGTCACGTGCGTCATGTTAATGACGCCAAAAGTTGTAATTGACCATGTACGTCTGGTGTCAGAATTCACACTCTTGTTTAACAGGCTAGTTCGTTTGTCCAACAGCTCAGTACATTTGCCCAGATAAGCTACACTCTGCAATAAACGTATGATTACATGTATTCTGAAAATATGCTATCCACTTGCAACACCAACGATACTAGCTGGCGGCCGATGCCTTATTCTAGTGGTAAAACACTTGAGTGTTGAGTTCGACCACCCGCATCACCACTAAAATACTTGTCCCTTGTGTCAGTGCTATACACTTGCTCACGACTGGCACCAAGGTAATAAATTAATGTTCTCACTTCGGCCGACGCCCATCGTAGGCCGGTGACGTCATAAAATACACGTAAACAGAATAGGATATTAAGTATTCGGTACGCCAGAGGGACGGGGGTTACACACACTGCACAACATCTTGTTTTTATTTAATGCGGCACGGATTTGAATATTTGAACCACACGGTATTGCTCAAGACATGTTTCTGTTCATGTATTTTTCTAAATGTGGCTAGTTATAAAATGTTTGATCATTTTTGTAACCTCCGATACAGATGTTTTCAGGTTTTAATGACTTCCAGGGGTATTAAATAAATCTCAGCGTACATTCACTGTTACAGGGAAACAATGTATTCCTACTTAATGTCATCTGTAAGCCGTGTTACTTCTTAACACTGTTGAATTAGTTGAATGATATTTAATAGTATCATAGTTTACATTTTTTTTAAATACAAAAAAAAATTCATATACGTACTTAGAGTGTTACTCTTTAAAATGGCAAAATGACTTTGAGTAAAATATCATTGTAGAATGCATGCATTCATATACTGAATAAAATACAAGTTGCTTACACATTTCTAGACACGTGTTTTCTTTAAAGACCTTAAAGACGCAGTACTGAAATAAAACAAGAAATGTCTTTAAAAAAGATTATAAGTATCTTCCATGGCCGAGAGTGTAAGATAGGTCCATTCCGACCCGAGCGTAGGGTGTTTTGCGGAAACGAGGTTTACCGAGTTTCCGCAAAACACCCTGCGCGAGAGTCGGGATGAACCTATCTTATACGAGCGGCTATGGTAGATGCTTTTTCTCCCACCTCAGTTAAACAAAATTAAGTAAAAATGTATTTTTTGCTGGAACTCTTTTTTTGCTTAGTGAAAATAATTGCGTATGGATATGCGATAGCACGTGGTTGTCATGGATATGCGCGCAGTGATCCAGTTAATGTTAATAGTCAAATCGGTCTTTTTAAATAGTTCTAAGGAGAATGAAGCATTATTTCTTGAATGGTGCCTGAAAACTGTTTTATGGTGACCTTTGAAGCGAGAAATAATTAATTAGCGTTCTAAATATTACCATAAGACACGATTTCCTTGATGCTACTGACGACAGTCTTCAACAAGGGAGGTAATTACAATGTGGTAAAAGGAGTTCCATACGGGCATTTTATCTTCGCCCGTGGGCAAGATAAGAATATCTAGCATGGTTAAATTATTGGATCTACTTATCTGAGGAGGGAGAAAAAAGTTTACTTGATAAAGTGTGTACAGGGTGATAAAGTGTGTAAAGGGTGATAAAGTGTGTACAGGGTGAACAGGGTGATAAAGTGTGTAAAGGGTGATAAAGAGTGTACAGGGTGATAAAGTGTGTAAAGGGTGATAAGAGTGTACAGGGTGATAAAGTGTGTAAAGGGTGAACAGGGTGATAAAGTGTGTACAGGGTGAACAGGGTGATAAAGTGTGTAAAGGGTGATAAAGAGTGTACAGGGTGATAAAGTGTGTAAAGGGTGAACAGGGTGATAAAGTGTGTAAAGGGTGATAAAGTGTGTAAAGGGTGATAAAGAGTGTACAGGGTGAACAGGGTGATAAAGTGTGTAAAGGGTGATAAAGTGTGTAAAGGGTGATAAAGAGTGTACAAGGTGATAAAGTGTGTAAAGGGTGATAAAGAGTGTAAAGGGTGATAAAGTGTGTAAAGGGTGATAAAGAGTGTACAGGGTGATAAAGTGTGTACAGGGTGATAAAGTGTGTACAGGGTGATAAAGAATGTATGAGAGAGCAGTATGAACTTAAATTGTGAATATTGTTTTATTAAAATAACAGAATTGTTTTAAGCATTGCCGAAGTCGAAAAAAGTTAATTTTTACACAAATTTCTAACTCAATAATATTAATGGCAGAGTTGTATTGTTTGCTAAACATGTGCGTTAGTATGTGCCAAGTTTTATTTCATTATATAATTATACAGTTCCTTTTATGTTTAAACTATTTGTACTAAGAAGACATCATGGTAATCACTATGGCATTAATCTGACTCATCAGAATGATGAAAGGCATCGAAGTTTTTATCACTAGAGTGTCAGAAATGGTATTTTAGGATTAACAACAGCTAAATGATATACTTCACATATTTTTTTTTAGAACTTTTGGGTTCAGCAGAAGTAATTTATTTTTCCGAACAAGAAACTGATATTAATATGTAGTTAATTGTTGATTATATCACGGACCTATAAACAGGTCCGTGATGATATAAACAATCCGTTATATTGTCATCAACAATCAGTTCATAAGTGCTAGTTCCTGAACTAGTTTGCTTTTCTCAAAGCTATATTTTGGTAATTCAATATAATATCAGAGCGAGGTTGCGAGTTAGTGCCGACCATTGAAAATCAGATATCCCTATTTAGGCAATTGTTGTTCGATATATATTCGCTTTGTTTACAAATAAGAACACATTGGATTTGAAATTATTCGATCTTTTTCGGATTTTGTGAGGGAAAAAATATTGCTTTTTGTTTGCATTTTTTTTCTAAAAGTTGGGAATTTCAGAGACTATTTTTGGGAAGAACAACAGAGTTCTAGTTTCAGTCTATATTAAACTAACTCACCAATGTCTTCCGATTAGAAGCACGAGTCACATAATTGGAGATTACGAGAGGCTCATAGGGGAGTCATGAGTCTCTTTATTAATGATAAATAACTGATAACATATCATGTTTTAAACATAACTAAATAGTTTGCACTTAAATATATTAAAGATTTCATGTCTTTTCATATAAAGGTAATGCTTAAAGAAAGCAATTAGAAGTCAGTATCCTTAGAAAATTCATTTCAAAACTTCATCCTATAAGTGCTTCTCGTAGGATCGTCAACTTTAAACCAATCAAAACGGTTCATTTCCTTTATTTCTTCTACATTTATCATTTAACACAATATTTGATTGGTCTACAATCTATGTCATTTGTCATAACATCTAGGTTAAAACTATCGCCGAAAAATGAACTTGAATCTCAGCATGCAAAGCAAAATTAAGGTGTAACGTGATATATCGAGTAAGTCCAATTACATGCCATGCAGATATGGACCATCGGGACGCTGTTGATAGATGTGTCCATCCCGAGTCCAGCGGTTTGACCTCTATGATCGATGAAATCATTATTTGGCGCCTTGCAGAAACGAGGCGTTCTATTATGAAACTCCGGTTTAAAATTATATCAGGAAGGATGGCCGAGTAATTAATGAAAAATAGTTGAACTAATCGTACATCGTTTTTGTCAAAGTTAAATAATGAATTGTTTTGGAACACAGAAAAAACATTGTGAAAAAGTGAAGATTTGTACATTGACAAATGACAACATGGGATAAGCTTCGGTAGTTTCTTTCCGCATTAAACAATGTATTATTATATACACTAGCGGCTGCATGGGGGCAACTGGCGCGCGTCCCTTCTAAAATTGTCCAAGTATATACATGTATTTTATGTCAATATCGGTGGAAAACAGTAATAAAATACACTCAAAAGCATCAGTTTGGACTAGAAATTGTTAAAATGTTCTCCTTGCCAACATTTTAATATATTTCAATTTTGGTTTGGGGGTGGGGGAGGGGGCTTATGTTAAAATGTTGTGTCCCTCAGTTATGCCCCCTTTAACGTCATTTCTTGTACCAATCCTGCTATATATATTCGGTTACCAGTATTGCCTCACCGTTGAAATTTAATCATAATATAATACTATTAAATAAATATGCAACTGTAATACAATTTTCTTAAAGCTTATCGCTACTATTTCTATAAACAGTTCTTACGAATTAGTCTTTCGACAGGTCAACTTACTTACTACATATATGTTAGGATAGTTCTTGCCCTTGTAGATGATGGTTTTTGTTCTTATCGTATGATTTTTAGATTTTTGTCCTTTTTAAGGGTTTGGTTGGTCACCCAAAGTTACGCTTAGCTTCCAGCGGATTACAATGCAGAATGTTTTCCTCTTTCAAATTCACTTTTCGAAAAATAAATTCAAATATCTTTTGGTCCTTTAAGAACATTTATCTAAAATTTGTAGAAATTCGATGCCCAGAAAGTGTGTATTCAACTGTACGATAATGGTCTTCTTGTCAACCAAGCGGCGTATTCACTGGCAGCAGGATAGAAATCATCCATCGGCAAGGTTATGACACTTCAGGTATGGCATGAGCAACGAAGTTTGTCATATATAGTAATAAAATTATTTCATAACTAACTGCATTTTTTTATTTATATCATTAGTATTTTATTGAAATAATGTATGATACTCGATATGAAACAATTAAAACGTAACATTTTTCTTATAAAATGTTAATGTTTCAAGTTGGGCTATGAAACGTCGAGTCAACATGTTCATAAGTAATGCTTTAATAAGTTCTATTCTGAATTGTATAAATGTTGGTCTACCATTTTGAACTCAAACAAACATGTTTATCAATATATCGTAAATGTATTTATTTTGATTTGGCAAGAAATGTGTTACGTGAAATTTACAGCATGTTTTAGTAACGAGTGCACTAGGTGTTCACAAGAAAGACCATTGATGCAAAGCATCAAAGGGCGCCGTTTAATAGTTTATGCATTTGTTATATGTTGAAAAACAAGGAATGTCAAGGCTAACAAGCATATTATGGTGCATCGAACCGCATCCATGAATTTCTCAAAATATTTGTACTCATGATTCTGCTTAACAGCATAAGCTAAAGCATTAAAGTTGAAGAGTTTCAAGTTGAAAATTTCATTAGGGGTGGTACATTAATGAACATGCCAGAATTAGGGTGCTTGTGCACTGTACTTTTTGTCATTGCCACCTATCAATATACCAAGTTTTATTGCAATACCATACGTAGTTTTAAAGAAATGCTCTGGTCAAGAAAAGGCGGCAAAGGGCAAACATTCTGTAATTAGCTGAAATACAGCTATAGTTATTGTGCACTGCACTTCCTCTCGTTGTGCTTTACCATTGAATGATGTTTAATGAAATTCCAAACAGTTATGCTCCGGACAGGAAACAGTACAAAGGGAATAACTGCAATTCGCTTAAAAAAAGAGTTTTTGTTCTTGTACACTTCAGTTCTTATATTTTTTATTATTATTATTTTTTTTTATTTTTTTATTTTTTTTATTTATTTATTTTTTTTTTTTTTTTATTTTTTTTTTTGGGGGGGGGGGGGGGCACGTCACCATGCTGGAATGACAACTTGAAGGGAAGAATAAGTGGATAAGTTTCCTCTTTATATTGGGGATTCGTCATAAAGAAGTGATATGAAATAACAATTTTTGAAGTACTTTAATAAACATTATCATTTCGTCTGAAAGTTGCAAACATAAATAAGTAACAGTATATATAACAGGAAATCTATATTAAAACAATAATCCTTAAAGGCCATTTTTATTTAAACTGAATTAATGAAAGTGTAAGATTTATGAAGTTCCCGCGAAAACATCTTTCACATGACTTACTTGACCAATCGTTTTGTGCGCACTGTGTTGTGTTCTAAAAATAAAACAACTCGGGGCAATCGTAATGAAATTTTACTAATGTCACCTTCAACACATTAACAAATAGTTAGGTGAACATTTTATTCCGATATTGATTAAATTAAAGAAAACAGCTTACCTCATGGTTTATCAATGCAGTAAACATAACAAAACAAAATAAAACATTCCCATTCACATAATTACCGGTCCACACATTTTACATTTCCGGCACATGATTACAGATAACCAATCGGAAAACGTAAATGAATCGGGAACAGTTATTAAACTTATTTGTCGTTCTTCCGAAATAATGTTTTGAAGATAAATTGAAGACAATCTATTCAACCATATATAGCATTTTTAACACCCATGCAATCGCCATCTATTTGCATTTTTTAATCATAATAAAATAACAATAAAACCCAACTGTCAATCAAATTAAAAACCGCTCCCACCACTAACTAAAATAAATTCCCATTCCATATTAGGCGCGCACTTCAGTGCGGCGGCAATAACGTGTAAAAATGCCATTAAATCAACGTGTTATGGAATAAACCGGGTCAAATTGTCAATACAACAGGCTTCAATGGTGATATTGGGGTTATCCGTGATGGTTCCGAGTTGGTTCCGTGTTGATCCGCGTTCCTCCCTTGTGGTGCAGTGTTGTGTCCTGGCTGGTCCGATGCTTTGAGATCGTCGAGGGAACGTCGTCTCAATTTCACCCAGGATAACCCCAGTTCCGTGTTAATCCGGGGTGGTCTGTGTTTGGTCCGCTTGGGCAGACTTTCGTGTGACTGTAGTTTTATATTAAACAACAAAATATGACTGAGACAATATATTGATATGAAATCCATTTTTTTTAACGTTGACTTCCAACTGATCTGCCTCAAAGTTAAGAACACATGTGTTATGCGTAACACGCCTTTCCATGGTGCTCATTAATTCTGTGAAGTTTGAATGAAATCCCATTAGTGAACAAGAAAAGGTTGTAACTGATTGAAGGACGGAAAATGTAAGAGAATGACTGAGATGTGGTGTGTATTTTTATAAGTTTAGTATAAATTAAGCCAATAATAATTTATCTCATCCTGACTGCAAAGTTCCAGAATATGTCATTTACAATATGTTGGCCATTTCTTCTCAGTCAAGACAGTGATTTGTAATTTAATAATGGTAAGAAGGATTCTTAGAGTATGGAATCTGCTGGTTTCATGAGCTCCCTGTTGTTTTAACAACAAACACTACTGACCTCCAGACATTTTTAAGGGAAAATGAAGATTCTGTACAAATGCATAGGACTGATATTACTAATTAAGACGTATTGTTTCGGGTGCTGTTTAACGTGATTCGTTAACACAATATAGCACTCAAGGGAAATACAAAAGGCCAAACATCGATGCTTGCAAACGAACCAATACCTAAATGTTACCTTAGCAGAACAACACAATATCGTAAGGAAATATTAGGCTTATTCAAATCGGATATATAAAACTTCCCTCTAAGATGATTCTTTTTAAAAACACACACGTACTCACTAACAAATGGACATTTAATAACTAATCGTCTATGATAATTTAAGTGTCAATAATCAATCAGTACATACATATCCCAGGCTTGTCAATGCATAATTTCACATTCCAAAGTGCATAGCCATCACCCTCGGGGGTAAACTCTGACCCCGGGGAGCGGGTATGATGGATGGGGATGTTGCTGTTTCAAAATCGAACATGCATTCCCATATTTGTTCACTTATTCAGATGTATTTCATGGTGATTTGTGAATCGGAGAGGTTGTATTGTGAGGAAAAATAGGGTTGTGACTTCGAAGTGATTTTCTCAGACGAACGCGCAGACATTTTGTGTTGGATTATATACATTTTAATTTGAAAAACATTTGGGTAATTAAATACAAACGTATTTTTAAAACAGGTTTGTATTGTTTGATTCAAAACAAATAAAAATAGAAAAAATAGAAAAAATATATTAATAAAACAAAAGAACCACTATATTTGTCATATTTCAAACACTTGATCCACATGAATATACAAAAAATAGTCACTTAAATTAATGATAATAGTATATATTATATAAAAAATGCATACATGACTCATTTTTTTTTATCTCAATACTGTTCAATGTATTTCAGGCATGGGGTTAAAGGATTTCGGGGCCGGTGCCCGCTGTGGTCAATGTTTTCTCATTGTCCTCAACATCTGGTTTGCCGTAAGTATGCAGATTCTGCTTCCGATTACAATCAGTAACTTCACTATTTCTTTAATATCAACGCAAATAATCAATAGCCAATCTCAGTTTGTTATGAAGTTAAATCCATCGGCAAAAACACAGCATAACAATTCTCAAATTCAATATGATTTTATAAATTATTATTTTTAAAGAAATATGCATTATTCTACCTGACATACTGAAACTACGTTTCCTTATTCTTGACTGAGATAAAAATAATACATATATACAACCAACATTCGGTAAATGATTCGTTGTTTATCCGTCCAGCTACTGGGCATTGCTATGATAGTCCTGGGCGTGTTTGTCCGGGCGGGGAAGGTCGGCGACAACCGGATACTCCAGATGTTACGTCAGCTTGACTTCGGTGGCATTAATGTCGGGGACGGCATCCTGGCGCTCTCCGCTATCGTCATCGTTGTTGGTGTGTTCACACTGCTCCTCTCTGCCGACGGCGGGTTTGGCGCGTGCTTCAGGAAGAAAGGGATGCTTATTCTGGTAATATAATGCAAAAACGTTGCTCGTGTGTCTGGTAGTTTCATTAGATAATGAATCTTTCAGATATAATGGACATGTGATCCCAATGAAGAGCAAATTACTGAACAATATATAACCGGTTCATGGCTGTATATATAATTCAATGCTATACACATTCACTTCGTTGATGGATAATCAGTACATTGTTCATTAAAGCTGCACTCTCACAGATTGAACGTTCTGACAACTTTTTTATTTTTTGTCTTGAAACGAGCCAGTTTTTGTGAAAATCCATGGAAACCAATTATATAAGACTGCTGACAAAACTTTAGATCGCAGATTTTTATATTAAGTTCAAAAATTGATTTTTTATGCATTTTTCTTAAACAATTAGTAATGGTTTAAGCCATAAAACATTAATTTTCGAACGGAAATATGAAAATCTGCGATCTGATCTTTTGTCAGCAATCTTATATTATTGGTTTGCAGATATTTACGCAAAAAATTGCCCTTTCCAAGATTTTTTTTAAAAAAGTTGTAAAAATGGTAAATCTGTGAAACTGCAGCTTTAAATGTCTTACAATTGTATTACATTAGTTCGTTCATTGTTCAATAATTTTAAAATTTAAATACATTGATACGTATAGTTCAA
The DNA here is from genome assembly GCF_026914265.1 of Mya arenaria. NCBI lineage: Eukaryota > Metazoa > Mollusca > Bivalvia > Myida > Myidae > Mya > Mya arenaria. The sequence continues at coordinate 34,692,827 of NC_069129.1, read as the reverse complement.
TACATTGTTGAATACTTTTTAGTAGATTGTTCCGAAACTTTTCAGTAGATTGTTAAATACTATTCAGCATTGTTGAATACTTTTTTAGTAGATTTTTGAACCTTTTCAGTGGACTGTTCAATATTTTTCAGTACAATATTCAAATAGGTTTAGTCTAGTTCAAATACATTTCAGTACGTGGTGATCCTGGCTATAATACTGATCCTAGAGATAGCGCTGCTGGCAGTCTGGATCAAGTTTGTGTATGGGGTGAGATAGATCTTCTGGGTTCTCTCCGATATTCATAAATATATTATAAAAAAAACAGTTTAATAACAAATAAGATAAGAGGTATTAATCGTTGCAAAAACATCTGCACTTTCCACCTTTAATGTCTTAAGTACTTTAACAGTGTCCCTTGCCAATAGATAATAAGATAAAGGTTTCACTTCAAAACGCTGAACCAATATTTGTAATGTGGTTTATTATTCGACTAATCTATTTTTCGAATGTATAAAATCAGTATAAAATGAATGTTGTCAACAAACACTGAATAGTGTAGACACTACTTTGTCAACTTCAAAACTTTATCATATCAAATTGTATCAATTAAGTGTTCTAATTGATTTTATATGACATATTTATTATCAGTTTATGTTCGTATTGAGACATATTTTATTCATGAATTGGAGGTCTACATATTTGTTGGGACATGTTAATTATTTCAAATCATTTCGCACTAATTACATCGTCAATTAAGACATGAGTTCGTTTGACAAGTGTAACTTGCTTTAGGGAGTTATGGGTACTTTATTCAGATTGTTACTTGGGGGATGCGTAAAACATACTGGGCTTCAAAACGCCATTTTTCTGAGATCTCTGAATATTAAAAACATTTATAAAATTATAGGGTAAACTTTAATAAATTAAACCGTGAAGTATACGTTATATGGCGTAAGTAAAAACTTATATAAAATAGTTTTATTAAATCAATCAAGGGCTGTCAACAGAAGGGGACAAGTGACTAAGAAGCCATTCACGGTATAACCTTGACAGCTGAGTGTGGTCCAAATCAGCTGTTGTCAATTGTAGTGGTCTCTTTTGGGACTTGGACCACTAGAAATAACCGAGGAACTGAACCAAGAACATAGTCGAGATCGACATACCATCCGCTATATGTGTTGCTATATTTGTGATATCCATTCCGTGAAACTGTAAAACAAGTCGCCCAACATGCCCTCTAAACTGAAGTCACGCATATTAGTGTAGGTAAATCCACAAATTAGAACGTATTTACAGTACACGTACTGCAATAATAGTGTGTACAACAAGCTTTCTAAAACCATTTGCATATCACCTTTTCTACAGACGAACAACATGTTGCGTCAAGAGTTCAACAAGGTGTTCCAGCGCTACTCTGGCACGCAAACGGGGGATGTGTTCTCAGAGGGACTCAATACCCTTTTTATTGTGGTAAGTGGAGACGTCTACTCCGAGGGGCTTAAACCCTTTTAATTGTGTTGAATGGGCTTAGGTTTATAAACCATGTTGGTATAGAAGGTGTTAAGTACATGTACTTCTCTGATACGCTGAAACATATAAGTTCGAGGTCCTAACATCCTCTTTATTGTCGAGGGTGGGACGTTGACCCGAGGGTCCCAATACCGTATTTATTATGGTTGGTGGGGACGTGGACCCGAGGGTCTCAATACCGTATTTATTATGGTTGGTGGGGACGTGGATCCGAGGGTCTCAATACCGTATATATTATGGTTGGTGGGGACGTGGACCCGAGGGTCTCTATACCGTTTTTAATATGGTTGGTGGGGAGGTGAACCGCGAGGGTCTCAATACCGTATTAAATATGGTTGGTTGGGACGTGGACCCCGAGAGTTTAAACTCTCTTTATTGTGTAGTCTAAGGTTCTTGCTGCGATCTTTATTGTGGTAAGTGAGGGACATGTATTTCGATTGCCTCAACACCCTCTTCATTGCGGCAAGTGGGGGATGTGTACTCGAAGTTCTCGATACCCTATTTATTGTTATAAGTGGTAAACTCTCTTCTTGTGGTAAATGGGCGACGTGTACTCTAAGGGTCTTAATGCCCGCTTAATTATGGAGGACGCGTCCTCCGAGGGTCTCGATATCCTATTTATACTGGTTATTGATGACATGCACTTTTAGGTTATCGATTGCCTCGTGGGCTTGGATTTGCGTGATATATAATGACACCTTGTTCCAGTGGTATTTGTGGTACGTGTACTCCGAGGGACTCGTCACACTCTCCATTGTGTTTAGTAATCAAAAGAAATAGAAAGATGTTGATAGACTAGCTGCAGTGGTATTGGTGTCCACCCCCCACCCGCAACGAAATGGATCCAAAAAGCGCGGCAGTTTAATTTTGGGTTAATGTTAAATTTATATTCATTGTTACTATATTTAGTTCAAATGAGGTTTGAAAAAGGCATCTACCATGGCCGCTCGTATAAGATAGGTCCACCTCACCCTTGCGCAGAGTGTTCTGCAAATATCTTCTGCTCTCGGCCATGGAAGATACTTATATTCTTTGCACAACAGCAAACTTCTAGACACGGAAAAACATGATAATGAGGTATTCTTATGTAATGCTAGGAAGGATATTGTAGGTTAAACATGAACACGAGGTATTCTTATGTAATGCTAGGAAGGAAACTGTAGGTTAAACATGAACACGAGGTATTCTTATGTAATGCTAGGAAGGAAACTGTAGGTTAAACATGAACACGAGGTATTCTTATGTAATGCTAGGAAGGAAACTGTAGGTTAAACATGAACATGAGGTATTATTATGTAATGCTAGGAAGGAAACTGTAGGTTAAACATGAACACGAGGTATCCTTATGTAATGCTAGGAAGGAAACTGTAGGCTAAACATGAACACGAGGTATTCTTATGTAATGCTAGGAAGGAAACTGTAGGTTAAACATGAACACGTGGTATCCTTATGTAATGCTAGAAAGGAAACTGTAGGTTAAACATGAACACGAGGTATTCTTATGTAATGCTAGGATGGAAACTGTAGGTTAAACATGAACACGAGGTATTCTTATGTAATGCTAGGAAGGATATTGTAGGTTAAACATGAACACGTGGTATTCTTATGTAATGCTAGGATGGAAACTGTAGGTTAAACATGAACACGAGGTATTCTTATGTAATGCTATGAAGGAAACTGTAGGTTAAACATGAACACGAGGTATTCTTATGTAATGCTAGGATGGAAACTGTAGGTTAAACATGAACACGAGGTATTCTTATGTAATGCTATGAAGGAAACTGTAGGTTAAACATGAACACGTGGTATTCTTGTGTAATAATAGGAGGGAAACTGTAGGTTAAAAATGAACACAGGTATATCATGTAATAATAGGAGGGAAACTGTAGGTTAAAAATGAACACAGGTATATCATGTAATGCTAGGAGGAAAACTGTAGGTCAAACATGGACACGAGGAATATCATGTAATGCTAGGAGGAAAACTGTAGGTCAAACATGGACACGAGGAATATCATGTAATGCTTGGAGGGAAACTGTAGGTCAAACATGGACACGAGGAATATCATGTAATGCTTGGAGGGAAACTGTAGGTCAAACATGAACACGAGGAATATCATGTAATGCTAGGAGGGAAACTGTAGGTCAAACATGGACACGAGGAATATCATGTGATGCTAGGAGGGAAACTGTAGGTCAAACATGAACACGAGGTATATCATGTGCTGCTAGGAGGGAAACTGTAGGTCAAACATGAACACGAGGTATATCATGTGATGCTAGGATGCAAACTGTAGGTCAAACATGAACACGAGGTATATCATGTAATGCTAGGAGGGAAACTGTAGGTTAAACATGTACATGATGTATATCATGTAATGCTAGGATGCAAACTGTAGGTTAAACATGAACATGAGGTATATCATGTAAAGCTAGGAGGGGAACTGTAGGTTAAACATTAATATGAGGTATATCATGTAATGCTTGGAAGGAAAATGTAGGTTAAACATGATCTATTTATTTCAACAACTGGTCAAGGGATAAAACTACAAAAGGCGATTATAGGGGGTGTTTCTAAAGTTGTTTTTCCTTTTAACATACGCCATTTTTGTTCATGGACTTTTCATCAAACGTTTGAAGGTATTACGTTGATGAAGACTAAACCTAACACCACATGATATTCCTTTATATTGCAGCTTGACTGTTGCGGCGTGCAGCCAATCTCCACCTTCCGGAATGACTAAACCTAACACCACATGATATTCCTTTATATTGCAGCTTGACTGTTGCGGCGTGCAGCCAATCTCCACCTTCCGGAATGACTAAGCCTAATACCACATGATATTCCTTTATATTGCAGCTTGACTGTTGCGGCGTGCAGCCAATCTCCACCTTCCGGAATGACTAAGCCTAACACCACATGATATTCCTTTATATTGCAGCTTGACTGTTGCGGCGTGCAGCCAATCTCCACCTTCCGGAATGACTAAACCTAACACCACATGATATTCCTTTATATTGCAGCTTGACTGTTGCGGCGTGCAGCCAAACTCCACCTTCCGGAATGACTAAACCTAACACCACATGATATTCCTTTATATTGCAGCTTGACTGTTGCGGCGTGCAGCCAATCTCCACCTTCCGGAATGACTAAGCCTAACACCACATGATATTCCTTTATATTGCAGCTTGACTGTTGCGGCGTGCAGCCAATCTCCACCTTCCGGAATGACTAAACCTAATACCACATGATATTCCTTTATATTGCAGCTTGACTGTTGCGGCGTGCAGCCAATCTCCACCTTCCGGAATGACTAAACCTAACACCACATGATATTCCTTTATATTGCAGCTTGACTGTTGCGGCGTGCAGCCAATCTCCACCTTCCGGAATGACTAAGCCTAACACCACATGATATTCCTTTATATTGCAGCTTGACTGTTGCGGCGTGCAGCCAATCTCCACCTTCCGGAATGACTAAACCTAACACAACATGATATTCCTTTATATTGCAGCTTGACTGTTGCGGCGTGCAGCCAATCTCCACCTTCCGGAATGACTAAACCTAACACAACATGATATTCCTTTATATTGCAGCTTGACTGTTGCGGCGTGCAGCCAATCTCCACCTTCCGGAATGACTAAACCTAACACCACATGATATTCCTTTATATTGCAGCTTGACTGTTGCGGCGTGCAGCCAATCTCCACCTTCCGGAATGACTAAACCTAATACCACATGATATTCCTTTATATTGCAGCTTGACTGTTGCGGCGTGCAGCCAATCTCCACCTTCCGGAATGACTAAACCTAACACCACATGATATTCCTTTATATTGCAGCTTGACTGTTGCGGCGTGCAGCCAATCTCCACCTTCCGGAATGACTAAACCTAACACCACATGATATTCCTTTATATTGCAGCTTGACTGTTGCGGCGTGCAGCCAATCTCCACCTTCCGGAATGACTAAGCCTTACACCACATGATATTCCTTTATATTGCAGCTTGACTGTTGCGGCGTGCAGCCAATCTCCACCTTCCAGAATGACTAAACCTAACACCACATGATATATCTTTATATTGCAGCTTGACTGTTGCGGCGTGCAGCCAATCTCCACCTTCCGGAATGACTAAACCTAACACCACATGATATTCCTTTATATTGCAGCTTGACGGTTGCGGCGTGCAGCCAATCTCCACCTTCCGGAATGACTAAACCTAACACCACATGATATTCCTTTATATTGCAGCTTGACGGTTGCGGCGTGCAGCCAATCTCCACCTTCCGGAATGACTAAACCTAACACCACATGATATTCCTTTATATTGCAGCTTGACTGTTGCGGCGTGCAGCCAATCTCCACCTTCCGGAATGACTAAACCTAACACCACATGATATTCCTTTATATTGCAGCTTGACTGTTGCGGCGTGCAGCCAATCTCCACCTTCCGGAATGACTAAACCTAACACCACATGATATTCCTTTATATTGCAGCTTGACTGTTGCGGCGTGCAGCCAATCTCCACCTTCCGGAATGACTAAACCTAACACCACATGATATTCCTTTATATTGCAGCTTGACTGTTGCGGCGTGCAGCCAATCTCCACCTTCCGGAATGACTAAACCTAACACCACATGATATTCCTTTATATTGCAGCTTGACTGTTGCGGCGTGCAGCCAATCTCCACCTTCCGGAATGACTAAGCCTAACACCACATGATATTCCTTTATATTGCAGCTTGACTGTCGCGGCGTGCAGCCAATCTCCACCTTCCGGAATGACTAAGCCTAACACCACATGATATTCCTTTATATTGCAGCTTGACTGTCGCGGCGTGCAGCCAATCTCCACCTTCCGGAATGACTAAGCCTAACACCACATGATATTCCTTTATATTGCAGCTTGACTGTTGCGGCGTGCAGTCAATCTCCACCTACCGGAATGACTAAGCCTAACACCACATGATATTCCTTTATATTGCAGCTTGACTGTTGCGGCGTGCAGTCAATCTCCACCTTCCGGAATGACTAAGCCTAACACCACATGATATTCCTTTATATTGCAGCTTGACTGTTGCGGCGTGCAGCCAATCTCCACCTTCCGGAATGACAAAGCCTAACACCACATGATATTCCTTTATATTGCAGCTTGACTGTTGCGGCGTGCAGCCAATCTCCACCTTCCGGAATGACTAAGCCTAACACCACATGATATTCCTTTATATTGCAGCTTGACTGTTGCGGCGTGCAGCCAATCTCCACCTTCCGGAATGACTAAGCCTAACACCACATGATATTCCTTTATATTGCAGCTTGACTGTTGCGGCGTGCAGTCAATCTCCACCTTCCGGAATGACTAAGCCTAACACCACATGATATTCCTTTATATTGCAGCTTGACTGTTGCGGCGTGCAGCCAATCTCCACCTTCCGGAATGACTAAGCCTAACACCACATGATATTCCTTTATATTGCAGCTTGACTGTTGCGGCGTGCAGCCAATCTCCACCATCCGGAATGACTAAGCCTAATACCACATGATATTCCTTTATATTGCAGCTTGACTGTTGCGGCGTGCAGTCAATCTCCACCTTCCGGAATGACTAAACCTAATACCACATGATATTCCTTTATATTGCAGCTTGACTGTTGTGGCGTGCAGCCAATCTCCACCTTCCGGAATGACTTCCAGGCTCTGCAGACGGGTTTCTGGATCAACGTGCAGCAGCGCGGCCCCCAGGTTATCCCCTACAGTTGTTGTAGGGAGGCAACCCTCGGCACGTACAAGTACGCCATCACCACGCAGCAGGCGCTCCAATGTACCGCTGGCCTTCAGCCCGCCTTGTACAGAACAAGAGTAAGCCCCCCTTTCTCTATATCTACATGTAAAAGTACGGCGCCAAACTCAACAGGTTAAAGTACGCCGTCACCACACAGGAGGCGCTCCAACGTATAGCTTGCCTCTAGCCCGCCCTGTTCATGACAAGTACTCCCGATTCATTATACATGTATGTACAATTTCAATTTCTGGAAAGACAAATTTAACTGTTTATTAGCACACGTTGCTTGTTTCAGGGCTGCTACGAGACGTTCCGGAAATTGGCGACGGACATGTCCACAGGCGCCATCGTCGTCACTGTCCTCCTCATCATAACAGAGGTATATCGTGTTCTTGCTACGCTTTGTAAATGATATCCGTCCGATCATTTGGACTTTTGGCATAAAGAGGCTCGATCAGATTGTTCAATTAGTATTGTTTCAACAGACTAGCATATGAAAACTTAAAATAAGTAGTAAGTTGAGTTGACGCTTTTTGAACAACTAAATGGAGTATATTCTGCCTCAAACATCGTTACAAGTAATTATTCATATTACATACCATTTTTCCCAATGTCTACCCCCTAGTAAACAATACAAAACTTTGAATTTTATTTCAGATCCTGGCAATCATTTCCGCTGTAATTATGATCCGAGGTATTGACAGGGACCGGAAGGACTCCCTCGACCCCTCAAACCCAAAATGGAACCAGCGCCATGAAATCGCTCTGCCGGACTCTAAGCCGCGCTAATACGTGACACGTGACTTCACATGACACGCAAATGGATTACTTAACGCTTTTGTTTATCGCAAATGTGAATTTTGGATTGGATTGAAGTGCTTGTGATTATTTTTTTCTTTCTTGACATTGATTAGTTTATAAACAATAATGAATTGATTGTTTAGCGAAATTAGCATTCAAATGACATTAATATTGGCGCAGCATTGTCCAGTCCAGAGCTTTCTGAATGTATTGTAACCTTTTTTCTTGTATATCAGTTTTTTAAGCTATTCATTTTTGTATTTTGTATAAATCTATGTTATAAAATAGTCCAATTAAAGAGCATTTTTTACTATTGTACAACAATATAGTGTAATTTTTGTATGAAACAGACATACACTGTACAACATATGTAACATCTCTGATTGAAATGCCAACGGTATTTTGTACATGGACTGGCACACCTTATCACGAGGCTTGGGTAGGTTTGTATGTCTGTAGGCCGCAGACTGAAGTAGCGCAAATCGAAATCGTGTTTCGCAAGATCTACTTTTTACGTGTTGACTTTACCTTATAGTTTAGCTACGGCAAATAGTCAAAACGTCATCAGCCAATATCGGATATATTTAATTAACATTACACTAGCAATAAACCTGCGAGATGAATGCAATGTTCATATATCCTCATATATGTAAGTTTGTCAGTTAATGATGTGAAACTGGCTGTATTGAAAACCATCAATTTGCATTACCTTTTATTCGGTACTGACCCGCACTTTTCGATTACATTTTGGTATGCATGATTGTTATTTGACTGTGAACAGAATTGTAAAAAGAAAAAAATTCACGCTTGTCGCGCCCTCAGCCATTCAACGCTTTCAACCCTTTCATTAGTTTTAAATCCCCCACATATATGCGGTACAAAGTAATTACTGGGTGGAAAGTTGCTTGAAATCATAATCGGGCTGCAATGACCATAATGGCTAAGAGGACAGACCTTCCCAAAGTGTCGTACAAACCTTAGTAGTCCAATTGGATGACTAAATCAATCTTTCCTTCGATGGAGACATTACTGTGAAATCTTGTTTGGGCTGTTTTGCCTAACACAACTGCAAGTCCCTCCAACTATTTCTAAATGCTTAAATGAATATAGAATACCAATACTATTTACATAAAGGGCAACTTCAAACAAAAAGAATACATATGTTTAGATACAAGTAACTTACTTTATTCCCACCAAAAACTGACAGAGAAGCTTACAGACAGCGACTTAACAAAATGCCACACTTTCGGTGGCATGTACAACATTTCGCCACGCTCCAAAATGCATTCCCTGTACTTTGCCCGGTGGAAATCAGGGAACTTCACTGTGTCACAATGATCCACGTCCACCCTGCTAGTATTTTTAAGCAATGTTGATTCATGGGGATAAAGCTTATCTGTTTCAGAGTATGGGTAAACTCTAATATATTTCCTACCAATCACTTGAGAGAGAAAGTTGTGTTTCGGGTCATAATGTAATGGCGACACGGTTCCTTCTGGTCCAAACCATGCATTGATATCTACATCATCTGAATCACCAAGATAGCAGTAATCAGGAGTGAGAATATCTTTTTCGAGCTCCGGTATTTGTTCAAATAACTGATGTTGGGCCAGATATCCAATTGGAACATCGTCCGTTGCGGTATCAGATTTACCTTCAATGTGTGTTTCTATAAACTCCCTCACTGTCATCAATTTCTGAGACCAACTATCATCAGTGTATTTTGAACCAAGCTCAATAGGCACAGTTCTGTAGCCAGCCTTAGCTTTAATATGATCCAAGGACCACTTTCTAGACGACATTGCAGGCCAACCGTCCATTGCTCCAGTTATTATTACCGGTGTCTCAGAGCTCCTAAAGTGCGTCATGAAATGTTCCATAGATGGACAGGCAATCCTTTGTATAATCTTTTCCGGATCCATTCTACTTTCCAAACCTTCAGATCTTGTATTGCGCTTATATTTCTTTAAATCAGTTTCATGTGTATCATTGTTTATATCTGTGACTTGTTCTTCGTTCTTATCTTCCATAAATTCACCCTTCTTTCTTTTTCTGCATTCAAAGGCTAATTTTGAGCTAGCATTTTTCTCATCTGACTGACCCTGCACCTTGCATTGATATACATGTTGCAAAAAAGAACTCAGACTTGCAAGAATGTTATCACAGACCGGAGCCCCCATGAGCAGTCCCATATCACACGACTTCATTACCATTTGAAAACTAACATCACCCTCCTCTTCGATGAGTTGACAATATTCAGAGGAAGCTTTACACACTGATATAATAGTATAAGCATGCCTCCAACTTATGATGACATCTTTCCAGTGACCCGTGTTGAGTTTCTCCCATACAATGTCTAGCATAAATCCACACAACTCCGTGCATGTTCCAAATTTATGGGCCTTAAAGTAACCTACACATGCGTTAATTTTGCTTAATACAGCCTCCCCTACAAAGTCGCTATCCACATGCTTGGAGATGGTGTGTGTGTCAAGGGCAGCTATGAACGATTCCATCAGTTTCTTGTGCGTGTTATTTCCATCACTTTTGTTAGTACTGGAATCCATGTCTGACGATACCTTTAAAGGAAAGTATGCATGTGTTTTATATAGTACTTACGTTTTTATTCTATTTTTTTTTATTTTAAGTCTTTATTAAAACAAAAGCATCATTTGATTATCTTTTAAGCATGTGCTTCTAAGAAGGCAGAATGGTGCTCATGCTGATCTCCATGATCTCCACAGTAAAACCCCAGACCATTAATAACATTCGCTTCCTTGACATTGCTTTGGATTATGGAGCATTCTGATTCCTTTTACAAATATAAAATTAGAAAAATATATTACTCGAAGAAAATTCAAATTTATACAGAAAACCATCAATGAAACAGAGCCTCAATCGGCATTTAGATGAAAAATTCTCCCATGTCCGATAGATGTCGATAAATCAGGGTCGTGAGTGTAAGGAGACTGTACATCCGACTATACGTTAATGAAATTATATATATCATAAAAAAGCCTTTATTTTCAATATTATATTGCTAGTCTCTTTATAATTAGTATATAGTTGGTATGAGGTACGTTAATATTCAAGGCTTAATACTTAGTAAGAGGGTGACTTGCATGTTTAAAATGTCATGGGTAAGGTAAGAGGGTGGCATGCATGTTTCAATAGCTAAGCCCTGAGCTTTATAACATGCACGTCAACCTCTTACTCATAACTAAGCCCTGACCATTATAACATACACGTCACCCTCTTACTCATAACTAAGCCCTGACCTTTATAACATACACGTCAACCTCTTACTCATTACTAAGCCCTGACCTTTATAACATACACGTCAACCTCTTACTCATAACTAAGCCCTGACCTTTATAACATGCACGTCACCCTCTTACTCATTACTAAGCCCTGACCTTTAAAACATGCACGTCACCCTCTTACTCATTACTAAGCCCTGACCTTTATAACATGCACGTCAACCTCTTACTCATTACTAAGCCCTGACCTTTATAACATGCACGTCAACCTCTTACTCATTACTAAGCCCTGACCTTTATAACATGCACGTCACCCTCTTACTCATTACTAAGCCCTGACCTTTATAACATGCACGTCAACCTCTTACTCATTACTAAGCCCTGACCTTTATAACATGCACGTCACCCTCTTACTCATAACTAAGCCCTGACCTTTATAACATATACGTCACCCTCTTACTCATTACTAAGCCCTGACCTTTATAACATGCACGTCAATCTCTTACTCATTACTAAGCCCTGACCATTATAACATGCACATCAAACTCTTACTCATTACTAAGCCCTGACCTTTATAACATGCACGTCAACCTCTTACTCATTACTAAGCCCTGACCTTTATAACATGCACATCACCCTCTTACTCATTACTAGGCCCTGACCTTTATAACATGCACATCACCCTCTTACTCATTACGAAGCCCTGACCTTTATAACATGCACGTCAACCTCTTACTCATTACGAAGCCCTGACCTTTATAACATGCACATCACCCTCTTACTCATTACGAAGCCCTGACCTTTATAACATACAGTACACGTCCAATAATTGATGCGAACATTTTTATGATTTACTTTTGTTTTATACTGGAAAGAATTGGGGACGTTTTTACTTTTGTCTTGGTGTACTACTACTATCATCATGATCATCATGATCATCGTCATCATCATCACCATCACCATCAATATAAAACATTCCCGTGTATATATATATATATATATATATATATATTCAACAAACCTTTGATATATATGCAGATGTTTTTCTCGTTTTGTTTGTAAACAAATCGAAGAGAAAATGGGAGTTTTCAATATAGGGGACGTAATCGTTGAAGCGTCCGAGTAGGTAATCACTTAGGCCAAAAAAAAAAATAGGTCTGTTTCCGGTCGCCCGACCGACCCTCTTATTTCCGCGCCGACCCTATACTTTTTACTGGTGTAAAAGTTAACTGCGCGCATATTTAGTACTTTTCGGTACTTTCTTTCCGTTAATTTTCTTATCTTTGGTCACAGTGCTCCAGCTAAGCATAATTAGCGTGGCGGGGCGCCCCGCTGCCCTTTTATGGCGCCCTGCTGCCTTTTCAAACGCCCCGCTGTGCCCTTTTCATTGACAGAGCCGCCTTTGATGATAAATAAAACAAATAAATCGCCCATTTGTGTCATCAAAGCGACATTGACCTCGCCGAAATTTTAACACATTGTAAATCTGTCAATCAGCGAGTATTTGGCCACTGTCCCATTAGTCAAAACATCGCAATTAGCCATAGGGTAATCCCCTAATCCGATAATTGGGCCGTGTCATCCAATTACCAAAACATCGCCGGTAGGCGGAGCTATTGAAAGTTAACCAATCAGAATGTACATTGAGAAGAACCTGATAATATGATATACGTTCATTAAAATGAGATAGAAAAGGCGACATAATTATGAAAAATCGTGTCAAGCATTGATGAAGTTAAAAAGTAATTGTTATATGTACAAACAATGCCAGACATTTTAAACATTGATGTTTTTGAAGCAGACGGTCATAGCCATCTCGGGCCATCGGCAAGGTGGCGCTAAGAAAATCAAAAACATGACGTATCACCAAATATTTAATTGGTTTTCGTGAAATGTTCATGATAAAAAATTGATTTGTAAACACAAAAACATATTATTTTTTTTGCTTTATGTAGAGTTTTAATACTTACAGTATTTTTCTCCTGTTTACGATGTCAAAAATATCGGCGAGATCGCCATTTTGTCAGAACAATTTTCCGAGTTAATTTCTCAACCTCCCATTATGTATTGGTAAAGTTTTCATCAAGGACAGTGATTTAAATGTCATTTGGTTCTTAAATGTCAGCATAGTATTTAGCCAGAGACAAGTAAATAACAGCATAGCTGAATGTGACATTCGTACCCTATCCCGAACGTACCAAAATAAGATTCGTCCCCCTACTATATTGACAGGTCATTTATTCGTCATTTTGATTGTTTCAAATCCTTTGCTGTCTTGGTTTTTGTTTCATTTTTAGATGCTATTTGGAGATAAACTATGTGACATTGACACATACACTTTTGCTGAGCCAAAAATGATACATTTTTTATGAACATTTTATATAGTTCTAGCAATCAGTTTGAATGTGAATATAAACTGAGGTGTGTGTTATGGCATAGTTTTTGTATCAGGTGTTACGAAAGTATCACTTCTCCTTAAAGTCTCCCCACTTCTCCCTAAATTGACTGAAGGGAGAAGTCACTTCTCCCAAAGTTTTCAGGAGAGTTTTAGAATTTTAATATTCTATCAAATATAAGAATAGCATTATAGCACAAATGTGAAATTGGTAAATATGAAAAATTGACAAATCTGAGGCACTCTTTTTCGACATCTGTCATACAGACAAACATGTTCAACAATACATGCATTTATATTCTAGAAAATGTATATCTATACATTATAATTAATACACATTATACAGTTCTTAATAAATGAATGGACTTGTATTTACATTTTATGCTTTAGTACCTTTTAAAATTGTCTCATACGCAGTTAATATGGTTGTTTTTGAATAAAAGTCAGCCGCCTTCTATTCTAGATCACTTCCCCCCCCCAAAAAAAAAATAATAAAAAAAAATGCCTACCTACCTACCCTCTCTTTTTTGGGAAGGAGACCGGAAACGAACCTATTTTTTTTTTGGCCTTACCGAATATCTGCCCATTTTGATACAACACACGAAATATTACTGATTAAGGATAAGCTTGAATTTATAAAAAAAACAAATGTTTTTTACGGATTTACTTTAACTTTATCTCCTGACAAGCTCTAGTTTAAGACCTCCGACCGGAGTCGGGTCAAAAAGGCCCAGTACCAGAAAGGCCCGGTCCAGAAAGGCCTACTTTTAAATCAAGGGAAACAACTGTATTGTGTTTGAGGGTGTTGTACTTTGATAGGATTACTGTAATGTTTGGCAGAAGAAGTGTGATAAAGATATATTCATACTATGTATGTGTGACATCTTTAATAATATACTCAAAAATCTATATCAAATGTATAAATTAAAGAACTATGTTCCACATGATTTAATTAGTCCAAGATACGTCTTTGGTAATGAGTTTTCCTTGCATATTGTGTTCTAAGGAAGTAAGGCCGCGACAGCATGCTGTGGAATGTGATTCCTGCCATCGCTGGCAACACCGCATTTGCGGAACAGGTAAGACTTTGAGATAATACATATTGTAAAACCGGATGGACAATTGATGATGAATTTGAGAAGTGGTGGATCAATTTATTGTTTAAGTAAGCTAAGTACTTGTACATGTATATTGGAAGTAAGAATATTGCAGTAAAGGGCTTTATATACAGGCTTTTATATCGGTATACGTCGTTTATAAATTGCCAATATATGTATAGCTGAACAATTATATTGCGTTACCCAATGTATTTATGAACCATGAAACAATCACTATTCACTTTAATGAAACCCCCTTTGCTTCAATGTAGATGTATCATGAAAAGACGTATGTAATGTAGAGAAATTTTACAAAGTCCTGTATTTGTTATTGTTTATTAGGTGTTTATTTTAAGTCCCTATGACATGGGGTCCATTGACACGCTTTTCACACATTTCAGTAAAGGTGTTAATATTTGACTGAATGGTATTAAGCTGTCACCTTTTTAAGAACACTTCCATGTCTGAAAAAAATGTATGTTCTGTTAAAAACATAAAACAATTGTACAAATATTTTCAGCTGTCTGGCTGGCGGTCAGGAAGGTATTTTCTGGAAAGGAGATGAAAGGGTGCGCCTTTCATTGGTCCCAGGCGGTTTGGCGGCATGTACCGAGCGTGGGGCTAGCCGAGACTTATTGTCGTAGAGTCGGTGTATTCAACTACGTTCCTGCCTGCCAGTCACATCCGCCGTACCTTTGATAAGCTGGCAAGGACAGCGACGACTGAAGCCACCCGTGCGCTCACCGCATACATCGAGAGGCAGTAGATGAGGAATCCCATTTTTGCGGTGGATGATTTGTCTGTATTCAGATAGACCATTCGCACCAACAACGATGTCGAAGGTTTATAATACAAAAACAAAATATAATATTTAAATAATACATTGTATTAAATCAAAAGCAAAATTTCAGTTAATAATGATTTTAATCAAAGTATATTTTCTATATTTCCAGGGTTGCACAGCCGTCCCAACTAGAAAGGCGGAGGGAGTGGACTGGGGTTCTACAGGCTGGTGCCATCTTCGCCGAGAAGCCGAGCTCGTGCAGATGGCTGTAGAGTCGGAGGACTTGGAGAGAGGAGGCAACGTCCGTTGTCTGCGTCAAGACAACACCATAAGGACGCTTGCAGACAAGTACTTGAATGGAGACATTCTGAATACCTAGGAAGGGTTGGAGACATATATCGTCTGCGTATGTGATTTGCTGCCACATCTTCATCACTGTTATTATTCTATCTCTCAGTCAGCAATCCTGATACATTGTTACATTGTTAAACACATTAACCTTGTGAAAATGTATTATTATGTCCGTCAATAAAAAATGTTAATGTAACGTTGATTTTTTCTGTACCCATTGAAAATGGTGCAATTCCGAATTCCTGAAATGATTTAAAAGGTTATTTAAGACATTTTGCTATTTTTAATAAATATTCACTTCTATATTTAAGATAACGACAGTTATCAAAAAAGATAAGACATCAAACTGGGCCTCTCTGGACCGGGTCTTCCTGGTACTGGGCCTTTCTGGTACAGGGCCTTTCTGGAAATGGGCCTTTTTGACCCGCATTCCCTCGACCCGACCCGGCCGTCGACCCCTTGTTTACCCTAGGGAACGGGGACCAGGATTTCAGGTTAACAGAGTTTTCTTTTGCTAAGCATCATTTTCATTCCATAAAACTGACCTTCGCAATTAGTTTGGGTAAATTTCCACATCTTTCATGAGCAACAAAAATCCGAAAGTTAATACGAAAAGGAGAACAAAATAAAGTTACAAAGAATGGTCAGGACATTCGATCAACGTTTGCTGGCAACAAAGCATGTCAGACGGTCGGGTGCAATATAAATAAGGGTATAAATAGAGATAGCAAACAATATGTTTTGTTTAGCCTTACTTGACGGGATACAGCTTCTATAGTGTACACCCTCTCCCCCAATACCGGAAGATATCTATAGGCCGCAGTTTCCGTGTGAGGTTGGGGTCCACTTCTATAAGACGGCACAGATAGCTAATGTTTATAGGTACAAATGTAGATATGACCCTACAGTTCAGTATTATATAACTATGGAGAAACAGTAACCTGCACCCCTGAAGGATTTAGTCTGTCCCGTTTCCACTGATCGTAAAGAGACATTCAGTTTCAAATCTGTCAGGAATAAACCAATGTTACTCTCAATAATGAGGACTGATTAACTTCACTGAACTAGATTGATTTTGTAAACGATTCAAAATTCAAATTTCAATTATCACAATTCGTCAATGATAGAAATCTAAAGCGTGCTTGTGCATCTTAATGATGAGAACTAAGTATGGTATTAACATGTGTCAGGGACTGTAAATTAAAATAAAGCAAGTTCAATTTGAGGCCCGATCTATTTTATATGCAAGCTAGTATTGCTAAGAGAAAACACATATCAGTGCGAGAAAAAGAAGAAGAAGAAGAAGAAGAAGAAGAAGAAGAAGAAGAAGAAGAAGAAGAAGAAGAAGAAGAAGAAGAGGAGGAGGAGGAGGAGGAGGAGGAGGAGGAGCAGAAGAAGAAGAAGAAGAAGAAGAAGAAGAAGAAGAAGAAGAAAAGAGAATGACCAGGAAATGAACCACCACCACAACAACAACAACAACAACAACAACAAAACAACAGCTATTTGAAATATTGAAAAATAATTGTTTTATTATCATTAACAAAAGGATGTGTGGATGAATGTATCACCAACAGTTGTCTCGACGTCAACGTTTAACGCTGTATTTTTTATTTGTATTTTGACATTTTTTATGTCGGGCCTCTGAAACAAGATGGTGATATATCATTATCACACTATTGCTACAATAAACAATTCATATTTTATCGACAGAACGTCTTAGGAAAGTCATCCAGAATTTGAAACTATAAACGAGCAATCATGGATATGAAAATGTGTTTCCTTCTGTTTGTCGTGTATACAGGTAATTATATACATAATTATGTAGTTTAGTACATGTAGGAAAATACAAAAGTACAAAGTAAGAACGGGACTAAATCTGAGGGGGCATTACCTTAGTTTGTATATTTAAAAATCAAATGAAACGGCTTTAGCATTAATTCGAATGGTGATTATTGATAGACCTGTAGTTTTTATTCTTGTTTCTTCTTTAAAAAACAGGACCTTTTTCTATCAATTGAATTTACAGTTCATGTGAACTCTATAAACTGTGATCAGCCTTTCCCTCGGGCTGCATGATGTTGGACACTGCGGAAGCGTTCAATACAACGTTAATTGACCTAGACTTTCTGGATCCTTGAAAAATAATCAACAACAACATAATGAAAAGAAAATTAACATGTTTCTCTCAAATTATTGTACATGAACCTCCCACGAATTACAGGTTGCTGGACACTTGAGCACTCGCCACAACAGCCAAGGGCGTGGAACCTTAACCGTGACCCCCAGGACCAGCGCCCGGCCTTCTTGGAGCAGGACGCTGAGTCAAGGTACCAGACTGTGTACCCACTTAGAATTCAGATAATCAATGGCTTTACAATTAACTGTGTTTTGAATGTCCTACTGATTAACCTAGTGTATACTAACGGTTCAACGGTGAAGAAAGCGTTTATAATTACGCTCGAGTCCGTCACCGTGTAAGAAACCAGTACTTGTATCCATTTTGAGAGGTCATGAGAAGGTACCACTGTTTTGAATCGAATCTATTACCTCTTGGGTGAGAGGCGGACACCTATACCACTTATTATGTCTCCCCCTCTCTGGGGGAGACATATTGTTTTTGCCCTGTCCGTCAGTCCGGTAGTCCGTCAGTCCGTCCGTACGTCACACTTCGTTTCCGATCGATAACTGGAAAACCGCATGACCTAGGATCACCAAACTTGGTAGGGAGGTTGGTCGTGAGGTGTAGAGGATCCCTATTGTTTTTGGGGTCACTAGGTCAAAGGTCAAGGTCGCGGCGACCCCCAATATAAAAAACATTTCTGCTCAAAATCTTGAGAACGGTTTGACCTAGGTTCACCAAACTTGGTAGGGAGGTTGGTCATGAGGTGTAGAAGATCCCTATTGTTTTTGGGGTCACTAGGTCAAAGGTCAAGGTCGCGGCGACCCCCAATGTAAAAAACATTTCCGCTCAATATCTTGAGAATGGTTTGACCTAGGTTCACCAAACTTGGTAGGGAGGTTGATCATGAGGTTTAGAAAACTCCTATATTTTGGGGGGTCACAAGGTCAAAGGTCAACGTCGCTGTGACCTCTAATGTAAAAAAACATTTCCGTGCAATATCAGGAGAATGCTTTGTTCGTTTCCGATCGATAACTGGAAAACCGCATGTCCTAGGATCACCAAACTTGGTAGGGAGGTTGGTCGTGAGGTGTAGAGGATCCCTATTGTTTTTGGGGTCACTAGGTCAAAGGTCAAGGTCGCGGCGACCCCCAATATAAAAAACATTTCTGCTCAAAATCTTGAGAACGGTTTGACCTAGGTTCACCAAACTTGGTAGGGAGGTTGGTCGTGAGGTGTAGAGGATCCCTATTGTTTTTGGGGTCACTAGGTCAAAGGTCAAGGTCGCGGCGACCCCCAATATAAAAAACATTTCTGCTCAAAATCTTGAGAACGGTTTGACCTAGGTTCACCAAACTTGGTAGGGAGGTTGGTCATGAGGTGTAGAAGATCCCTATTGTTTTTGGGGTCACTAGGTCAAAGGTCAAGGTCGCGGCGACCCCCAATGTAAAAAACATTTCCGCTCAATATCTTGAGAATGGTTTGACCTAGGTTCACCAAACTTGGTAGGGAGGAAGTACAAATTTCATGTCCATCATTGATTATTTCTCACCTACGACCACACAATGGGGGAGACATGCGCTTTTTCAAAAAAGCAATCTCTAGTATTTCCACTGTCGTTCAGTCACCAAGAGTAAATTAGTTACATTTTCTTATGAATTAGTTAATCAGTTTTTGAATGGCTGATACGATGAAAAAATAATTGTCACGCCCAGTCGTTCACCGCTGCCTATCGACTTAATGAATTTGCACTTTACAAGGAAAACGCTAAAGTACAGTTTCTTGCTTATTTTTTTAAAAATCAGTAATAAAAAGAATGCTGTGCCAGTTGCGAGATCAGCTTGACAGCCACATAAACAAGGTTGTTTTTCTTCTTTCAATTGAAAATATTTATGAAATATATTCCGACATTTTTTTAACTACTTTAAAATGTACATGTACTATATTTAGTAACATTTCGAGATGTGTTATGTAGATTTTTCTCTTACCAACACAGCGTTGGCCATGGCCACCTGCCGACGGACGTATACGGCTGTCCGGAAGCATGTACCATGGAGCTACGGTCCGTCTGCGGAAGTGACGGACAGACGTACGACAACTTATGTCTCCTAAACGTCGCCGCGTGCAAGTATGTACACGTCAACGTTACAGAAATGACGTTATCGCGCACGTAATGTTTGTGTAATTAACGGTCCAACAATCATTTATTTCTAACTTTATTTACATTCTTTTGGTTTATACTAATTTATTTAAGCTCGATTTTGAAGACAGCTGTAAGCTGATATGGACCAGTCTCAGATCCGTCTCCTGGGCGGAAACCAGCACTGTGTCTTTTTCAGTGGTCATGAGAAAATACCCATGGTGGGCTCGTACCCTCAACCACTGAGTCTGTAGTAAGAAGCTTAGACATAGAACACTCTCGCTCCTTGTTAGAGTTTAAATCCGTTTCCTGGATGGAAACCAGTACTGTGTGTTTTTGAGAGGTCCCGAGAAAGTACCCCTGGTGGGGCTCGAACCTATGACCTCTGGGGTGAGAGGCGAACACTTATAACACTACATTTCACGATTTTGAGAAGACATGTCCCGGAAAAACACAACAAAATTTAATATATGTCTCATTGATATTTTTTAATGTTTTATCTATTATCAGAATGAGGAGGAGGCTGTTTGTGGAGAAGAATGGAAGGTGTTAGCCGCTCTGACTTTCTTTGTGACTAAACGTGTATTATACATTTATAATCTTATACAATGTACATGCATATACAGTTTCGTGTACATTTTATGAGGATTACCATAAACAATGAAGATTCACCGATGGTTCTTTATTCTTTTTCCAGTACTCACAAAGAAGCTTGCAAATACAATATAGTATTTACAAATCATAATGCATCACAAATAAATGCTAATATAACGATTTCAATAAAAGGAAAACAACAATACACGTGAGAACATAATTATGACATATCGACAGCGGTATACTAAGTAATTCCGTGCAAGATGATGGCGATTAGAACTTTGTTTAAGTTAGCAACGATTTTAACGTTCTCGTTGTTATTTTTGAAGTCTTTAATACTTTGGAAGTTTCATGGACACACATGTGATCTGCTGTACTTTTCACACATATTACCACAACTGATTTAGCTTAAATTTATCAGCACACTATACAGCGTTTCACCTTTGAAAGTTTAAAACTTGCCGCTAACAACGTTGTTCATTAAACAAAGTCATGAACCATCTGCTAATTAAATAATATTGCGAGTGAAAAGAACGGCTGTTGCATTCTTACCTGCACGGTTTAATTATTCGTCCTCGAATATACGAAGACTGTAAATTATCCCTACAGCAATATGAATGCAACTAAATGTATACATATAATATATACAGTCCTGCGAATGGTTCGATGAAACCCACTACCCATAACGGTCAGGTGGCTTCTCTAACTGGCCGGTCTTCACGCAGCACAGGAACTTCCGGCAACGGAGGCAGCAGAGTCCGATGTTGTATGTAACGCATAGACAGCGACGCTTTAAACACTGACGGTAAAGGTTTCAACCTTTACCCTGTCAGCAAGACAGCGGAACTTTCGTTCGGCCTGTGTTTGCTGGGCGGCGAGGTAATACATGTAGCTGTCATAGATTCAGTAGCTGTGGAACTTGCATCCACCATACGAGATCACTGCCTCACAGCGACGATGGGGTTATGTCTCACGTTAGTGTGTCTTCGTTGCGAAACCTCATAGTAAATGACATTATCGTTAGTTGAACTCGAATCGTCCTTAGCTGTTGCCATCGTCACCGGTTTGTGCGTCTTGGATGCTTTCGTATTTGCCGCTTCCGGGATAGTCGGCATCACAAGGAACAGACACCAATGAAAGCAGGAAGTTGCTGCACACATATATGTTACAGTCTTCGAACTTGAAACAAGTTTATTTATATACAGTCGAAACTCGTTGGCTCGATATCCTCGTTGGCTCGAACCAAATTAAAAGGACCGATTTTTATTTACTCTTTGTTCATATAAATTTCGATCGGATGGCTCGATATCTTGAGGGTCGATATTTCTCCACGCTCGAAGTAGTTTTCGCGGTCCCAAACAAGAATTTCACACTTTGATTTGTTTGCATGGGTCGATGTCATTTTCGTGGGTTCAGTTAAGAATCTCACACCTTGATTTGTTTGATTGGCTTCATTTAGCACAAGGCGCTAATCGATTAAAATTGCTTGACTGATATTATAATTATTATCGAATTTAAATGGTTTAACAGTTTGAATAAACATGCCATCACTTTAAGTTCTGTCTCTAATTGTTATCCATCCCTAAATTACTATGCATTTTAATATAACTTTAAAGCTATGTTTGTGTTTACAATTGCTTGTTTTTGCATAAATGTATTTTTATTATAAATAAAAAAATAAAATTATATTTTCTAATAATCGAATAAGTCATATTACGAAATTTAGGGTGCGTAACTATGCCCAATAAATACTCTTGCGAGGATAGCGTAGCCAATAACAAACGAGGTAAATAAGACCTTATGTAACAAATGAAAAAATAACATTCTGTAAGCAATCCCGCTTGGGTCGATATTCTCAAGGCTCGAAGTACTTTGGCCGGTCCCTAGAATATCGAGCCATCGAGTTTCGACTGTATATATAATTATGTATAAATGTTATCCAATACCCATTATGTATTGAAACAAATATTTATGTGTAAACATGCATGTTTCCAAAATACCATAATTATATGCAAAACGTTTTCTATTGTGTAACGGCCTGCAACCATCTCAATTGAATATACTTTTCAAATTCTATATAATCTTCATATGGGACGACTTCACTGTGGCGGATCCAAATGATTCATCCTCTGGGAGAGATGTAAAATATGGTTCTCAGGCGTCAGTGCTAAAGCGTAATATGACTAACAATCTTATCAGGACACTCGCCAAATGGGCTTTGCCCAAGTGCGAGTATAAATAAACCAAAAAAACACCACTTCTCCATATACATGCGTAGTGGTACGAGTTTATGTTGGTACATGTACGACGTTTCCCGTTACCCAGCGAGCTGGTATGCATATTACATGCACTCTTTCAGCCGCTTTTCAATGTTGTCTGGCCTCATGGCGCCCTGATCCTCGTCTGCATCTAAAATGTACCCACAGACAACCTAGGATGCCACCAAAGAAACAAATACTAAGGCATGAATACCCGGTAGTGTCAAGCTGTGAGGCATTATATATATGGCAGATTTCACGTTTTGGTGACCAAAAAGTTCCCGGTGAAAATTGATTTTTAAAATTTATTGCAGATTTGTGATTTCAACAAAATTTTTTACAGCAATTTCTTATCTATCATATTTTAGAACATTTGCAATGATTTATTCATGCATTTTTATAAAAAAAAGAATTTTGTATCACCATACCATTTGTGCTAGTGTTACAATATTGCCGGTAAAAACTTGTTTTTTTTTAATATTTTGATCCAAAGAAGTATTTTGTCTTGCACTAAATGGTTCATTTATCTATAAAACAGATTGTACAGACAAAAAATAAAGATTGTTTCGTTTTTCTCAAATAAATTTATTGAAACAAACCCAAATTGGACAACAAGACAGAAAATGTTTTCTGCAAACATAGGTTTTCTTTTTATATCAGATCAGATAAGCTATAAACATAAATGTTTTGTTGTGGTGATATAAATGTCTCTAGTATGGTGCAATTATCATTACCTTTGATATTAAACATATATATTATAAATTGCTAATTGCAAGTATGTGCTAGTGTTATCACAAGACAGAATGAGTAACATTAGCAGTATGTCACATTAGCAGTTGGACTGAATGTTTCACGACAAAATAAAATACAGATCTACCACAGACTGTTTGAGCTTGATACAGTATAAAACAAACTATATAAATGATTGATAAACACAGTCAATTGATAATCACAAAAAAATCATAATAATCATACAAGATTTGACAAAGTTGCAGTGTGACAGACGTACACATTTTATGAGCTTCTACAGTTGAAAATAGTTTCTTTGACTCTTCATTTAGTTTAAATGTTGTTATAATGTTTTACTCATTTGAGATTTTAATAACCTGTTGTTACAATATAATTCTATTGCTTCTCATATAGTTCCTACTAGTTTTGTTCATGCTGATTTATAAATACACTGTTGACCTAAGTTTATATGGTGTCAGACTGAATGACGAATCCTGGAAACACTGTTCCCGCAGCAGTTTGATTAAACAATCTCGTAAAAAAATATACCAATCTGGATAGAATAACTTCCAATACGAAAAACCAACAATAGAACTAAAGATCAGACTGTTGTGTGTCGTAAAGGCCTAGCTTAAGCCTTTTAAAAGTGACCCTCCCCCTTTTAAGGCCTAATTTAAGGAATATTTGGCATGATAATCCCCTGCTGTGCATCTCCTTCTAATCACACTGGTTTGACAGTAGGGGCCAATTTCCTGTGTTTACCGGTAGGTTTATCGGCTCATGGCCATTAAGGGTCCATTTCTATCTTAAAATATCCCATACTGCACAGCAGGATACTCAGATCGGAGATCTGATAAGACAATTAGGCAATTATGCACCAATCAATTGTAACCACGGCCCCCCAGGTCCGGGGGTATACTGGGGATAGCCGGGGAAAAGGGACGTGTTTTTACTTTCCAGGTGGCCCCGCATGGCCGTGTGAGTGCGGTGGTTTTGTCTTAGTGCCAAATTTAGCGGAGATATTGACTTATATAGAGTCTCTGGGGTGCGGGGGGCATTTGGCCGGGGTTTTACCATCAGTTCGTCCCCGCAGGGCGGGGAGTTTACCCGGGGTTTACTGGACCGAAAGTCAAAGTCCCTGCTATTCCCCGGACCTGGGGGGCGGGGGGCGTGGTTACAATTGACTGGTGCATTAGATTAAGATCCATTTACAGAGGTTGTGTACAAATACACACACATAAGAGATTGATCAGAAATCTTTACCCCGAACTGTATATGCCTACACAGTGACATGAACACTGATCAAAAGATCTTATCATAAAAAAGGCAAACAAACATCCAGAACTTTAAAACCTGTAACAAGAACCACCCCACCTGCAGTAACCTTGCATATAATCCAACCCGACACAGCATAAGACAATTCTTATAAAATAATGTTTAATGTAAGTAAATTGCAACAGTCAAACAATTCAGACGATTTACACATCATCTTCTTGTCTTTAAGGGTATGGTTCTGAAAAAGAAATTAAATTATTACATACTTTCTGTTGAGATATGAGAGTGTTCTAAGTTATATATGTCTGCCTCTAACACAAGAAGTCGTGGGTTTGGTTTGATCCCCACCAGGGGTACTTTCTCATTGCCTCACAAAACTAACACAATACGTAATGTTTTCTACCAAGGGAGCAGATTTGAGAGATTAAATTCACAGAGCTGTCTTCACAATCTTACAAACTAAAACAAAACACTCGAACGTAAATGCCATAAATTCAAACATTTTAAATTTTTAGCAACAGATCATTTTAGATACTACTTTTACTAACACTTCTTATTGTTTCGCTACATTCAAAAAACAGTTTTGTTTGAAATACTACAAGAATACAACGTCAATTTATTATCTGTAAATCTATTCATCAGACTCCTTCCACATGGAACAACATTTAGATCGTCAACTTGCGCCACAATACCACTGGTCATAATGCACCAGTCAATTGTAACCACACACCCTAGGTCCAGGGGTGGGGTTCAGGGAAAATAGAAAAAGTCTTATCTGATAAGACCTGCTGTGCAGTTTTCAATGTTTTATTATGAAAATGGACCTAAACTTGGCCTTTAACTAATCGTATTTTTTATTGTATATATATATATAACACTGGCATTCAGTTAATTTAATCTGGGACAGTTTGAAATTGAATAAAAAACAGTCACTAGATTGAACAGTTTTAGAAGCACAGAAACAATGTTCTTAAACTTTTATATACTCGGGGGGGGGGGGGGGGGGTCAAACAGGAATCCAAAAGTAACACCAGGGGATATGTCCTATTGTCCAATAGCACACATTGTTCTGTCCAAAATGTAACACTAGCATTCAGGTGACTAAAATAAGGTAAAGATACAATATATAACTCAAGTTTGTGTCAAAAATAAGATTTGTCAAATAAGAAACACATGAATCACAAAATGAGCATACAATTATTGACTTTCATCTCAAGCATTCTCTCTTGGTGATGTCAAACTCTGCTTCTGTCCTATGTAACATTAGGGGAAAAGTCCTTTTGTCACATTAGCAAACATATTTCTGTCCCAATTATAACATAAGATTTCAGTTTACTTAATCAAATTCAGATTAAGTATTAAACAGTTAAGCTTGTATCAAAAGCATACAATGGATCACAAAAAACAAAACATAAATATGTGTTTTATATAAAAAAGAAGGTTTCTGTCCAATGTAACATTTGCAGTTATGTCCATTTGTCACGTTATCATCTATATTTCTGTCCATTTTATAACGTTTGCATTCTTAATTCTGTCCAATAAATAACGATATCAAACACAAAAGTGGTATGAATTCAATATAAACTACGTATCTAATGAATGAATACTTACAAACGATAGTTTACAGACGACATTGTTATGTTCGAATAATTGACTCTGGGAAAGTCATCAAATTTCAACGATTTTCTTGCTTTATTAAGCGCTTGTCTTAATGCTAGCGTGACATAATGTTAACGTTACATCGAAGGACAGAATGAGCCAAACTTGGATTAAGTTTTTATCAACGGTATTCACCACTATTTTTATCATTTCAATGTCAACTGTGAACCAGTCCAATATAAAAGTAATCGCTACCCGGATGTTAACCCTCAGTCGGTGTAAATTATTCACGAATAGAAAAGGTGCTATCGTCATGCTAAAATGGGACAGAATCGATTTTGCGTAACATTAACACATTTTTAGACCTAAAAAACTTTATGATCGGGAATGACCAATTTCTTGTTACATGCAATACTGTTTTTATCTGACACGTAGTCTTTGTTTTCGGTGATTTAATAAAGGTGTGTTTAGGCTTAAAACAGTTAGCAGTGGATCATGTCTGCTAATGTTACACAACAATTGGAGGACAGATTACCGTAACGTTATCACCATGCGCAATTACCGAAAATTTAAGTATATTACGAACGAAATGCAATCATTTTAGATATATTATTGTTTTAATTAACATTTCTTGCAAACATGATTCAACAGACAAGAATAAAATACTTACCAGATGTTACTGAAAAGCATCCTCAAAAAAGTGGTATATTTGTACCAGGAAGATTTTCTGTCTTTTTTGTCCTAAATATCGGCATATTTTTACATTTTTTTGCCTTATTTAACACAATATTTTCATTATTTTAATACAAATCACTTCTATTAGGTGTTCTTATTGGGTTGGGAAAGGCAATTGCTGTATATATGACGTTGACATGCAATAGCAATAAATGAAAGCAAATGGGCCAAATAATTGCCTTTTTTGTGAAATCTGCCATATGCACTATACGCTTGCACAAATGGTCAAATGTACTTATACAAGTCGTATGTAAGTTCTCCTGCAAGATCACTTAGAGTTCATCAACTTGGAATGAAAATGACGAACTTTAAAATAATTATTGCTCTGGAAATTCAAAGTTGAAAATGAATAGTAAATAATAACAAGAAATCATTGCAGCCGCCTTTGCCTACATCTACAATGTACATGTATCTACATACAAATGTACTCATATTATCCTTGTCGATTTTGCCAACATCGCAATGCAAGACACTCTGTGTGTTTCCGGTACCACTATCTGACAAACCGGTGTATTGTTCCGAGTAGCATTCCGGAACAGTACTCCACTGTTTACGTGCAGGAGTCTATTTTGCTCACGTATAAGACGTTACACTGCAAGCAGCTCATTCCGGCGTCTTTCCTCGCCCAGTGTTGTTATGTGATGCAGCATGTGTTGCATGTTTATTGTTTATTTTACCATGTTGATACATGTGTATGGTATGCTGAAACAAATCTATCTACATTCACGTTTCTAATAGCTGGATCCTTCTGGTGCTCATTCTTCCACGATACCATTGGAATTGGCGGCTACTAAAATGTCTCATCTCGAGGGGTGAAAGCGAAAAGGTTCTATCTTTTTCATTATTTAATGTCACTTAGAACCTTTTCGCATTCACCCCTCGATTATTCTGCAGGTTGAAAATAAAGGTCAGTGGTACTCAATAAACTGGCCCGAAGGAACGATAATAGCCTGCATGCCCCCAAAGAGACTGTAACTCCTGCACTTTTGAGGGGACAGGCCAGTCTTAGACAACATGTGTCTATGTCTTCAGTAGCTCACATTTAGATGGTTTAAGCTTTAGACCATGTTCTAAACACCATATCTTACTCCTCCAAATGTTGGTCGAATGTTATGGAAAACACCAACATGTCATCCAAGAACAAAAGACAATCCTTTAAGTTTAGGTACATGTATGACATACAGAGCTCAGCTAATCTCTGAAATCTAGCCAAAGCACTACAAAGACTGGAAAGGTCCATCACTCAACCATAATTGAAGCTAGAGTTATGGGTCTTGCTAACTATGGGCATATTGCCTCTGGTAACATGTGTACCAAGTTTGTTCTATCAATCAATCTTTGTATGGAGTAAAGGCCAACATAAAAGTTTTTCCCCAAAGAGATCAAGACTATGGCAATACCCAGATTTCTTTTCTTCAAAATACAGCCAAGCTAAAGTATATCTCTTGTCTATGCACATTTCATTTGGGTGTTAAAGAAACGCAACTGTTATTCCTATATTAGTATGAAAATAAGTATGGAATTAAATGAGTACAACTCCAATTAACTCACATATTATGACAGTATTTAACAGATTTTATTATGGTTTATTTAAATATGTAATAATTATTATGCAAAAACAGTTAAATATTATATATAATGTACAGCAATCATAAAGTTTGGAATGTTTTAAAATAAGACTTGATACATTTAATACTGAGTGTTCCATATACTGCATCCATCTGCAACACCAGTGCTTTATTCCGTTTACACTACATCACTCAATGAAACAGAGCATTATAGCGTTATGGATTTGGAGAAAATGATTTTTTTCATCAGGCAACGGACACTGTGAATTTTGAAATTCTCATTTTTCTACAACTAAATATTTATTGAAACTTTTTATTGATTGTAAGAAAAAATATATTTTCCCTTATAAAGCGGGTTTGCGGTTTAAACATTTCAGCAAATTTTGATTACATTATGAAGAAAAACAAAATTGCTGACAACCAAAATCTGAGCTCAGAAGTATGTGGAACGTGCAATAAATATTCAAGAATGATTGAAACATTTCAAAAAGAGGATATCCTAATTTATAATATGTACAATATTGTAAAATGACATCAAAAAGGCCAAACTACAAATTTAACAACAAAAACTGTGGGTCTAAAAATATGATACATATGCACTGTTCAATTGACCTGTTTATAAAAAACACATGTTTATTCTGTAAGTGCATGTACATTCATATTAACATTTACACAAATATCAAGGAAATATTTGAAATCAAATGAAAATATCAAATTTGGTGGCCAGCACCGAAAAAAGTTACTACAAAATACAGTTTAGTAGATATAAAACGATAAAATAAAACCATCTTGATGCAACCACATGAGTACTCATATCACACCTCAAACAGGAATGATGTAACACCATTGGTCCGGGACTCATCACCTGTGTCCAGATATATTTCCATAGTGGGTCACTTATCTTAATATAGTACCATAGGGGCTTCTTTTTTCTGTTTTCAATTTTCGCTTTCACTCTATATGAATTTCTTTGGCCCGTATATCCCATATTACCCCGTAACTTATAATATAGAATAATGAGCAGATAATAAATCTCATACTTAGGCTCATATCAAATTTTTGAAAATACAATTAAACGGTTTCAACAACAGCTTTCATCTGCCATGACAAGCACATGTATTTATGATTGGTGATCATCTTGACGAAGGACTGCTAGGTATTCACAGCAAATCCCATCTGCATTTGGAAGTACATAAACACCTGAAAAAGACATTTTAATAAATCACTGTACAACAGCTATTACATTTATATTATATACTGGTTTAAATCGCTAGACCATCTTTTCACCATTTTTTGTGTTCACCCTGTTCTTGATGTTTGTGTGTTCATGATTTGTGTGTTCATCATGTTCAAGAGTTTAGTGTGTTCACAATGTTCACAAGTTTTGTGTGTTCACAAAGTTCACAAGTTTTGTGTGTTCACCCTGTTTATGAGATTTGTGCGTTCACCCTGTTAATGAGTTTTGTTAGTTCACCCTGTTCATGATTTTTGTGTGTTCAAACTGTTCATGAGTTTTGTGTGTTAACAATGTTCACAAGTTTTGTGTGTTCACCCTGTTCATGAGTTTTGTGCGTTCACCCTGTTCATGAGTTTTATGTGTTCACACTGTTCATGAGTTTTGTGTGTTCACCCTGTTCATGAGTTTTATGTGTTCACACTGTTCAAAATTTTGTGTGTTCACCCTGTTCATGAGTTTTGTGTGTCCAAACTGTTCATGAGTTTTGTGTGTTCATAAAGTTCACAAGTTTTGTGTGTTCACCCGGTTCATGAGTTTTATGTGTTCATCCTGTTCATGAGTTAAATGTGTTTACCATGTTCATGAGTTTTATGTGTTCACCATGTTCATGAGTTTTATGCGTTCACCCTGTTCATGAGTTTTATGCGTTCACCCTGTTCATGAGTTTTATGCGTTCACCCTGTTCATGAGTTTTGTGTGTTCACCCTGTTCATGAGTTTTATGTTTTCACCCTGTTTATGAGTTTTATGTGTTCACCATGTTCATGAGTTTTATGTGTTCACCATGTTCATGAGTTTCATGTGTTCACCATGTTCATGAGTTTTGTGTGTTCACCATGTTCATGAGTTTTATGTGTTCATCCTATTCATGAGTTTTGTGCGTTCACCCTGTTCATGAGTTTTGTGTGTTCACCATGTTCATGAGTTTTGTGTGTTCACCCTGTTCATGAGTTTTATGTGTTCATCCTATTCATGAGTTTTATGTGTTCACCATGTTCATGAGTTTCATGTGTTCACCATGTTCATGAGTTTTGTGTGTTCACCATGTTCATGAGTTTTATGTGTTCATCCTATTCATGAGTTTTATGTGTTCACCATGTTCATGAGTTTTGTGTGTTCACCCCGTTCATGAGTTTTGTGTGTTCACCCTGTTCATGAGTTTTGTGTGTTCACCATGTTCATGAGTTTTATGTGTTCACCCTGTTCATGAGTTTTGTGCGTTCACCCTGTTCATGAGTTTTGTGTGTTCACCATGTTCATGAGTTTTGTGTGTTCACCATGTTCAAGTTTTGAACAAGAGCACTACAAGCAGATGTCAACTTTAGTCCATTTTGTTTCAGTTAACAAGGGACATAACTCGCTGGAGCTCTGCTAATGATGTGCATATTGACACTGGTAACATGTGTACTACGTTCATTGCCAATCTCTTGAACTTGTTATGGTTATGGCAGATGTTCAATTTATTACACATTTTTTTTAACTAAAATTATTTTTTTCCAGGATTCCTGCATTTGCCATGCCGTACAAACAAACCAATCTATAAATGCATTTTATTGTTTTACCTTACAAATCTGCAACATATAAAACCTTTTTAAATACTTACAAACAAAAAAAATAATTATTTCTTGTTTGAACAAACTAGAATTGTTTGTAATTAGTATTTCAAAGCAACAAAGATTTCATATATATATTATTTTTTTTAAATCATTCAACAAATCATCATTCAAAAGTCATTAAATAAATATTTCGATGAGTTTTAAACGTACATTGAATATGGAAAAAAGAGCTTTTTTTGTAAAGACCAAAGTCTGTCTTATTTAAAAAACCTTCAACATACCTTGATTTCTTTATCCTCCGAGCCGGAGAAAAGGAAGTCTCCGTGTACAATAAGTGTATTCACGCTGCCCTCGTGCCTCTGTAATGTCTGGATTGGCAACATGTTCTCCAGATTCCAGATCTACACAGAACAATCAGAAAGGCACAAGAGACAAATGATTAAATTTGAAAAAAATAAAATCAATTGCAGCTTCCTTTAAGGTTCTTCCTTAAAGGTTAATCATCTGCTTCACAATTTAAGACTTTCAAACATATAAGACACAAAAACCTCATTTATTAATTTACATCATTTACAACTAGAGCTGTCACAAGAGTGAATACCCCCACACGTTGCCGGGAATTGTACACTATTTCTTTGAAAACGGGCTTTACTCCATGAAATATTGGTCGATTGTAACCAAAGTTGAACTTGGCCTGTATTTTATAGTGCAAAACATGTGAACCTATAATGACTTAAATCCAGTGTACCTGTCATAACTTGTCATCCAGACACCATTTTTTTATTGAAAATTCTAAGCTGAAAAGGGGATCTAACTCCAACAAAAAATTAGCTATTTGTAAGCAAAGTTGAACTTGACTAGGTGTTTAACATGTGTACCAAAAATTATATAAATCTGTCAACCTATTCATGAGTCTACACAATGTATTTTAGGTAAATTCTAAGTTGGAAAGGATCAATAACTCCTTCAAAACCTAGTGGCTTGTAACCAATGTCAAACTTGACCTTTTTTTATGGTGTTAAACATGTACCCTAAACATTATTTAACTGTCATGTTACTCGGAGTAATCATCTAGACACAAGCCAACAAACAGACCGAACAAGAAACTCTGACCAGACTTTGTTGTCTGGGAGTATAAAAACACTCTTTAAGTTATTATATAAATGAAACCAAGAATATGTTAGACTTTATTTTATTTCTTTGTGAATAAGTAATAAGTAATCTAATCTTTATAAATTATAACAAACTTAGTGTAAGCCCACCCCATATTGCATCAGCTTCAAAATCAAGCTGTGCACCTCAAAAATACCTGACAATCACTGCAATGTATTGTGACATCATTTAAATCAGCATTGACACTGAAATTTTGCCCTTAGGTGAAGCTGTATGTGCATGTGCAGTAATAGCAATTTACTTAATAATTAAGAGTCGTTTTCAGGAATAAGTAATGATTCTTCACAAATAAGAAACTAAACTTTTTAAAAATATAGGGCCCCTGAATGGCTGACAATGTAGGGCAAACACTTGCTATTGAAGCAATATTTTATAGAACAGTGATAATGACAATGATTTAATTGATGCATAACATGCAGTTAGATTGAAAAATAGGAAGAATTAGTCAGGTGAGGTATGGAAAGGTTAAACATATTTTACATTTAAGCATAATTATAAGCAGTTTCAAAGTAGGTCCCTTATTTTACCATATCTTGATATATTAACTTCTCGCACATAGGACAGAAATGCAAGGAAAGCATGCTATACCATTCTATTAATGTCGATTATACCTGACCTAAAGAACTCAAAGTTGAGAACGATTGTTAAATATCAAAATACCAAACCAAAAATTCCACAAACTTTTGATGAACAGATATATCACCTGAACGGATGAATCAGAAGCAGCGGAAAATAAGAATCTGCCAGACAGGGAGGTGGCCAGGCTATGAATGAGGCCAACATGACCCATGAGCTCCCGCAGGTGTTGGAGACTGGTGCAGTCAAACACTTGGACATTCCTATTGTAAGTGCCTACAACAGACAGTTTGAGTACCGGGTCACAGTAAAATAGTGATACAGTATATGGTTAATTGTTTCTAGTGGGGTGTGGTAGCATGGCAGAGGGGTAAAGTGGATATTGTTATGACAAATCTTCAGTCATACAGCAATCAGAAATGAAATACATTTAGTGTACTGCATCAAAATCTGTTATTGAAACTTCCAGCCTGGTAATACAGTAGTAGTGCAAAACAATCAACTGTTTCTCATCGAATCCTATCGGAGAAAAATACCATAAAAGGTAAAATTAATTTAGCATTGGATGGTCTAATTTGCTGCTCACTCAATCCATGACAGGTTTCTGTTACAGTATTCAACTTAATTTATGTATAAACCCTAAACCAGGTTGTGGTTTTCAGCATGCTTTCCTTGTTTCCTGTTAACAGAGACAAGCTTTTTTATCAGACGTCCCTTTATCTCAATGTCACCTTGATACTTGAGTCGGATGATCCTGAGAAACAAAACCCTTCACAGGGGGACACAAAGAGACTCATAACGACCCCGATATGACCCTTCATGGCATTCACATGTTCATATGTACTTGCGCTGAATACATGAATGTTCCTGTTATATGTGCCTGGAGTTGGGAAGAAAAAAGCAACATAAGTTTTCATTCACAAAGGAATAAACAGGAGATGTAGTAAGGTGACATAGTCATATACATGAAGGAGTTAACCTCTTACCAAATCAACCAAAGATTTGATCTCAGGCAGGGGTAATGCAAACACACCAATCAAACTGACTTCTTAATGTGGTTTTTTTTTTTTATCAAGTTTTACGAAGAGCAAGCAAATGTCAATGCCTACCAGTGTTTCTCAGTAAAGTAAGGCCCTCTGGTGTTAACAAAAGCATTATTTTAGCTAAATTAAGTCTTACTTCACCTATATGAATTTTCATTTTTAATGTGACTGTGTAAATAATTTCATCCACAATTTTGGCCAACATAGCTTGTGTATGACAACAGCTAGAACAACAAGTATACAAAGAATGCAAATAAAATGATAAGCTAAAAAAGCACAAAATACACAAACCAGCAATGATGTATTTTGAGGTGATTGCCAAAGAGTAAATTGAGCCAAACTGGTGATCCACCTTCCCCTTAAGGGAGAATGGTTCCGTAATGCTCCAGATATTGATGGTGTTGTGCGATCCACTGTACAGCTTGTCCTGTAACATAATATGTAATTTTTTGGTGACTGCAAGATTTGATTTATAAAAATGACCATCAAATCACACTACTTCAACCGATAAAACAATATGTCATGATAGGAAACCACTTACAGTTATTCATAAACATTAAACCAATATTCAGGAGACAAAATAATTGGAGGTGCTACATTTCAGTATTTTAAATGATGCCTGTATACTATAACTACCTTACACCCAATACTTACCCTGTCAGGGTTTAGGGCAAGGGCTCGGACCCAGTGGTGCAGGCCAGTGAGTGTGTGTTTCAAGGTCAACGTCTTAACTTCCCACACCTACAACATATGTTTTCATTAGCAAGGAGTGCTAGCAATGCTAACAAACTTGTTTGGTCTTTATTTGAGAAGCCATGGGGAGTAGCCCATGCCAAAACTAAGAAGTCTGACATTAACTTTCAATAAATTTAGAACTGAATTGATTTATTTCTAAATAGTAAATCAAATGATCACCTTAATGAGAGAGAATGAGGCAGTGAACAGGAACTCTCCAACTATCGCCATGGCACAGATAATGTTGTCATGGGCACCCTGTTACCATGGAAACAATACTAGGTGTATTTTGAGTTATATTTAAACTGTAAGTAAACTGTCTAAAAGGTCATTTTTTTAAATATGTTTCTACCTTAAAAAAAGCATAATCACCAATATCGTAAAAAAAGTTATAAATAAATTAATTAGTTAGCATCCCATTCAAAAATGTCATTATTACAAAATACAAAATCATTTACTACAATGATATGCCAACATAGTTTACAGATACTGTATCATAAACAATAAGACACATGTAAATAAATGCACCTGAACAGACTTGACAAGGGTGTGGTCTTCCAGACTCCAGCAGTAGATTGAGTTGTCATGGCCCCCTGTGTATAAATTGTTACTGCCCACACACATGCACTGTACCTGGGAAAGACCGATATAAAGAATCGACATTGAGAAAATAAACAAAACAATTAGTCCATTGAATATGTTAATGCAACTGCTGTATCATGCCCTTCGATATAATGATGAAACCACAGTATCATACACATGTATGTATCTTCCTAAATGCCGCATAGTCAAACATTTGATACCATAAAGAAAAATTATATAAACTGCTTCTATATATATTAATAAGGAACAAAATCAGATACGGCCTTCAGATACATTGTTCTAACTGACCCCCCCCCCCCCCCCCCCAATTATTTATTTTTTTGTATGAGTAAGAATTTTTTTATAGCCTGATACTCACATTAACACTACCCCCCTGGATGTTTTTTATACAGTCCCTCTGATACTCACACTTTCAATATGCCCCTGCATGTTTTTTATACTGCCCCTCTGATACGAGCATTTTCACTATGCCCCTGGATGGTTTTAATACAGCCTCTCTGATACTCGCAGTTTCAATATGCCCTGGATGGTTTTGATTCAGCCCCTCTGATACTCACATTTTCACTTTGCCCCTGGATGATTTGAATACAGCCCCTCTGATACTCGCATTTTCACTTTGCCCCTGGATGATTTGAATACAGCCCCTCTGATACTCGCATTTTCACTATGCCCCTGGATGGTTTTGATTCAGCCCCTCTGATACACACATTTACACTTTACCCCTGGATGATTTGAATACAGCCCCTCTGATACTCGCATTTTCACTATGCCCCTGGATGGTTTTGATTCAGCCCCTCTGAAACTCACATTTTCACTTTGCCCCTGGATGATTTGAAGTATCACTATGTCCCTGAATTGTTTTGATACAGCCCCTCTGATACTCACAGTATCACTATGTCCCTGAATAGTTTTGATACAGCCCCTCTGATACTCACAGTATCACTATGTCCCTGAATTGTTTTGATACAGCCCCTCTGATACTAACAGTATCACTATGTCCCTGAATTATTTTGATACAGCCCCTCTGATACTCACGGTATCACTATGTCCCGGGGGATGGTTTTCATACAGCCCCTCTGATACTCACAGTATCACTATATCCCTGAATGGTTTTCATACAGCCCCTCTGATACTCACAGTATCACCATACAAGTGATAACGTCCCGGACGTCCGGGAAATCGTATCTCTCTCACGGAGTCACGGAGGGTGCATGTTTGTCTCGGAAAGTCATAAAAAAAAAAACGAAAAAAATAATCGCAGAATCGATTATCTTAATTTTAACAATGTAAGTCAGCTATTTTGCCTGTCCGGGACACTGGACGTAAAACACAGGACATGTCGACACTAATCCGTTAATTGGTACGGGTGTCATCGAGGTCATCGTCAATCACCCGATAATTGATCTATTCGACAATTGGCCTATTGTTATGCTTAACAAGTCGGGGAGGGTTCTTGTATACAAATTCATTGTTTTCATATGGATTTGTTTGGTCTTATGAATGATAGCTTTTAATTGATGAATTGATATTTTTTACACATTTTACCGAGAAACGAGCATGAAGGTAAGTTCAAAGCAAGTGACAAAATGAGTAAAAAAACAAAATTAAAACACGGAAAACATCCCATGTTCCATTCAAATTTCAAAGTCGATACGTCGTTATACTTTAAACAACTTACGCGTCCATAAGGAATTTTAGTGTTTTGAACTTTTTTTCGAACTATCGTTGTGTATTTTTATGCCGAAATAAAACTGACGATATGGGGTTTACAGGTGGTTATAAGAGGGTTTTAATCACGTGACCATGGTAAGTCACGTGATCGCTTTATACAGCCGATTGTTGACACGTCTCTATCAAAATTATATGCATCTCCAAACGGAAAAAAGCTCATTGACTGAAAAATCTTCTTGATCGTCTGGAAATTATTGTGTGTCATAAATGGAAAACGTTTTAAATGTGATGAAAAAATAAATATTTTGTAACGCATGTTCTCAAAAGCGCGGGAAAACAGGTGCCCATATAGTTGTTTATTTCCTGTTTTGATGAAACCGAAAGTAGACTGCATATCTTCCTGGTTAGCACTTCATTTTAAGTCTGGAAAAATATCTGGTGGTTTTAATTTTTTTTAAAAATGCAGAAAAAAACAAACCATGTCAAAAAAAAACAACGTATTGGCAGTCAAAAAAGGTTCATTTCCCCGACATTTAAAATGACTAAAATAGCCCCAGATATGCTGTAGAATGCACCACAGAAGTTCCCCATTTTAAAAAAAAAATCGGGGGGGGGGGGGGGGGGGGGGGCATGCCCCCAGACCCCCCTTGTGTGCGTTGACATTACATCGAGAGTCCCAGAATCGACCCAAGAAATTATCACATGTATGGTATCAGTGTCCCTGGATGGTTTTGATATAGCCCCTCTGATACTCACAGTATCACTATGTCCCTAAATTGTTTTGATACAGCCCCTCTGATACTTACAGTATCACTATGTCCCTGAATGGTTTTGATACAGCCCATCTGATACTCACAGTATCACTATGTCCCTGGATGGTTTTGATACAGCCCGTCTGATACTCATAGTATCACTATGTCCCTGAATTGTTTTGATACAGCCCCTCTGATACTCACCGTATCACTATGTCCCTGGGGATGGTTTTCATACAGCCCCTTTGATACTCACAGTATCACTATGTCCCTTAATGGTTTTGATACAGCCCCTCTGATACTCACAGTATCACTATGTCCCTGGATGGTTTTGATACAGCCCCGCTGCAGGTTTTCTAGGTCCCAGACTTTGACAGAACGGTCTTTTCCTGCAGTGTACAGCTTCTTGTCTCGTGAAGCCATGCACCAGACAACATCCTGGTGTCCCCTGGAGATGAATATAAGTATCTTCCATGGCCGAGTGTGTAAGATAGATTCTTTCCGACCCAAGTGAAGGCGTTTTGAGGAAAAGAGGTTTACTGAGTTTCCATAAAACACCCTGGGCGAGGGTCGAGATGAACGAACCTATCTTACACGAGCGGCTATGTTAGATGCTTTTTCTCCCACGTCAGTTAAACAAAATTAAGTAAAAAAGTCGTTTTTTTGAACGCTTTTGTGCTTATTTAAAAAAAATATGCGTATGGATATGCGATAATTCGTGGTTGTCATGGATATGCGCGCAGTGATTCAAATTATGTTAACAGTCAAAGCGGTCTTTAAATAGTTCTAAGGAGAGTAAAGCATTATTTTTTGAAAGGTGCGTGAAAACTGTTTTATGGTGACATTTGAAGCGAGAAATAATTAATTAGCTTTCTAAATATTGCTACAAGACAAGGATTCAATGATGCTACAGATGACAGTCTTCAACAAGGGAGGTAATTACAATGCGTGACCATTAAAAAGGAGTTACATACGGGCATTTTATCTTCGCCTGTGGGCAAGATAAGAATTTCTAGCATGGTTAAATTAATGGATCTACTTATCTAAGGTGGGAGAAAAAGACATAAAGTCTTGTGAAATTCAAAAGGGGGTACCGGTAATAAATTTATTAAAATCAAAAATGTCTGGACCATAAGAGAACAAAGGTAAAAAAAGCGAAAGGGTGATGGGCATACAGTGGACAGAAGATGATTTCCAACATGTGGCATTTAATCTGGTGAGACCTCAAAACCTTAGGAAATAGACAGGGCATGATCTTACATCTCAAGATGCAAGAGTTTTTATGCCTGGATCATCTTCAAGGCTTTTGAAATACCTGCTCTAGTATGTCACTTGGTCAACACTCCTCTATTATTTCTAATCTTACAAATAACCTTATTCAGACGAAGTCTCATTGAGCCCAAACTGTTGAGTTATAATTCAAATATGAGAAATATCACATTCCATTCCATTTATAAGTTTGATTTTTTTCTTCAATGGGCTTAAATAATATCATATACATGTACATGTGTTCATTTAGCAGCTGCAGCTCTCAATACAAACAAGGATGTGGCCATACAAAAAACTAAAAAAATAGATAAATATCATAGACAAGGTCTATAGTCCAAATATCAAAACACAATACGTACCTGAGTGTGCCAATACACAATACATACCTGAGTGTGCCAAAACACAATACATACCTGAGTGTGCCAATACACAATACGTACCTGAGTGTGCGAATACACAATACGTACCTGAGTGTGCCAATACACAATACGTACCTGAGTGTGCCAATACACAATACGTACCCGAGTGTGCCAATACACAATACGTACCTGAGTGTGCCAATACACAATACGTACCTGAGTGTGCCAAAACACAATACGTACCTGAGTGTGCCAATACACAATACGTACCTGAGTGTGCCAAAACACAATACGTACCTGAGTGTGCCAATACACAATACGTACCCGAGTGTGCCAAAACACAATACATACCTGAGTGTGCCAATACACAATACGTACCCGAGTGTGCCAATACACAATACGTACCCGAGTGTGCCAATACACAATACGTACCCGAGTGTGCCAATACACAATACGTACCCGAGTGTGCCAATACACAATACGTACCCGAGTGTGCCAATACACAATACGTACCCGAGTGTGCCAATACACAATACGTACCTGAGTGTGCCAATACACAATACGTACCTGAGTGTGCCACCTGAGTGTGCCAATACACAATACATACCTGAGTGTGCCAATACACAATACATACCCAAGTGTGTCAAAACACAATCCATACCTGAGTGTGCAAATGCACAATACATACCTGAGTGTGCAAATGCACAATACATACCTGAGTGTGCCCATACACAATACATACCTGAGTGTGCCAATACACAATACATACCTGAGTGTGCCCATACACAATACATACCTGAGTGTGCCCATACACAATACATACCTGAGTGTGCCAATACACAATACATACCTGAGTGTGCAAATGCACAATCCATACCTGAGTGTGCAAATGCACAATACATACCTGAGTGTGCAAATGCACAATACATACCTGAGTGTGCCGATACACAATACAAACCTGAGTGTGCCAATACACAATATGTACCCGAGTGTGCCGATACACAATACATACCTGAGTTTGCAAATGCACAATACATACCTGTGTGTGCAAATGCACAATACATACCTGAGTGTGCCGATACACAATACATACCTGAGTGTGCCGATACATTTGAACTGAAAGGGCATGTTCCAGCGTTCCAACCTCATGCTTGATGGTGGGCTACCAGAAAGGGAGTGGCGAAATGATCCTGTCAGACAAAAATATACAAAATATTAACATCAGGTCAGTGATTCTTGCTCATTTGTGTTATGATCAAATGGAAATGGCAAACTGCTACAATTGATTATTAGACACCAATATCACATTCTACAACTGATTAATAGATTTCATATAGCAATAACTAAGACCTACAAATGTGAAATATCTACCTGAAATTCTATGAAAACTCCATAATGTTTATTAGGATTAAGATTTTTATTTTCAGACATT
Organism: Mya arenaria; assembly: GCF_026914265.1. NCBI lineage: Eukaryota > Metazoa > Mollusca > Bivalvia > Myida > Myidae > Mya > Mya arenaria. The sequence goes on along the minus strand of NC_069129.1, from coordinate 34,651,419 downwards.
CAGTAGAACATACATGTAGAAAAGAAACTGCCTGTTATGTTGACATTCATGTAGACTAAATCACTGTAAACTAATGAAGTCAAGACATAGCTACAGGTATCAGGAGATATGAATAGTCATCTTTTAGATGTATCCTGTCTATTCACATCCTCAACTTCCATTAGTCTCTTTTTAAAATACAGGAAAGAAAGTACATGTAGTAACCAATCCTTGCAAATGAGATATTTCAGGAAAATATAGAACATAATTCATACATATTATACTCAGCACATAAACTTGAGTATATTTTCAGAAGAATTTTCATGCTTAATCTTACCTTGTCGATATTGTTGATAAAGACCTGTTTATTTAACTCATTTATTGATTTACTTCAAGAATGTATATGGAGGAAAATGGACAAAATCCTACCCCATTTCCCTCATCAATGTTTGCATTGGCAGGCATAATCCACCATACAATATTCATATTTCTTTGCCATTTTCAAAGGTTATTTGCCATACACATTGTATAAATTGTATTCTATATCGAAATTCATGTTCAACTTTTCAGATCTGAGATTCATAGACAAAATACAATTCCCTTTGGAACAGCAACATACATTTATATCTTCTATGATGATCACTGATAAATAAGCTTTGAAATTTATACCTGTATAAATCACCTTCATTGCCATGTATAAAACTCAATATATAAACTTACCAGAAGATGCTGACCTTGGACGACCATCACCTTGACCTCCTGACGACCCCACTGTCCTCCGGTTTCTAACAGCGACCAGCTGTTCCAAAGAGGAAACTACGGTGTCATACTTTTGATTTAGGTCTCGTAGTGATCTGGAAACAATAGAACTACATGTACATGCATGATGAAAGAGAATTAGTGAAGAGTGAAATGATACCACTCAATATGATTTCAACCCAAATACATTTTATCTAAACTAGGATTCTAAGCTTATGGTATTTTTTCAAGTTTTGACACACATCCCAGGATTGAGTAAAGAAACAGTCACATAAGTTTTCCTTACTTAAGGCAGTCCCCGAGTTGCCCATGTAGTGCAGTGTTGGTCTCCTCCAACTGTCCCACCCGCATGTTAAGGCTCGTTACCTGCTTCACCAGCTCTGTGTTAGATGCCTCTAATTCAACTGTCTTAAAGACGAGAACTTAATGTATATGGCATAATTGTATGGCAATATAAATACAGAACTAACCAAATCTTTTGATCTCACCATTGAACAGAGTTGTTTGAGCCAAAAATTAAATACCATCTAAAGTATGTATAAACAGTTCCAAAAACATTTGACTTATTTGTAACTGATCTGTGTGTATCGGTAGTTTCACCTGATATTGCTTGACAAAAGTCTAAAGATATCAATGCATCATTTTTTAACCACAATAAAGAGGAAAATACCTTCTGTACTAGTGCAGGATTGTTGTCTGTCCTCGGTAGTGACCGGTATCCACACGTGGTCTGATGTATCTCTACGTCTTCAAGTCGGCCCTGGAATTCGCAACCTGCAATATGGCTTTATTGTCAAGTACACCTATCAATTAATGATTCTTGTGACATCAATCGTATCTTTTTATATCTGTACACAAATCAATAACAATTGCATCAAATCAATGCAGCATTGTATAGTTCATATTTTGAAAGTAGCTTCTTTCATTTTTAGCTCAACTATTCGAAGAATAAGGAGGCTATACTTCGCGCCCTGGCGTCAGCTTAAACTTAGGATAAAGCTTTAGGGCACGTTGTGTCCGATAAGAGTTTAAGGGCAAGTTGGAAATTTAACTAATTAATTCTATACCCTTCATTCAATTGAATGAATACTTCCCACAGGAGTTAACGGCCATCACACAATTACATTACATAACTCCTATGTTATCCTAAATGCAAATTATGGGCCTTGAATTTCTTTTTTTTTACAATTTGTTATTGCTTTCACAGGCACATCTTAGACAAAGCAGCGTATAATCAAGTGGACTGTCCTACAACAGCTCTTGTTTTTATTGTCAATCTATATTAAATGTAAAAAAAGTCAAATACTTATCAATTTCAAGTTACAATAGTTCTCAAATTTAAAAGTACTGTTATCAAAAGGCCAAAACAGCTCCTCAAGAAATAAAGACTTCTGAAATTTCTGAAAATTTACAGTTTGTATGACCTTTATTGTTATGACAGCAAGTGTTGTAGATGCAGACTTTCTTGTGCTCTTCGATCTCTCGTTTCCGACATGTGGCCTCGCAGGATTTGTTGGCACAACGGACCATCATAAACTCACATGTGTTCTCATGCTTGTCTCGAGCACCTGAGGGTTGAAACATAACAATGAAATTACACAGAGCTACAGATAAGGGTCGTAATGGGCGTAAATACACTTTAAAAATCACACATTACGACATTAAATCAACAGCAGTTCGTACCATTACGATTAAAAATAATAAATAGGGTTTAACGTTCTTCCGAGTATTTCCGTTCTAGCTAGCCGTATTGACTAAATGTTAAACCGGATTGTTAAAATAGACTCACTATCCTTAGAGACTTACAGAAGGCTATAAGCCAAGAAAGTAGTAAATATGTTCAAATTAATCAGGACTTGTAATTTGCTGAGCACCATTTAAATTTTGTGTAATTTTTTATATAATTATGTACTATAAAACTTCGTTAAATAAAATAAGTCATTCAATTTTGTAATTTAATGTACCAGTACACTTTAGAAATCCCCATTACATTTTAATGAATGGCCCATGGGTTTACAAAGATTGCATAAGGGTGTACTTTAAGTAAAACAGTTATCTGTAGCTATGAACTACATGGAATCATCACATAGCCTTTACATATAATCTTGACATCTTTGATGGCATTTCCTTTTTTTTTTTTCGAAAACCATACTATTATCCTAAATCTTTTAAAATTAAGTCAGAAATTTCGATCCTTCTACATGTAGTTTGATTTTACATGCATTTTTCCTGAAAACAGGAAGCTATGGTCACTTCTCTCAGGGTTAAAAACTCCCCCGAATATGGTGCATAAAAAGTCAGTAAGCTAAAACTATCAATCATTAAGCTGCTGTTTGTATACTGACCGAAATGAATGGGCTCCTGACAGCCAGCAGGGTCTGGAATATATCCATCCTCCGCCTGGGCCAGGCCATATCTACAGTGGATCAGTAGGTCCTCTATCTGTCCAACCACCAACCTGCGTACATGAGAAATAACACATGGCTAATTAGAATTTATTTCCTCTGTTATATCTCTTCCATAGGCTATCATGATTGATTATCATTACATTAAAATACATTAACCCTGATTATTTATTAACTAATACAGTTGAAACCAGTTAGCTCATGTTCTAGGGACCAGCCAAAATACTTCAAGCCTCGAGAATATCGAATACAGTGGGAATGCTTACTAAATGTCTTTTTTTCTTTGATATGTTAAATAAAGAAATGATTGTCTTGTTTATTATTTTCATACGTTATCTCTGCTAGTAGTGATGGGCAATCGGTTGAGTTTTACAATCGATAATCGGTTACAATCGGAGACCATCAACCGATTAGACATCGGCTATAATCGGATATTATAGAGCAGTGGTTGCTAGTGATATACTTGAAGGTAATGGGTATCACTTCGTCTATGTAAGCTGAATTGAATATATAAACCAAACAATAGAACTTACGTATTCATTTTTCAGGAAACTAACAAACATAAAACATATTTTTTTTATATTTTTAAGTTAAAAAGAAAAAACATTAAACTGAAATGTATACATCAGAAATTTCAAAGTCACCAGTATGAATCTACCAGTAAATGTTTGTTTAGAAATTTTGTCTGGTCAATGAGATATGGGTTCATTCTACATCTCTTCTTGCTCATCACCTGTGATCTAGTTACTGTATACCTATTTTGCGTAAGCCTTTTTGCAAAGGCAACAATACGCCTTGCTTGTGTCAAGGTTTTCTTTGGTTGGAGGTCCTGGTTTGATTTTTCTAAATGCAAAAAAGAGCCAGACTTTAGATTTTGCTTTCCCACCCGGATAATTGTACAGCATATCGTCATTGTCGTCTGCCATTCTTACGAATTGTACCCAAAGAAAAATGAGCGGAAATGTCGGCAAGATAAAAAAAAATCGTAAATGAATACTAGTAACCTCCCTTGATAAATTTGTATGATGTTCCGCGATAATCGATTATGATAATTTACAATCGATTATCGCCGATTTTGAAGCTTTCCGATCAATTTTCGATTATAATCGATCATCGGCCCATCACTATCTGCTAGAGAAGAATATTTATTGGGCACACATTGTACTGTTTGCAAGATGATACATTCCACACTATGACAATATCAAATAATTTTAAGTGATTTAATTCCGCAATATTTTTTTTTAAAAACATGTATATGAAAACAATGAACAAGCATATTATCACATAAGCTCAGAATTTTACATTTGTATAAATTCTTCCATTTGGAGAGGCATTCAGCCTGTTATTTTACGTGAATGTGGCCTTCTTAAAAAGACATTGAAATTTATACATGTAATGTCATAATTTTCATGTTTTACATCAATTAAAGACATGAATCAATGGCACATTTGTCAACCAATCAAGCAAATCTAATCAATTAGAGCCTTGAGCGAATTTGAGCCAGGGTAACAAATCAAGGTGCAAATTTCTTACCTGGGACCATGAAAATGACATCGAGCAATCCTTTCGAATTTTATATAAACATATAGTAAAAAAAACAACAGTTGTTTTTATCCAGTTTGAGTCAACGAGGATGTCGAGCAAATGAGTTTTGATTGTAGTTATGAACAAGGCTTTAATTTCAAATTTAACCTATACAAGACTTTATCCAGAATCTGATAAAAATACAATCATTCTGACTAGAAATTAGGACTGCATAGATATCTCGACAATACAGTCCAGATTGCCATACAATTTGACCCAAATTGCTGAACAATGCTGGATTGCTTGACGATACAGTCCTGATTGCCACATGATTTAGCCCAGATTGCTGGTTGTTAAAACCCAGATTGGTGGACGTCACAGTCAAGATTGCCAAAGTCCGGGGTCTGTGATGATAGAGAATTTAGTGTATATAAAGACCAGTGGACCCCTTCAGGGTCGAGCATGCTTTTCTCTGAAGGGATCTGTTGGTGTTTGTCACTTCACACATTACCAACCAAGTTAACGTACATACTATGAACGTACTTCCGTTTATAACGGAATGCTATGAACGCACATCCGCCCACTACAGCGGACTGTTACAATATGGCCCAGATTGTGGAATGATTCAGCCCAGATTTCTGGATGATACAGTCCAGGTTGCTTGTAACTTCTGCCCCGATTGCCACACAATACAGCCAATATTGCCCAGATTTCTGGAGGATACAACCCAGAATGCCGGTCAATACAGCCCTGATTGCCAGACAATACCGGTAGATGTAACAGTGCCGATTGAAACATGACCTTGTCAGGTTGATATACTTGCAACATATAAAACAGAATGAAAAGATCGTAACAGAATGAAAAGATCGTACAGTACAGAATGAAAGATCATACTGCTCAGATTGGTCCATGATCTTACAGTACCAGTATGGTCTTTTATTGGATATCTGTTTACAAAATATACAATATGTAGTACCTGTTGACCACCATCTGCTGTTGCTCACATGCACTGTCATCCAGCGGGCATTTATCTATGGTCCTGGAACACTGTTTGCAAAATGTGTGCCCACAGGCGATGTTTATTACTGGTTCCTGGTACAGTCCTTTACAGACAGGGCAGTGGAAATGTTGACTGGGCTCAGAAATATAAACGAGTGGAGGGCTTTCGCCGTGTGATTCATTATTTATGGTTAGAAAAGTTGCCATGGCTTTTTGCTTATTATAACACCGTTAAAAAGTTGTATTTGAACATGCAATACCAATCCTTTTCCTAAACAACAAATTGTGAGTCACTTCCTTGTAACCATTTTGCTCTTCAATTTGAGATTTTTAGCGTTTTGTGATTAGCTCCCTTTTATGGTTAGTGATGCAACGTGTTTTCTACTAATACTTGAAAGAAGATACATTCGGAGTATATTCGTTCATTCTAGGTAATATAATTAATTACTGATAAATTTTTGAATCATAAAGATGTGCACTCAAAGAGAGAAAAATAATCAAACCACAACTTTTAAAACGGCATATGTAAGGGGTTGTTGTGTGTACTGTATTCGGATATTTTTCTTTCGGATAAGTGCAATTGATAGACTGATACAATTCAGATTCAGAAGAAACCTTCATATATAGATGTTTTATATAGATGATAATAATCTTTGGAAGTATAGACTTTAATGGTTGTTCAAATAGTCACACTAATGCACATGAGACAGTAACATTGACAGGACACACCCTATTTGCCACGCCCCCCCCACCCCCGAAAATAAATAAAAATGATTAAATAAAGATGAATAAATAAATTTAAAAACGACAACGCCAAGACCAAAAATGATTGGATCTTGATTGGAACATGATCATTAATCACAAAACCTAGTCCAAATAATTGTACGTTGACGGATTTTTTTTAGATTTTTGATATGGCAAATCCTTCACGTACAAATTGTTTAGTATCAAAAGTGGGTAGTTGTTCCGATCAGGATTCCGGGTTAAAGCATATAGCGTCTATAAAATATCATAAAAACAAGAAATATTACCAGATAATGTTATTTTATATTAGTTCCGTACACAAAAAAATAAATATCCAATTTATAATTATGAGTTTGACGGCTTTTCTTCATTTCATTCTGTCAAAACATAATGATATATACATGAAGGGCACCTGCAAGGCTTTAGGGCACAGTTTTAAATCGCTCGGAACATTTCGGCCATGGCCGAGTTGTTACGATTGTATAAACGAGGTCTATCTCGAAGCTTTGTCGGAGGAGGCCGAGTTATTACGATTGTATCGAGTTGTTCCCCTTCGCATAATTGTTGTCTGTGTCAGTCAACTTTCGTTTTATTGGAAAGGAAAACAACTTGTTTTAATGCATTAAATGCTTGTTTAGTGCAAAATAACATTTCACTTACATGGTAAAATATGAATATAATTCTTTATGATCAATTTCAACCATAAAATACTTCACTTAAAACAATTTCAATATTTTCAAAACACCCCCGTTTTTTGCACATTCCCGTTTAGACGTTAGGGATTGGAAGAATCCCGTATAATACGTCTATTATTTTAGACTATCACAAAACCCAACCAAAAATGATTATTACTTAGGCCTAAAAAAAAAATACATTTGGTTCGGGTTACCCGACCCTACATAAAAAAAAGCCTACCTACACATGTACCCTACCTATTTTTGAAAAGGATGTAACCCTAACCAAACAATTTTTTTTTTTAGGCCTTATTAACTGTTGACAACGTTGACATGTTAAGGCCTCATACAGATGATGGTGTTTGTGATTAATTATCATGTACCAATCATTGTCCAATCAAATGGTTTCGAATAATTTTAGATAGGTTTGACAAATGGTGACCAAATTTGGTATAGGAAGAGTTTATGGAGACCTTTTATGGGATTGCATTTGGGGTCTCAAGGATCAAGGTCAAGGTCACTTTTACTATGAATAGAAGGTATGGTTCGTATTGAATAACCTAAGTCAGGGTCAACATATTGTGACAAAACTTGGTATATTTAAAGAGTTTATCTAGAGACCTTTCATGGGATTTTGTTTGGGGCTTCGAGAGTCATGGTCAAGGTCAAGGTCACTGTTGCTAAAAATAGAAAAATGGTTAGTACTGAAAAACTTGAGTAAGGGTTGACATATTGTGACCAAACTTGGTACATAGGAAGAGTTTATGGAGACCTTTCATGGGATTGCATTTGGGGACCCTAGGGTTAAGGTCATTGTTACTAAAATAGATAACCATTTGGTACTGAATAAACTTAATTAGAGTTGACATTTTGTAGCCAAACTTGATAAATACATGTAGGAAGAGTTTATGGAGGACTTCAATGGGATTGTGTTTGGGGCCCCTAGGGTCAAGGTTAAGGTCACTTTTACTAAAAGTAGGAAAAAAAACAGTTGAAACTGAATCTAACAACAAAAGCTGAAGTTCTGTCCATCATTCAGAAACCTGGCTTTGTCACATTGCAGCATTTCTTGTTTCCTTTTTTAATTTGACTTTTTTTTTTGCTTTTGACAGGCACATATTACATCATTATTGTATTAATTTCTAAGACAAAGCGGCATTGTCAAGCGCACTGTCCTACGACAGGTCTTGTCTGTTTAAAATATCTATGTAAGATATACATTTTACTAGCTGTTTTTAAGATACAGGAAAATCATTCATTCATACTGAAACTTCCAGAAATTCTGAAAAACTGTATGTTTATGGTTTAAAGCTGCACTCTCACAGATTTACCGTTTTTACAAAATGCGCTCTATGTTTAGCAGAATGACTTCGAAACCATAAAAATAGATTGGTTGTGTTGCAGTCCGAGTATGAGTTTTTGCTTGTTCGGCTATTTCCGCGCTGTAATTATGTATCCCGGCGTTTTATTTTTAGCTGAATATTACTATTTTTAGATCGTTATATTTATCAGATTAATGAGGGTTAAGATAGGAGGCTCTGGTAGGAAGATAGCATATTGATATTCACTCTGAGCTTAGCCCATGATGTTTCAGAAATGATTACCGACCACAAGTGTCCCATCGCCAGCAGGATTTTTTATTATAACCTGACTTAACCCTGAAGCACGCTTATTTGTAATGGTGCTTTTTTATTTGACTTTTATGTGATATGAAACAAAAATAATTGTCTAAGTTTAAAATAGTTGTATCTCAGGTTTCGCATTGCTAATGCTTCAAATACTATACATTGTAATTTACCTGCAACACAATAACAAGATACTATTCATTCTATGATTTTAGGTGTTTATATTTCTAATGAGATGTTTTCATTTTTTGCATAAAAACTTTGTTCTGGTGTATTCTTGGCATAGTTTTAGACATTAGGCTTTCAATTTATATAAGGCCTAAAAAAAAAAATACATTTGGTTCGGGTTACCCGACCCTACCTACAGAATAGGCGCCGACCCTACCGTTTTTATAGTCAGTTTGAAAAAAAAAGAAGGAAAAACTAAAAAAAAAAAAAAAAAAAAAAAACATTTTCGTTTTTTTTTTTTTAATTACTTTTCAATATGTAGTTTAAACCGTTAATGCTTATACAGAAGATAACTTTAACACCATTCTCCAATGATGAAAATGATATTCTTATATAAAGCCTAATAAAAAAAAAATAAAAAAAATAAAAAGCCTACCTACCCTACCTATTTTTGAAAAGGATGTAACCCTAACCAAACATTTTTTTTTTTAGGCCTAAGCACACATGTATGCCCTGATACAACAGTGAGTCATGCATACGTTTGGTGAAGCAAAGTAGTTTGGTTTAAACCTGTTTAACATCCAAAGAGTACGAAGCATTTATACTATTTCTACACAGGTACTTACATAAAACATTAATAAGGCCAGAGTTTTTATATCTTTAGATTTACGGGAGCGCCGTACCTAAATATTGCAAAACCCAAATAAAAATAAAATTCATTTTCGTAGTTTTATTTTTATTTTTTCCGACGAACGTTGCTCCAATGTTAAGAAAAAAAATAAAATTAGTGTTCTATAACCCATATCTCAGAACCAACTGGTGTACCAATTGTCATTCATTATCGGTCTTTTTACTGCACAAACCACGTAAACCAGTCGCAAATACGCAGGGAAACAGAACAGGTACCCGTTACCATAACAACGTCCTGTCAAAAGTGAAAGTACTTTTTGTCATACCCCTTATTTCTCACAATTTCTGCAGCTATATATAAATGTTTTACTACAAAAAAGTTCCGATGTTTATGTTTCATTATTTAAATCAAACCGTGGTGAACTTAGAGCGTGTTTATTGTGATTTTTTTTTGTAGATTCAGTATGTTGTTAGCGTTTCGTGGAATAATTGCGAAACTTCCAGTCAAAATAAGGAGACAGAAATTCGTGGGTTGTATTGTCTATTAAAAGTCGTTGGCGCACGTCGTATATTAACAAGGATGAATTGGATTACAGCGCAAAAATGTATAGCTTCGGACAAACACAAACTGCAAAATGATATCTTGTTCATCATAGTCAAAATGGATATTTTTTCTGAATTTGACTCTGGGGAGCATTGAAACACTGCTTCACGATCACATATTTGAAGAGAAAAACACAAGGTATCGTGATATTCGTAGTTGTAAATTAGTTTAATAATGATTTAGAATTTAAATCGTTATAGAATACTGAAAATGATGTAATAATAACATAGTGTGTGTTTCCGATAAAACAGAAAACAATCTGAACATAAGATATCTGGCAGTCAGTGCAAGAAGTCAAACTTATCCGTTGCTTATTGCCAACGGGCATAGCTGGAATACATATAGCCCGGAATTAACATAACAGGGTTTTCCCATGCCGGTACAAATAAAAGGTGAATTTTGAGCTATTGAAATTCGTGTAACAGTCCAATGACTCTATTGTTTCTAAGTAACATGTGTATATTTCAACGGTTTAATTTTGTTTGTACCGGAGGATTAGGTCGGAAAAACCAGAATAGCTATAATTCCGGGCTACAACTATTAGAAGGATATTTTTCAGGACTGATTCTAAAATCAGTTCTTAGACCTGGTTTTTTGAAACATATAACACTTGTAAAATTTATCTTAATGCTCCCGAATTTTCTTTGGTGAAGTACATAAATGTAGATTTTGACTGTCTGTGTATCCGTAAGCCCTGTCAAACTTTGAAGTGAAGAGGAATTTCCATCAGGGCCTCTACTTTTTTGGTTATATTTTCTATATAAAAACCACATCACGGTAAATTGTCATGGTGCTATTTCGTAAAAGACAGAAAAACACATTTGACCTCCTTATTATACCGTGTCTGAAACTGTGTTCAATGTTTGATTACTTCACAATGGAAAGGATATGCTTATATTGTGGGCAAAAGGTTAGAATTGGCCATTTAAACTTCTTTATTACACTGACATGTTTCATAAAATCCATGTGTTGATAATATATGCACCTCATATGCATAGATGCATTCAAACAAATATATACAATTAATTTCAATGAGCGCTTGAACTCACAGTGTTGAGGTCAATATTTTCAGTCATTAAAAGGATCTTTTAATTATGCTTTTGAAACTTTATGGTGATCTATCACCCTTTTTTCAGCCTATGAAATAGCTGACACAAGTAAGGTGTGTTTTGTCTTCATGATATAAGAAGATTTAAAAAATAAAAAAAATCGGAGAAAAATCCGTTTTATTTTTATTTATTTCTCCTTTGGGACATTTTATGCATTTTATTTTTATTTTTATTTCCTCCTCCTTACCCAACTTTTTGAAAAATCTCCCGTAAATCTAAAGATAAAAAAACTCTGGCCTAACATTAAATTTATCAATAAACTTTAAAAAGCACAATCATATTCTCATTCATAAAACAGACAAGTTCCGATAATCTAAAAATAGATTCAACTACATTAACTGACCGATATTCTAAACATAGTTTCTACATACATTAACTGACCACATGTTTGTCCTCACCGCGGGAAAATGACCATCTGATAACCTCTGCATTTTAAAAGGTATTATTGCTTAAGTTGCTCGTAAAAATAGAATCATTTTCCTTAAAGAATTAAAACGTGTAAGTTCATAAAACTTGTCGAACGTATGCTATCTAATCAAAGCACCGAAAAACCTTTAGACTATTGAAAAGAGCAATTTTATTGTCACTTCAAATACATGGGGATACGTCGACTGAATTGATAAGCTGTGTATTTTGAATGAAATTATTGCTTAAGTTGTCTGAAAAAAAAGAGGTTTTCCCTAAACAAAACGTGTATGTTAATAAAAGGAAATGATACATATATATGATGTATTGTATTTTCCTATCGTATGGTATCTAATCAAAGCAACGAAAAACCTTAAGAAACGCTTGAAATGGGGCATGCATTGTACCACTAAATACATGGGGATAGGGGATTACGATGATTGAAATGACATTTACAAAAACAAAATTACACAAGACGCCATAAAGATATAGATATGTTTGTTTTCTCGCCCGTGGGCACAAGCGCTCTCGGCACATTTTTCACTTTTATTTATGTGCCCTTCACCCATTCCCATAGTTCATATAAAATTTGCAACTCTCACATATTTGCCCGCAGATAGTCTTTCAGCGCCTCGCACTTTGATTCATATTTACATTGGAAACTTGATGCTTTATGGCTTTAAGCATTACAAATGCTTTAAGAAAAATGAAATTTTCAGTTTTCCAAAAAAATGACCCAGCTGTAGAATTTTAGTAAGTAGTGATCTTGGAAAGTAGGTTTTTGGTAACAAGTGATTTTGAGACTATACCATTGACAATAGCAAATACAGTACCATCAACTCCCTGCTTTGGTGCCGAGCAGACTAATGACCTACTTTATGTCAGTTGGGCGTACTACCCAACAAATGTTTATAGGGAATGTTTTTCTTCTCATCTAAGGTGAGCGATTCACAGCCATCATGGCCCTCTTGTTTTAGTTGCATTTTAATATTTTACTCATTGGACATAAAGTCCCAGTATCTTTTAATGAAGTGCTGTAAGGGCTTTTTTCACCTTACCAAGTACATACAAGTTAATAAAGTTTTCCAAAATAGGAAGGCAAGGAATTGGTGAAAAAATACCTTGTCTTTTTGGAAATACTATATGCCACAATTATCATTCACCCTTGAAAAGATGTACTTGTAATAGTAATTTTATTAAAAAACAGTATCAGGGTAGAATTGATCTTTAAATGTAAACACTTAACCCAATTGGTTTAACAAACTAAGGCTTATTATATTAAAAAATAAATGACAGGAAAAAGGGCATTTTCTTCTATCTCACTGAACATGTAAAGCCTGCTACTTTCACTGATATAGTTCCAATACCATGTTTAACATTAGAACATGTTTTTAATTGCAGGAAGGGGCATGTTTGTAAGGTGTCAAAGTGTGATAAATCTCTCTGCTGTTTGAATCAGACATATATCACATGAGCAAAGTGAAATATCAAGGCAATAAGAAAATCAGTTTTGTCATATCTTTAAAATATCTTGACTCTGGTAAGTAACTGTGAGGCCTATGTTTGCCAATTGGTATGTTTTCTCTGGATTGTGACTGTGAGGCCAATGTTTGCCAATTGGTATGTTTTCTCTGGATTGTGACTATGATGCCTATGTTTGCCGATTGGCATGTTTTCTCTGGATTGTGACTATGATGCCTATGTTTGCCAATTGGTATGTTTTCTCTGGTTTGTGACTGTGAGGCTTATGTTTGCCGATTGGCATGTTTTCTCTGGATTGTGACTATGATGCCTATGTTTGCCGATTGGCATGTTTTCTCTGGTTTGTGACTGTGAGGCTTATGTTTGCCGATTGGCATGTTTTCTCTGGATTGTGACAGTGAGACCAAAGTTTGCAGAATTGTATGTTGTTTCTGGATGATGAAAGTTGACATAGTAAGACAGGGTAACTTTATTGGGGTTGCCTTTCAAACGTTTCCACCAAGCAGAGTAAGGGGTGCCTTATTATGTCGCCCTTTCAAACTGTTTCCTTATCCACCAGGCATAGTAGGCGGTGCTTTATTGTGTCTCCCCTTCAAACTGTTTCCTTATCCACCTAGCATAGTAGGCAGTGCTTTATTGTGTCTCCCCTTCAAAGTGTTTCCTTATCCACCTAGCATAGTAGGCGGTGCTTTATTGTGTATCCCATTCAAACTGTTTCCATATCCACCAAGCATAGTAAGGGGTGCCTTATTATGTCGCCCTTTCAAACTGCTTCCTTATCCACATAGCATAGTAAAAGGTGCCAAGCATAATGTATCCCCTTCAAAGTGTTTCCTTATCCACCTAGCATAGTTGGGGGTGCCTTTTTATGTCTCCCCTTTAAACTGTTTCCTTATCCACCTAGCATAGTTGGGGGTGCCTTATTATGTCTTCCATTACAACTGTTCCCTTATCCACCAAGCATAGTTAGGGGTGCCTTATTATGTCTTCCATTCAAACTGTTCCCTTATCCACCAAGCATAGTTAGGGGTGCCTTATTATGTCTTCCATTCAAACTGTTCCCTTATCCACCTAGCATAGTTAGGGGTGCCTTATTATGTCTTCCATTACAACTGTTCCCTTATCCACCAAGCATAGTTAGGGGTGCCTTATTATGTCTTCCATTCAAACTGTTCCCTTATCCACCTAGCATAGTTAGGGGTGCCTTATTATGTCTTCCATTCAAACTGTTCCCTTATCCACCTAGCATAGTTAGGGGTGCCTTATTATGTCTTCCATTCAGACTGTTCCCTTATCCACCAAGCATGGTTGGGGGTGCCTTTTTATGTCTTCCATTCAAACTGTTCCCTTATCCACCTAGCATAGTTAGGGGTGCCTTTTTATGTCTTCCATTCAAACTGTTCCCTTATCCACCTAGCATAGTTAGGGGTGCCTTTTTATGTCTTCCATTCAAACTGTTCCCTTATCCACCTAGCATAGTTAGGGGTGCCTTTTTATGTCTTCCATTCAAACTGTTCCCTTATCCACCTAGCATAGTTAGGGGTGCCTTATTATGTCTTCTATTCAAACTGTTCCCTCATCACCTAGCATAGTTAGGGGTGCCTTTTTATGTCTTCCATTCAAACTGTTCCCTTATCCACCAAGCATTGTTAGGGGTGCCTTATTATGTCTTCCATTCAAACTGTTCCCTTATCCACCAAGCATAGTTAGGGGTGCCTTATTATGTCTTCCATTACAACTGTTTCCTTATCCACCTAGCATAGTTGGGGGTGCCTTATTATGTCTTCCATTACAACTGTTCCCTTATCCACCAAGCATGGTTGGGGGTGCCTTTTTATGTCTCCCCTTTAAACTGTTCCCTTATCCACCTAGCATAGTTGGGGGTGCCTTAATATGTCTTCCATTACAACTGTTCCCTTATCCACCAAGCATAGTTGGGGGTGCCTTTTTATGTCTCCCCTTTAAACTGTTCCCTTATCCACCTAGCATAGTTGGGGGTGCCTTAATATGTCTCCCCTTTAAACTGTTCCCTTATCCACCAAGCATGGTTGGGGGTGCCTTAATATGTCTTCCATTACAACTGTTCCCTTATCCTACAAGCATGGTTGGGGGTGCCTTTTTATGTCTCCCCTTTAAACTGTTCCCTTATCCACCTAGCATAGTTGGGGGTGCCTTAATATGTCTCCCCTTTAAACTGTTCCCTTTTCCACCAAGCATGGTTGGGGGTGCCTTATTATGTCTTCCATTACAACTGTTCCCTTATCCACCAAGCATGGTTGGGGGTGCCTTTTTATGTCTCCCCTTTAAACTGTTCCCTTATCCACCTAGCATAGTTGGGGGTGCCTTAATATGTCTTCCATTACAACTGTTCCCTTATCCACCAAGCATAGTTGGGGTGCCTTATTATGTCTTCCATTACAACTGTTCCCTTATCCACCAAGCATAGTTAGGGTTGCCTTTTTATGTCTTCCATTCAAACTGTTCCCTTATCCACCAAGCATAGTTGGGGGTGCCTTATTATGTCTTCCATTACAACTGTTCCCTTATCCACCAAGCATAGTTAGGGGTGCCTTATTATGTCTTCCATTACAACTGTTCCCTTATCCACCAAGCATTGTTAGGGGTGCCTTATTATGTCTTCCATTCAAACTGTTCCCTTATCCACCTAGCATAGTTAGGGGTGCCTTATTATGTCTTCCATTCAAACTGTTTCCTTATCCACCTAGCATAGTTGGGGGTGCCTTATTATGTCTTCCATTACAACTGTTCCCTTATCCACCTAGCATAGTTGGGGGTGCCTTAATATGTCTCCCCTTTAAACTGTTCCCTTATCCACCAAGCATAGTTAGGGTGCCTTTTTATGTCTTCCATTCAAACTGTTCCCTTATCCACCTAGCATAGTTAGGGGTGCCTTTTTATGTCTTCCATTCAAACTGTTCCCTTATCCACCTAGCATAGTTAGGGGTGCCTTATTATGTCTTCCATTCAGACTGTTCCCTTATCCACCAAGCATGGTTGGGGGTGCCTTATTATGTCTTCCATTCAAACTGTTCCCTTATCCACCAAGCATAGTTAGGGGTGCCTTATTATGTCTTCCATTCAAACTGTTCCCTTATCCACCTAGCATAGTTAGGGGTGCCTTATTATGTCTTCCATTCAGACTGTTCCCTTATCCACCAAGCATGGTTGGGGGTGCCTTTTTATGTCTTCCATTCAAACTGTTCCCTTATCCACCTAGCATAGTTAGGGGTGCCTTATTATGTCTTCCATTCAGACTGTTCCCTTATCCACCAAGCATGGTTGGGGGTGCCTTTTTATGTCTTCCCTTTAAACTGTTCCCTTATCCACCAAGCATAGTTGGGGGTGCCTTTTTATGTCTTCCATTCAAACTGTTCCCTTATCCACCTAGCATAGTTAGGGGTGCCTTATTATGTCTTCCATTAAGACTGTTCCCTTATCCACCAAGCATAGTTAGGGGTGCCTTATTATGTCTTCCATTCAAACTGTTCCCTTATCCACCTAGCATAGTTAGGGGTGCCTTATTATGTCTTCCATTCAGACTGTTCCCTTATCCACCAAGCATGGTTGGGGGTGCCTTTTTATGTCTTCCATTCAAACTGTTCCCTTATCCACCTAGCATAGTTAGGGGTGCCTTATTACGTCTTCCATTACAACTGTTCCCTTATCCACCAAGCATGGTTGGGGGTGCCTTTTTATGTCTTCCATTACAACTGTTCCCTTATCCACCAAGCATAGTTAGGGGTGCCTTTTTATGTCTTCCATTCAAACTGTTCCCTTATCCACCTAGCATAGTTAGGGGTGCCTTATTATGTCTTCCATTCAGACTGTTCCCTTATCCACCTAGCATAGTTAGGGGTGCCTTATTATGTCTTCCATTCAGACTGTTCCCTTATCCACCAAGCATGGTTTGGGGTGCCTTATTATGTCTTCCATTCAGACTGTTCCCTTATCCACCAAGCATAGTTAGGGGTGCCTTTTTATGTCTCCCCTTCAAAGTGTTTCCTTATCCACCAAGCATAGTTAGGGGTGCCTTTTTATGTCTCCCCTTCAAAGTGTTTCCTTATCCACCAAGCATAGTTAGGGGTGCCTTATTATGCCCCCCTTCGAAGAAGAGGGGTATATTGCTTTGCACAGGCATGTCGGTATGTCGTTCGGTCGGTTCGTCGTTAGACTAAAGCTTGTCCGAGTGATAACTCAACAATTCCTGGACGTATGGTCATCAAACTTCACATGAAGGTTGGGCCTGACCAGTAGATGACCCCTATTGATTTTGGGGGTCATCGGGTCAAAGGTCAAGGTCACAGTGACCTTTAATGGTAAAATAATTTTAAAGCTTGTCCGAGTGATAACTCAACAATGCCTGCACCCATGGCCCTCAAACTTGACATGGAGGTTGGGCCTGACCAGTAGATGACCCCTATTGTTTTTTGGGCTCAATGGGTCAAAGGTCAAGGTCACAGTGACCTTGAATGGTAAAAGGTTGTTTGAGTGATAACGTGACAATGCCTGCACCCATGGCCCTCAAACTTGACTTGGAGGTTGGGCCTGACCAGTAGCTGACCCCTATTGTTTTTTGGGCTCAATGGGTCAAAGGTCAAGGTCACAGTGACCTTGAATGGTAAAAGGTTGTTTGAGTGATAACTCAACAATGCCTCGCCCATGGCCCTCAAACTTGACTTGGAGGTTGGGCCTGACCAGTAGATGACCCCTATTGTTTTTGGATGTCATTGGGCCAAAGGTCAAGGTCACAGTGACCTTGAATGGTAAAAGGTTGTCCGATTGATAACTCAACAATGCCTGCACCCATGGCCCTCAAACTTGACTTGGAGAATTGGCCTGACCAGGAGATGACCCCTATGGTTTTTGGGGGTCATCTGGCCAAAGGTCAAGGTCACAGTGACCTGGAATGGTAAAAGGTTGTCCGAGTGATAATTCGACAATGCCTGCACCCATGGCCCTCAAACTTGACTTGGAGGTTTGGCCTGGCCAGAAGATTGTCCCTATTGATTTAAGGGGTCATTGGGCCAAAGGTCAAGGTCACAGTGACCTGGAATGGTAAAAGGTTATCCGAGTGATAACTT
The DNA here is from genome assembly GCF_026914265.1 of Mya arenaria. Lineage (NCBI taxonomy): Eukaryota > Metazoa > Mollusca > Bivalvia > Myida > Myidae > Mya > Mya arenaria. The sequence continues at coordinate 34,633,210 of NC_069129.1, read as the reverse complement.
GACAATGGCTGCACCCATGGCCCTCAAACTTGATTTGGAGGTTGAGCCTGACCAGTAGCTGACCCCTATTGTTTTTTTGGGCTCAATGGGTCAAAGGTCAAGGTCACAGTGACCTTGAATGGTAAAAGGTTGTTTGAGTGATAACTCAACAATGCCTCGCCCATGGCCCTCAAACTTGACTTGGAGGTTGGGCCTGACCAGTAGATGACCCCTATTGTTTTTGGATGTCATTGGGCCAAAGGTCAAGGTCACAGTGACCTTGAATGGTAAAAGGTTGTCCGATTGATAACTCAACAATGCCTGCACCCATGGCCCTCAAACTTGACTTGGAGAATTGGCCTGACCAGGAGATGACCCCTATGGTTTTTGGGGGTCATCTGGCCAAAGGTTAAGGTCACAGTGACCTGGAATGGTAAAAGGTTGTCCGAGTGATAACTCGACAATGCCTGCACCCATGGCCCTCAAACTTGACTTGGAGGTTGGGCCTGGCCAGAAGATGGTCCCTATTGATTTAAGGGGTCATTGGGCCAAAGGTCAAGGTCACAGTGACCTGGAATGGTAAAAGGTTATCCGAGTTATAACTTGACAATGGCTGCACCCATGGCCCTCAAACTTGATTTGGAGGTTGAGCCTGGCCAGAAGATTGTCCCTTTTAATTTTAGGGGTCATTGGGCCAAAGGTCAAGGTCACAGTGACCTTGAATGATAAAAGGTTGTCCAAGTGATAACTCAACAATGCCTGCACCCATGGCCCTCAAACTTGACATGGAGGTTGGGCCTGACCAGTAGATGACCCCGATTGATTTTAGGGGTCAAAGGTCAAGGTCACAGTGACCTTGAAAGCAAACTCAACAATTCTTGGACCTATGGTCATCAAACTTGACATGAAGGTTGGACCTGCCATGTAGATGACCCCTATCGACTTTGGGGGTCATCAGGGCAAGGTCAATGTCACAGTAACCTTTAATGCAAAAAAGTTAACAAATCTTCCCCCAATGATATCTCGACAATGCCTGAACCTATGATCATTAAACTTGACATGGATGTTAAGCCTGACCAGTAGATCACCCTTATTGATTTTAGGATTCATAGAGCCAAAGGTCAAGGTCACAGTGATCTTGAATGGTAAAAGGTTGTCCGAGTGATAACTCAACAATGCCTGAAGCCATAGCCTTCAAACTTGACTTGGAGTTGCATCTGACTTGTAGATGACCCCTTATGATTTAAGGGGTCATCGGGTCAAAGGTCAAGGTCACAGTGACCTTGAACGAAAAAAACTTGTCTTTTGATAACTTGACAATGCCTGCACCCATGGCCCTCAAACTTGACATTTAGGTTTCTGGTGACCAGCTAATGACTCTGGATTTTGAGTTCATAGAGTCAAAGGTCATGACGGTCATAACACACTTTATCCTCACACTTTAATGGTCATAATCTTAAAACAGCAACAAATCAGCTGTCATTTCGGTCCATGCATATTTCATTCAATTGTCCATATAATCCTGACAACATGGTGCTCAGGGGGGGCATAATGTTTGACAAACATCTCTTGTTATGTCTTCCATTCAAACTGTTTCCTTATCCACCAAGCATAGTTAGGGGTGCCTTATTATGTCTTCCATTCAGACTGTTCCCTTATCCACCAAGCATGGTTGGGGGTGCCTTAATATGTCTTCCATTACAACTGTTCCCTTATCCACCAAGCATAGTTGGGGGTGCCTTTTTATGTCTCCCCTTCAAAGTGTTCCCTTATCCACCTAGCATAGTTAGGGGTGCCTTATTATGTCTTCCATTCAAACTGTTTCCTTATCCACCAAGCATAGTTAGGGGTGCCTTATTATGTCTTCCATTCAGACTGTTCCCTTATCCACCAAGCATGGTTGGGGGTGCCTTATTATGTCTTCCATTCAAACTGTTCCCTTATCCACCTAGCATAGTTAGGGGTGCCTTATTATGTATCCCATTCAGACTGTTCCCTTATCCACCAAGCATGGTTGGGGGTGCCTTAATATGTCTTCCATTACAACTGTTCCCTTATCCACCAAGCATGGTTGGGGGTGCCTTATTATGTCTTCCATTACAACTGTTCCCTTATCCACCAAGCATGGTTGGGGGTGCCTTATTATGTCTTCCATTCAAACTGTTCCCTTATCCACCAAGCATGGTTGGGGGTGCCTTAATATGTCTTCCATTACAACTGTTCCCTTATCCACCAAGCATAGTTAGGGGTGCCTTATTATGTCTTCCATTACAACTGTTCCCTTATCCACCAAGCATGGTTGGGGGTGCCTTATTATGTCTTCCATTACAACTGTTCCCTTATCCACCTAGCATAGTTAGGGGTGCCTTATTATGTATCCCATTCAAACTGTTCCCTTATCCACCAAGCATGGTTGGGGGTGCCTTAATATGTCTTCCCTTCAAACTGTTCCCTTATCCACCTAGCATAGTTGGGGGTGCCTTAATATGTATCCCATTCAAACTGTTCCCTTATCCACCAAGCATGGTTGGGGGTGCCTTTTTATGTCTTCCATTCAAACTGTTCCCTTATCCACCTAGCATAGTTGGGGGTGCCTTAATATGTATCCCATTCAAACTGTTCCCTTATCCACCTAGCATAGTTAGGGATGCCTTATTATGTCTTCCATTCAGACTGTTCCCTTATCCACCAAGCATGGTTGGGGGTGCCTTTTTATGTCTTCCATTCAGACTGCTTCCTTATCCACATAGCATAGTTAGGGGTGCCTTATTATGTCTTCCATTCAGACTGCTTCCTTATCCACCTAGCTTTGTAAGGGGTTCCTATTATGTCTTCCCTTCAAACTGTTCCCTTATCCACCTAGCTCAGTAGGCTGTTTTATGTCTCACCTTTATATTGATTTTGTCAATTTATTCATAGGAATTAATTCAGCTTATTTTACAGCTAGGAAATTGTTGAATTACTTTTTTCAGTGACCTGGCAATTGATTCAGGTTAATATTAAGAAATTGATACTATTAATTAGCACTCTTGCGCACAGTGGTCAGAAATTGGCTCATGGTGAGCATTATTTGATAAGCATATAGAGAGCTGAATGTTCTACCTTCTGTTTGTAGGAGTGTTAAATGCATTTTAGCTAAGACTGTGTGATTGTCAGCATCATCTTAAGCTTTAACTAAAAACAATCCACATATTCAAATTAAACTCAGTACATATATGTTGTGTTAGACAATATAACCTTGTGTAGTAAGGTCACTAACTTTGGCGAAACTAAATGTTGAGTGATTCCCTTTTTCAACTGACAAGTGTTGGGATTTGCTTGTGTTGGTCTTTTTAAAAATAATATTTAAGTACATTTTAAATGCTTAATAATCACACATTGCATCCTGTCACTAGGCACAAAGTTAATTGAAAAGTATGATACATGTATGGTTCAATAAATGTCAGTTCTATTAACACTGTCCAGCTACAGGAAAGTTTAGTCAAATGTTTTTTGTTGTTTTAGAATCCAAGATGAGATTGTTAACTGATGAGGGAAACTTCCAGACTCTAAAGCTGCTTGTTGCTGCAGACATTGGTCAAGTGAACCTGGACAAACAACTCGTCAATCATGATGGTATGCGTTAAATATATTACAAAATTGAATGTTGCAAAATATATATATAGTTAAAGGTGCACTCTTACTCCCAGGTAAGATTTAATGTAATTAATGATATTGTTTTAATATTCCAAAAAGGATGAATACATGTCGAAAACAATGATTCTTATGAAGTTTAATTTGAAAGAAATGAGCATAGAACAAGGTATTTCTACATTATGAGACTAAAGTAGACCGCAGTAAATCTTTTAGCATTCACCAATCATTTAATGTTTTTGCGCTTTCTGCTATTAAATACTGGTTACAATCTTGTTATCAGTAATTAATATTTTCCATAAATGCATTATTTAGGAAGTAGTTAAAGGTTTATCAGTCAAAATTGATGTTTCTTAAACATGTGTATGTATTGATTTTGAATAAGAGTGTCACTTTAAGCAAAATGATCAGTCTTTCTAGTTGCTTTAATTTAGTTTCATAAATGATAAGTCGACAGTTAGGTTACTATTGGTCATTTTATTTCTAGAAATGAAAGAAAATGTGCATTGTGTTATTTAAATGATATTGAAGATGAGTTCCATTTTGTTCACAAATGCCCTGTGTATGCAGACCTAAGACGCCAATATATTTCTGAGTACTTTTATACTCACATTAGTTTGATGAAATATATTTTATTGATGCAAAGTCGTAATAAAATACTCATTAGAAAACTTTTTTTGATTGTGCAGTTGGTTTTATGTTGTACTCTCCCTTGCCCTTGTTGAAAGAGATCAAAAAAGCTCTATTGACCAAAGACCAGAAGTGTCTGTTGTTTAACACACAATTGCTTAGTCATGTTTGTTCAAATTATGCCCCTGGGGTAATTACTGGCCACACCCCGGGGTTCACAGGTTTGATATTCGTAAATTGGAAAATGTTTGAAAATGTTTTTGTCTGAAACCACTAGGCAGACCCTTGCTATTTTGAATAAGGCATTATTTAGTTGCTGCAACCCCATAGGGGGGGGGGGGGGGGTCACAAGTTTTCTTACTTTAGACATATGTAAGAAAAACTTTCAAATTCTTCCTGTTTCAAACCACAAAGATCAATCCTTTGATATTTGTGGTGGAGCATCATATGATGACCCTCTACCAAAACATTTGAAATTTTGCCGCTGGGGCCAAAGTTTGCCCCACTCCATTTGACCTGCTTTTTTTTTCCCCGCCGAATCGAAGATTTCGGGAGGGGGATATTGTTTTGGCGTTGTCCGTCCGTCCGGTACCATATCTTGGTAGGCATTGATCAGAAAATGTTCAAACTTGGTCAGAATGTTCCCCTTGATCATATCTCGACCTATTTATCGGTCACATGGGGTCAAAAAGAAGGTCACTAGGTCAAATCTTAGAAAAATATTTTGAACATACTAGAGGCATTATACATGGTCAAATATTCATGAAACTTTATCAGAATGTTTTCCTTGTTGAACTCTTGGTCCTATATAAAACTGGGTCACATGATCAAAAATTAGGTCACTAGGTCAAATCTTAGAAAAATCTTGTCCAGAACCATATCATGGTAATGATTGGTCAAGTTACGTTCAAAATTAGTCATGATGTACCCCTTGAAGAAATATGGACCACTTAAAAAAATGGGTCACATGGGGTCAAAAATTAGGTCACTAGGTCAAATCTTAGAAAAATCTTTGAAACACATTAGAGGCAATATGTATGGTCTTATATTCATTAAACTTTATCAGAATGTTTTCCTTGATAAACTCTTCGACATATTTTAAACTGGGTCACATATAGGTCACTAGGTCAAATCTTTTAAAAATCTTGTCCGAAACTATTTTATGGTGGTGATTGATCTGATTAAGTTCAAACATGGTCAGAATGTTCTTTTGGGTTAAATTTTGACTGTGTTTTAAAAGTGGGTCATATGGGTCAAAAACTAAGTCACTAGGTCATATCTTACAAAAATCTTAGGAACACTCTAGAGGCAATACATCTGCTCTAATTCCATGAAGTTTAATCAAAATGCCTCAATTAAATCTTGGAAAAGTTTGAAACTAGTAGGTCATGTGGGGTCAAAAATGAGGTCACTGAGTCAAATCTTTAAAAAAAAACTTGTAAACAATCTAGAGGCTATATTTTTTGCAATATATCTGGACCAATCTTCATGAAACTTGATCAGAATGTTTGCCTTGATGAAATCTTAGATTAGTTTGGAACTGGGTAACATGGAGTCATAAACTAGGTTTCTTGGTCAATTCTAAATGTTACATTATATATACAACTTTTTTTTATTTCAAACACTTGCAATCAAACTCAAACTCATATATATATATTTCATCAACAATTGATTTCCATTCCTTGACTTAGCCCAATCAGGCGGGGATACCAATTCAACGAATTTGCTTGTTATTTTTAAAGCTACAGCAATGAAATTTGGATCATGTGTACAGTTTTGCAATTGAGCATCAATGTTGACCTCAGATGACCTTGACTGTGACCTTTTGACCTACCTTCTTATTTTTGAAGCTACAGCATTGAAATTTGGACCATGAGTACAGTTTTGTAAGCAAACATTTATTTTGTACTTTGATGACCTTGTTTGTGACCTCTTGACCTTCTTTCTTATTTTTGAAGCTACTGCAATAAAATTTGAACCATGTATACAGTTTTGGACACAAGTATCAATGTGGTCCTCATATGACCTTGACTGTGACCTTTTGACCTACTTTCTTAATTTTGAAGCTACAGCAGTGAAATTTTAGACAAGAGTACAGTTTTGAAAACAAATATTATTTTTTCTCGGATGACCTTGAGTTGGCACATATTAAAAAAGTTCATGCAACTAATCTGTTAACAACATTTTCTGTTGTCAGATGTTGAATGCACAACGTTTTCAGCTAACCCAAACACAAAAACTATATGTTTGTTGCCTATTACCCATACATACATGCTCTGGATTGAAAATGACCACAAGAGTCAATCCAGTAGGGCATAGGCCCTCATGGGCCTCTTGTTTAGAGACCTCCAGGATTGTGTTTGGGGCAACTAGGGTCAAGGTCACTGTAACTTAAAATACAAAAATGATTGGTACTGATTAAAGGGTTGACATTTGCATCCAAAATTGGTACATAGGACATTTTTATGGAGACCTTTCATGGAATTGTGTTTGGGGCCCCTAAGGTCAAGGTCACTGTTAATACAAATACAAAAAAATGGTTGGTACTGATTTACTTTAGTATGGGTTAATATAAAGCGACCAAACTTGGTATACAGGAAGAGTTTATGGGGACCTTTCATGTGATTGTGTTTGGGAACCCTATGGTCAAAGTCAAGGTCACTGTTACTAAAATAGAAATCAGTCTAAACTGAATATCACAACCAAGGCTGAATTTCTACAGTCTGTCATTGAAAATCTGATCTTGTCGCATTGCCTTGTCTCTTGTTTTAAATAAGGAGTGGACATAGAAAATAAAAGACCATGATATAGTTAAAAAAAATATTTTTTTAACAATTCTGGGCTGAAGCTCAGTCCCATTCACTATGCTTAACCATTTACTTTACCGGCCGGAAAAAAGCAAAATTCCCAATTTCATTTTGAAAAAAACAGCATTTGCTTTTGTATGGAAAAAAAGGTATGATTTCTTGCTGAGTCATATATAATGGTAACCCAGGGGTTTCAATTAATCCATTTATTTCTATGTCTAAGAATAAGGTGAAAAAAGTGCATGGTAATACTGAACACAATACTGAACAGTTTACTCAAATAACATGGAATGGTGACTGGTAAGTCTGTTTATAAGATTTCTAAACTTGTTGAATTACGAAAGTATGTCAGCCTTCTGCCTATTATATCCATTTCAATTCTAAATAAACAGCATAATTATGTTCTGAACATTTCTAAAAGCATGTTGTTGTATTTCTAATCTATTCATGTTTAAATAGTGAAAAGATGAACCTCTGAGATAGTGTAGTGTGGACAATTATAGATGATCTTCAGTAACCTCATGGGTGTGGTCAGACTGGGAATCACACAATGTACTGTGTTGTATTCACCGTGGATATGTCTCGATGGTGATCAACATGGCAGTATTGCTATGAAAGGTCCCAAACTTCAGGCTTTGATTTTAAATTTTAACACATAAGAGATGCTGCACAGTGTTCGTGTTGAACACCAGTCATCCTTCCATCCTTGAGGTGGAGAACCTTGGATAGGTTTGGTCCGCTAGAGGGACATGGAGTGTCATCATGGGATGTAGAAGATGCAGTGTATCGCTTGCACTAGGGACCCTCCAGTCTGCCTGGCCCTGGACATCATGTCAGGTCGTGGGCAGTGTAGGGTCTGTGAATTAAAAACTGACATTGCTCTGGTATATTAGTGCAATGGAAAGCAATAACAAAATCTGCTTTAACCCAGCTTTTGGATGGGCCATGTTGCACTGATTCCCTGAATGAGGTTCTTTCTGTGATGTGGTCATGCTGTAATATTAGGCTGTTTGTAAAGAGCACCCTGCCTTCACTGTCTGTCATATCACTAAGGTGTGCAACCTGTGTCAGGGGTAATAGAAGCTCAAATCCTTCTCTCTACAGCCTGCAGTGCTGAGGTGGGGACTGCTCTTTCATTTCAGCAAACAGATGGGACTTACCCTGCTGCCAACTAAAGTCCAGTTTGGCAGGCATTCCTTTAACGTTTAAAAATGGATTAATGTCTCTTCATCACAGTTTTGTAGTCCCCTCACTCTGACTGGCATATTGATCAGTATTAAGGTGTCTGCCCTTTAATTTACTAATGATTGTCACTATTGCCTCCGATTTTCTACCTCTTCCTCCTTGTGGTGATCATGTTTTTGTTGATCTTGATGTCCGCCAAAAACCCGAGTTGACAGTACAGTGTTTGACCATAAGACTACCCATTGGCTCAAACAACTTGGTTTCACCAGGAGCTCTGTGTTGTCATATGAGTATATCTGTTTGTATGTTCATAAAATTCAACCACTACATTCTTATTTCAGAAAGAGTGATACCCTACCTGACAGGTTCCAGGCTGCCAATACTTGAGGTTTACCCCGGCAAGTTTTTGTTTTCCCCGAACTCTGCAGCCCGTCTGTTGCTAGCCTCAGTAATCACTGAGGAAAATGAGTCGGCTGTGGATCAGTGGCTCGATTGGGAGGCCGCTTGCCTCCTGGTGAGTAAAATGCTGAATATAAAGATATTAGGGAAACATGAATGTGTAGATACAGGGGAAACATGAATGTGTAGATTTGGGGGAACATGAATGTGTAGATACAGGGGAACATGAATATGTAGATACAGGGGAAACATAGATGTGTAGATATGAGGGAAACATGATTGTATAGATACAGGGGAAACATGAACGTGTAGATAAAGGGGAAACATGAATGTGTAGATACAGGGGAAACATGGATGTGTAGATATGAGGGAAACATGGATGTGCAGATGTGGGGAAGCATGGATGTGTAGATATGAGGGAAACATGAATGTGTAGGTATGGGAGAACATGGATGTGTAGATATGAGGGAAACAGTAATGTGTAGATATGGTAGAAACATGGATGTGTAGATATAAGGGAGCATGGATGTGTGGATATGAGGGAAACATGCATGTGTAGATACAGTGTTCTCAATAAGAACCGGCTGGCGGCCAACATGGACAGTTCAAATGGCAATAGGGCCGGTTCAAATTTGGAAAACTAAATGAAATTTCAGTAGAATAAGTAGAAGCTGGTCGGTTACTTTACTATTTGAGACGGTTCAACCGAAACTTATTGAGAACCCTGGTAGATATGAGGGAAACATGCATGTGTAGGTATGAGGGAAACATGCATGTGTAGATATTAGAGCTGTGTATTGCCAGACAAAAGACGATCTGATTCGAATCACTATCTTTGACTTGCGATCCATGAATCGATTCACGGTTCACTTGGGTATAAAGCAATACATATTTTGAAAGTAAATGAATAATAAAAGTATATTTCAGTTCATCAAGACATGTTTTGCAGATCACTTGTTTGTCATCCTTTACATCAAACCCAAAATATTTCCAGCATATGCTGGAGCATTTCTATATAGCGCTGGATTTGATGTTTTTGTTGACGGGGATGCCATATTGACATTAAATTAAAGACGAAAAAAAATGATAGCTGTACATATGTTTCACATTAATTTTATTATTGTAGACCTTCTCTTTCTAATTTCTTTAATGCCCTTTGACTTTTTATCCCCTGCCGAATCGAAGGTTTTGGGAGGGGGATATTGTTTTGGCGTCCGTCATTCCGTCTGTCTGTCCATCCGTCCGGTACCATATCTTGGTATGTATTGATCAGAAAATGTTCAAACTTGGTCAGAATGTTCCCCTTGATCAAATCTCAACCAGTTGTGAAAGTGGGTCACATGAGGTCAAAAACTAGGTCACTAGGTCAAATCTTAGAAAAATCTTTGGAAAATAATAGACATTGTACATGGTCAAATATTCATAAAACTTAATTTTTCTGGAATAGAAATGATTTGTCAGATTATGTTCAAACTTGGTCATGATGTACCCCTTAATGAAATATGGACCTCTTGTAAAAAGTGGGGCACATGGGGTCAAAAACTAGGTCACTAGGCCAAATCTTTGAAACACATTAGAGGCATTATGTATGGTCTAATATTCATGATACTTGATGGACTCTTGGACATGTTTTAAACTGGGTCAAATGTGAAAAAGAAATAGGTTACTAGGTCAAATCTTTCAAAAATCTTGTCCGAAACTATTTCATGGTGGTGATTGGTCTGATTATGTTCAAACATGGTCAGAATGTTATCTTTGGTTATATTTCGACTGCGTTTTAAAAGTGGGTCACATGGGTCAAAAACAAGGTCAATAGGTCAAATCTTGGGAACACACTAGGGGCAATCTAATATTCATGAAACTTTATCAGACTAATTTCTTTGATTGTTGTTGAATAGTTCGAAATGGGTTAGATGGGGTCAAAAACCAGGTCAGTTGGTGAAATCTTTGAAAAATTGTGTCCCTAACCAAACTTGGAATAGTTTGAAACTAGTAGGTCATAAGGGGTCAAAAATGAGGTCACTGGGTCAGATCTTAAAAAAACCTTGTGGACACTCTTGAAATCTTAGATTAGTTTGGAACTGGGTCACATGGAGTCATAAACTAGGTTTCATGGTTAATTCTAAATGCTACATTATATACAATATTTTTTATTTCAAACAGTTGCAATCAACCTCAAACTCATATATATATATATATTTCACCAACAACTGATTTCAATTCCTTGTTTATATTGTTTTAAAATCATTGAAGGTACCAACTTCAAACATCATGAACTTATTCACAGTGATGACTTATATAAATCCAACCTAAATATTGTAAGAGGTATTGCCCTGTGTATCATTTTAAACATATACATATTTAAAATATGTTTAAACAAACTGGACATATAATATTTCCACCTATGGTGTATGGAAGGGCAGACAGGCACCATCCAGTATGTAGTCTGATCAATTACTTTTGAACCCTTTGTCCAATCATGACCAAATTTGGTCCAATGTGTATGAACATGTTTGATAATTAGAAAAATTGCTGTAGTTACCTGAGAGTTATTGCGCTTTAATTAAAGAAATTACCTAAAAATTACAAAAATTACCTAAAATTGCTCTTTTCCTATCAATTACTTTTTAAGCATTAGTCCAATCATCACAAAATTTGGTGAGAATGTGAATGGGCATAATAAACCAGAGAAGTCAAACCCCTGTTATTCTCCCCTGCTGAATCGAAGGTTTCGGGAGGGGGATATTGTTTTGGCATTGTCCGCCCTTCCGTCCCTCCAGATCTACATCTTGGTAGTCATTGATAAAAAATGTTCAAACTTGGTCTGAATGTTCATCTTGATCATATCTCGATCACTTGTTAAGTGGGTCACATGGGGTCAAAAACTAGGTCACTAGGTCGAATCTTAGAAAAATCTATGGAACAAACTAGTGGCATTATATATGGTCAAATATTCATACATATGATCGAAAATAAGGTCACTAGGTCAAATCTTAGAAAATCATTCAAATTTATAGAAACTATTACAAATGTTACTCTATATTAGGGATGGCAATGAGCACTCGAGTACTAGGTCAATCATCCGAGTACCCGAGTACAAAATCAATACTCGAGTATTCGAAAAAAAATCACCAAATACATGATTTACAGACGTTAGTATCAGATCCAGCGCATTTCCATGAAGACAATTTATGATCCCTATAATCCCGGCTGTGTACACAATTGACCCTTATAAATTTATTGACAGTTGTTGTGATAGTTTCAAACTGTCAACAAAAGGCCCTAATTTGCAAAATGCACTGGTGTCAATAAGCGAAGTTGTGATAGTGGTACATCGCCTACACAATTGTATTGTTTACCAATTAGAGAGTTTTCACTAAGCAATGGACGTTGACGAGCGAATTAGTAATGACTGTTACGAGTTATGATTCCTGAATGGGCGTATTGTTTGCAATGATTATCACAGTTGATTGGTGGATATCTTAAATCAGGAATTATGCATATTAATGAGGTAAACAACAATATATCATTATGGAAAACGGTCAGTTTAAAAATTATTTCATAGAGTAAACAACTAAACAAATTAATAAATAATTTTCGTTCATTGTAATTCTGAAATGTGTCCTATTTAAAGATGAAAATGACCAATGTTACGACCAACACACGAAGTACATGAATGATACCTGTATACACAAACTTGTCTTTCCAGGAAACCAATTCAATTTATCCGGGTAATCGAGTACCCGAGTACTCGATCGGAAGATTGTCCGGGTACATGAGTACCAATTTTACTACTCGTTGCCATCCCTATTCTTTATGCAAAACTTTTATTTCAAATAATTCCAAACAAACTCAAACATATATCCAACGTTCATAACAGTCCATTTCTCTGCAGACATAATTATAACATGTTAATATAGGAATATTCCTCCTACATTTCATTTCCAATCCATGAACTTTGCCTAATTAGGCGGGGGATATCAATTCAATGAATTTGCTTGTTATTTCTATATTTGTATTCTTTTTAAAACATTATATTCCCTTAAAACCTTGACAAGAAGCATTCCCCATTCGAACGGTTGTGACAGTGAAACATATTTTGCACATTTCGGATAAACAATGCATTATTTTTTATTTTAAACAACCACAATATTTGCTGGAATTGAATGAAATCATTTTGTTATCCCCCGCCTTGAAAAGGCAAGGGGATATAGTAATGGTAGACGCCATTCTGTGCATGCGTGCATCCGTCCGACATTCATTTCTTTGCATCTCCTCTTACATTTCTCATGCGATTTCTACCAAACTTTCACAGATTGATGATCATAAAGTGAAGCAGCGCATATTGTCAGGCTTTTGCAATTTGTCCATTTTTGAAAGAGTTATTGCCCTTTGCTTATTTTACATTTAAAATTGGTTTCTTCGCAACTCCTCTTACGTTTTTCATGCGATTTCAACCAAACTTTCACAGATTGATGATCATAAAGTGAAGCAGCGCATATTGTCGGGCTTTCCCGATATGACCATTTTTGAAAGAGTTATTGCCCTTTGCTTATTTTACATTTGAAATTGGTTTCTTTGCAACTCCTCTTTTTTTCATGTGATTTCTACCAAACCTTCACAGATTGATGATCATAAAGTGAAGCAGCGCATATTGTCAGGCTTTTGCAATTTGACCATTTTTGAAAGAGTTGTTGCCCTTGGCTTATTTTACATTTAAAATTGGTTTCTTCGCAACTCCTCTTACGTTTTTCATGCGATTTCTACCAAACCTTCACAGATTGATGATCATAAAGTGAAGCAGCGCATATTGTCAGGCTTTTGCAATTTGACCATTTTTGAAAGAGTTATTGCCCTTTGCTTATTTTATATTTAAAATTGGTTTCTTCGCAACTCCTCTTACGTTTTTCATGCGATTTCTACCAAACTTTCACAGATTGATGACTATATAGTGGCGCAGTGCTTATTGTCAGGCTTTTGCAATTTGACCTTTTTTGAAAGAATTATTGCCCTTTGTTTATTTTACATTTAAAGTTGGTTTCTTCGCAATGATGCAGCGCACATTGTCAGGCTTTTGCAATTTGACCTTTTCTGAAAGAGTTATTGCCCTTTGTTTATTTTACATTTAAAATTGTCTACGGGTTTTCATAAAGGGATTCTTTTAGGAAGAGTTATTGCCCTCCCTTTTTACGCATTTCTTATGTTCCTGAGAAACTACCCTTACCATTGATTGGCTTTCGTTACAAAGAATGCCCCTATGAGGCGGAGGATATAGCTGTCTGTGACCGCTCTTGTTTTATTCTTTTATTGAATTTTGCACTTGAATCGCGATCCAGCGATCTCAGTTTTGGCGAGTATTTGTGTAGAATATTTTGCTTTGACTCGAGATAACTTGGGTACTAATTACAGCCCTAGTAGATATGAGGGAAACATGGATGTGTAGAAATGAGGGAAACATGGATGTGTAGATATGAGGGAAGGATGGATGTGTAGATATGAGGGAAGCATGGATGTGTAGATATGAGGGAAGCATGGATGTGTAGATATGAGGGAAACATGGATGTGTAGATATGAGGGAAGGATGGATGTGTAGATATGAGGGAAGCATGGATGTGTAGATATGGGGGAAACATGGATGTGTAGATATGGGGGAAACATGAATGTGTTGATATGAGGGAAGCATGAATGTGTAGATATTGTAGTGCCTCTGGTACAGCACTAGTGTTGAGTTGACCTTCGAGTTCTTCAGTGACCATTTGACATTTCCTCTCGTAAATGTTTAAGTTCGCAGCAATTACTTAAATCACTACATAAGGCGTATAAACTTTAAATAAGGTTTATTCAATGTTAACCAACAACTTCGTAGACATATACAATATAGTATGCAAGTACGTGTCATATGTGTAACTCTTACAACTTTTGGTAAAATGAATACGCTACAATTGTTAACAAAGATGGTAACTTCGGGGAAAGAATCACACTCGAGCCTTATATTTTAAATGCGCTTATATATATATTATCTTTTCCTTAGCATTAATACATTCAAACAGTCAGCCGCCTTCCACGTTAAAAGACTATCAGGTTACTGGATTAATTTACTATAAAAGATCTGCTTCAGATTCCTTTAATGTCTAAAACGCTCCCTTTAACATGAATAATTACTTATGATTATAACGATTCGTATTTACTATATTTCTATGGAATATTTACTTTGCATTCAGCGACAGGCCTTGGTGCAACTAGAATTTCTTTTTACCGGGGAACCACTTCAACAAAAAATCCTCTCTTTATATACTAAGAGACAGACGACTGCATCGACATGCCATCGACAGGTGATCGACTCTAGATCGACACCCGATCGACAGTTAGTCGATCTAGATTTAAACATAAAATATGATTGATCGCCTTAAACCGAGTCAACAGATCAATCTAAAAATAGTAACATTAGATAAACATGGCGGCTAAACAATGAAAATTATGATTTATATCACAATTATTGCTACTATAACATGTTAGTATTTGTTAAAACAATGTAAAAACCAGCACCTTAAGATTCAAATTTCGCGGCTATTCTGTCCTTGAAAGGAAAGGAAGTGACGCAGCTGTCAAACTTCTTAGGTACCAAAATGGCAGACTGACTATGTACAGTTTGAATTCAGTTAAAGAAGTGGATTTAAACCAAGAAGATTCAGACTTAACATGTGAAACTACGGTTATTATAAGTTATAAAAAACCTTTCTTTACAATATATAAAACCAGGTTAAAGACCATTCTGAATTTAGATCGAAAGTAACGAGAATAAAGGTCCGGATGGGGTAATTTCCTAGTGAACTTGTATTTCGTACATGATAAAAGAATGCAATTTTATAATGGTTAGCTACCCCATCCTGGACATCAGCACATCAAAATGTGGGTAAGTCATATATTATTGAAGTACTGATTCTTTAAGACAATGTCACTGTACCAGGGTACATCAATATGGAGGAAACATGCATGGGTAGATATGAGGGAAACGTGAATGTGTAGACATGGGGGAAACTTGAATGCTTAGATATGAGGGAAACATGAATGTGTAGATATGGGAGGAACATCATCACGGAGAAATATTCTGGAATTTTTAGATTTGGTTTAGATATGAGTAGATGCCAAAATGTTAAGATATGGCGGAAATTTGAGGTCATTCCTGAATGTTAAGATATGGTTGAAATATTAGTACGTACTCAAATGTTAAAATACTGTGGAAATTTGATTTAATAATATAAATATTAAGATATGAGGGATAATTTAATGAAATATTAGCCGTTTTTATTTCTAACTTAAATAACAAAAAGGAACTTGTAAATGATTACAAAAAGCCTTGAGCTGTCTAGTAACCATCTCTCGATATTGAAAATGATTATAAGATTGGAATTGAGAATAAGTTTGATAGCAAATGGCTAGGGCTATTGACTGATGATGGTATAAAAGGCTTTCAAAATTAATTTGTGTGCTATGACACATCTAAACATAATTTCAGCCGTCTGTCTTCCCTTACCTGAATGCATTGAACGGGCATGGGAAAGTGGACGACAGTCTTGTACAGGAAGTGCGAAACCTCGTGGCGCACATGGACAAGGAATTGGCTGGCAAAAACACACTATCAGGGGTAGGAAATCTTAGGATCGCAAAATTCAAAATTTATCTTTATTTTTTTAGTCAAATTTCAGCCTTCTAACAGTTTTCCATATCCATGAATAATATGTTTTTTCTGTATTTTCTAGGGATGCAAACAAATGGCAAAATTTATATTCAAATATTCGTTTAAATATTTTATTTTTTATTTATAAAATACAAAACTACAAATATTTAGATCCCGATTTTGAAATTTGAATACCAAAAGTTTGATTAAATATTCGCTTGCATCCCTTGTATTTTCATCCACTAAAACTGAAAAATTAGTATGAGTAGTTTAAAAGGGATACTATTTTGATAATGTGTAATATGTTTTGTACATATTTCAACTGCTTAATAGGAAGTTTAATGTGATCGCTAATCTTAACACTTATGAAATGAAAATAACTGATGAATAAAAAGTGTAGTACATAAGTCATATAGTGTAGTGAATGGTTTCTTTCTCAGAGCCAGTTGACAGTAGCTGATGTCGCTGTTTGGTCAACCCTGTATCCAGCATTATCGGGAAAATTCGCTCTGAAAGGTAACAAATTGGTGCTTAACACACCCATGATGAAGATTTCAGTGATGTATTCATATCTACACTCATCATGAATGTAGAATAATTGCTTGGTCATCCATGGTTATATATCTTAAAGATAGTGTATAATTAGTGCTTGGTCATCCATGGTTATATATCTTAAAGATAGTGTATAATTATTGCTTGTTCAGCAATGGTTATATATCTTAAAGATAGTGTAGAATTATTGCTTGGTCATCCATGGTTATATATCTTAAAGATCGTGTAGAATTATTGCTTGGTCAATAATCTAATGTAAAAACAAATCGTAACTAATCTAACTCAAATGTCATGTAGAGTTGTTGTTTGGTTAATAAATCTATTGTTATACAAGTCTAATAGTACTTAACCATCTTTATAATTCTAGACTTCTCCATGTTTCAGACTGGGAAGTTTCATTTACCAATGTGAAGACTTGGTTCTCTGACCTGAGCAGTCGTTCCGAGTTTCAGAGGGCTGTAAAGGAAGTGTGCGCGGGAGACACCTCCCAGTTGAAGAGCTCCCTTGCAAGCCAGCCAGCGCCACTCAGGGTTCCAGAGGCAGTGAGCTCCAAACAACAGGTCCAGAAACAGACCAGCAAGCAGAAGGAAGACACTCAGGTTGGTTATGCTAGACATATAAAATATGTACAATATAAGGGCATAATAGTTGCAGGGTAGGAGATGGAGAGCGTACACCCATGGGATTAAACAATAAAATTTATGCAAAATGACCTAAACGGATGTTTTTCACAATTACTGGCATTAGGGGTATTTCAGGTACACTCTTTCCCTGAATACCATTCTATAACATCCATACTGCGTGAACTTGCAATATGCCCAAAGTATTTCTTGGTAACAACATTCTTGACAAAAAATGGAGCTTACAGACGTTGTCGACTGGCTTAAGAAAAAACTGAGATAAAACCCTCCTTCTGGGTAAAAAATTCAGAAACTTCTGCCCGTTTGGCATCCAGATTTACAGAATTTGTCTTGTACCACTAGATGTTGAACCTCATCAATCATAAGTTCCTTAACAATTATGTATAGAAAACATATCATTTACATGAGTCATGCATATGTACTATATCAAGTTGTAAAAGTGTATATTACATAGCTATGTTCTTTGTAGACTAGTGAAAACAAAAAGATCGTTCATATGATGAAACTGCATAGTAACAGAAAACTTTCACAATAAACATTTGCTTATGAAATTTAGCAATCAATTGCATCGATGTGAACGTATCGGCTCCCCGAAGCTGAATGCCTTTACATTCATATGTGCACACAAATACTTGTGCGTATGAATCACTCGTGCTTATAAAACGCCGCCTGGCAGTTAATCCATTATAAACAAGGGAAAATAATTTTCTTCTAATTCGTTTTACTCAAACGTAGAAAATTATATTTCCAATGAACTTTAAGAAGAATCTAAGAACATTGTTCTAAAATGAAATGAAATGCTACACAGAATCACCCCCTGTGAAACATGAACCTATTTTACATGTATGTTATTGTTATGCAATGTCATGATGCCAATTTTGCCTGAGAAAGTATAAGCCCGGCCTACTAAGTCTCCTCAGACAGATGTGCTTCCGGCTTATTTGCACATGCTCCCATCTTCCAGGCTGCCCCTGAGAAAGAAGTAGCCAGCCTGGAAGAGTTATATTCAGCCACAGTGTGATCACTGCCCCATTTCTGTTAAACATGTAACCTAATGTAGGTGAAAGTTATGTAAGGACAAGCTTCCATTTCCAGGCTGCCCCTGAGAAAGTAGTTGCCAGTCCCGAAGAGGTCTCTTCAGCCACAGAGGCCTGGCTTACTGGCATACAACACTGCACAAAGCCTATGAAACGTGTTCATCCAGTGTATGTACTATTTATTTTATGTAAATTATCTTCTTTTAAATATTTGAAATGTTCAATGAAGTATCATAAAGAGGTAACCATTTAGGAAAAGAAATTTAATGTTGTGGTCAATAGGACTATAAAAAAGCTTACGTTGTTTGAAGGAAAATGTTCAGTTTAAAAAAAAATGCACATATGCAATTTCTCCCCAGTCTTCCGGAGAAGGGTCGCAGGAACATCCTAATCACAAGTGCTCTCCCTTACGTGAACAATGTGCCCCATCTCGGCAACATCATCGGATGTGTGCTCAGTGCTGACGTCTTCTCAAGGTTTGTTTCTTACATGTAGATTGTTTGATATGGTATTGTTTGTGCTTATAATCCATTCCATATGCCTTTAATATGGTATAATATTTAGCTTAACTAGAACAGTTGTATAATGCATGCATACATGTCATATTTCTGCAATGATTTTGCTCAGAAAATGAGGGGATTCTGACCTTGACAAGGGGATTTGGCTTTGATTTATATGTATACAGTTGAAACTCGATGGCTTGATATTCTAGGGGTGGTAAAAACACTTCGAGCCTCGAGAACATAGAGCCAAATGGGATTGCATACAGAATGTTATTTTTTTTATTCGTTACAAAACGTCTTGTTTACCTCGTTTGTTATTAGCTACGCTATCTCCACAAGAGAAGAGTATTTATTGGACATAGTTACACATCGTACAGTTCATAACATTACTTATTCCATACTTAGCAAAAAATATAATTTGATTTTTTTTATTTATTATAAAAATACATTTATGCAAAAACTACAAACAAGCAATTTTAAACAGTGAGAAACACAAACATTGCTTATAAGTTATATCAAAATGCATTGAAATTTATATATGAATAACAATTAGAGACAGAACATAAAGTGATGGCATGTTTATTCAAACTGTTAAACCATTTAATTTTGATAATAATTATAATTAAATCAAGCAATTTTTATTGATTAGCTCCTTGTGCTAAATGAAGCCAAGCAAACAAATCAAGGAGTGAGATTCTTACCTGAACCCGCGAAAATGACATAGACCCAAGCAAACAAAACAAAGTGTGAAATTCTTACTAAGGACAGCGAAAATGACATCGAGCGTGGAAAAATAGTGACCCTCAGGATATTGAGCCATCTGATATAATTTTATATGAACATAGAGTAAAAATAATATTGGTCCTTTTAATCTGATTTGAGCCAATGAGGGTATTGAGCCATGAGATATCGAGCCAACGAGTTTCGACAGTATAAATGAATATGTGTATGTGCGGTGCTTTCAAAGCTATTGCAGAGTCTGTGACTTTGATACTTTCATAACTTTTGAAGATACTGCCGACTACGTAACTACAACAGTGTGTATATCTGCGGCACAGATGAATATGGGACCGCTACTGAGACAAAGGCCATTGCCGAGGGTCTGACGCCCCAACAGATCTGTGACAAATACTCGGCCCTCCACAGAGATATCTACAAGTGGTTCAATATTGATTTTGACTACTTCGGAAGGACAACCACTAGTCAACAAACAGAGTAAGGAACTTTTTGAAATATTAACGATCAAGTTTCTTTGAAATTCTCAAGTTCCTACTCAACTGAGTTCACTATTTATATCATGTCTATATTGTAAATGGTTAAATTCTGGTTCTTTCATACTTTAATTTATTTATTATTAATTTATATTTTAATCAAATTTCCTGAATTAACTTCCTTCATAAAAATCGATGAGAAAAACTTAAAATTGTTGAGTAATTACTCAAGTAAATTGCTTTTTCTTTTAAAAAACAAAAAATTCTATCAGTATTATCCTTGACAGAATATAATTCTAACAGAGTAAATATAATACCATGCTTGGATGTATGGTGGTAAAATGAGTTAAGTTTGTGACTTAGTAATTACTCAATAATTTTTTATAAAACTCGGGCCTGATTGCTAATAATATTAACAGTTTGTGAACCTAACAGTGTCTTTTTATGTATGTGAACATTTGAATTTATCCCACTAAAACATGTTGAAATATCTTGAACGTAATCATTATATATCTTGAAGCCCTGGTAGTGATCATTGGCTCTTTAAGATTCCTGTTTTTAGGATAAGTATTTTTTCAAAATGATAATGATATATAAGAACTTATATTTTATTATTTTAAGGATTTCGATTTTTATTTCAGAATTGCACAGGACATTTTCTGGCAGTTACACAAGAAAGGCTTTATCTCCCAAAACAGTGTCGAACAACTCCACTGTGAAAAATGTGACAGGTTAGAACATTGATTGTCTGTTACTGGTATCATTGTTTAAAACTTATGCCTTGATATTTTCTCCTCTATTATGTCAAATGCGTTGAATGTTGGCAACCATTTGATATTTCATTAACATTAAAAGTTACTCAATGTTATGAATTGCCTGTTGTTAACAGATGAGATAAAAAGTGAAAGAAAAATAGTTACCGTAAATGACTGGGTATAAGACGATAGGGGGTATTAGACGCAGGGAAAAAAATCTGTGAAAAATCCGAGAAAAAAACTTTTAATCTATGTTTTTGGTTAAAAGACGCATAGAAAAAATGTCATAATCGTCCGGCATTTTAAGCCACCATGTTTGTTGACAGTGACAATTTTTATTTTTTTTCGTGAAAATGGCGATGGTTATCTTTAAAACCATACAACCATACTGTCGAGAATGAAAAGTTATGTTATGCAAAAAATATTTTGACAGTGCCCAACTTTGCTTTTTTATATGTAAGTTTGATTATTGTTTAATTCAATTTATTATTCAAAATAATATTGAATACCCTAATTCACAAGAGTTCGGACACCATAAATTAATTATTTTTTTCGCTCTCCGAATACATAGAAAACTATCATTTTTACATTTTATTTACATGTTTGTTTAACCTGTCTTTTTTCTTCATGTTTGCTTTTTACCACTTATTAATATATCCGTAGTAATTAATGGTCATAAACTTATTTATTACGCCTATAAGTGTAAATCCTTCATGAAGTTAATTAAAACACCATTTTATACATGCACTGAACTGAATAAACACATTCTATCGGCTTCAGATCAAAGAGTCACACTGTGTGACGTCACATAACTTACAGTTATACCCACGAGGATCTCGTGGAGAGCATGGACATCGCTATGCAGGATTAATGTTTAACTGTACGATTATTGCTTCATATAGTCTATAAGTGTGGTACAAGTTTGAAAGCTTATTGGCAGATCGTTTTACAAACATGCCATGTCGATGTTTTCTTAATCCCTTGATTGCCCTTGTTGTTTGTTTAATCCTCAAATAAATATATCACACTTCCTTTTCAACAGGCAATAAATCGTTTAGGATGGGTAGTAACTAATTAAATTGTCACAGTGGTGTATACGGTTAGGTAATCTAGCCAGGCATTGTAAAGATAAAAATCAATAATCTTCGTCTGTGAAACTTGGTAACTATGAAAGTTATGATTGATGTCCTTTGGGTGTCCGAAAATTAGGTACGCAAAATAAATTATTTTGGGAAATAATTATGGGTGTCCAAATATTTAGAGTGTTCGAACTCTTAGGTGAATTACGGTAACTTTAATCGAAAAATATTTTTGTTGAAATTATAAACGTCTTACGATATACCGTATCCCGATCTTCAACTGCCGTTTTAACCCGTATATACTCGATCAATATGACGCGAGTAACATCCCTTTCTACATAAATCTAAACAAACTCTCGGCATGAAATTGACCTAAAAAAAAAAGTTCAAAAAATTGTTACTGGGTATTATACGCAGGCATTTTTTTGCATCAAAATCTGAGGGAAAAAAGTGCGTCTAATACCCAGTCATTTACGGTAATGTAAAAGGCATTTCTGAATTAATCATATTGCAGGTTTCTTGCGGACCGATTTGTGGAGGGCACCTGCCCATTCTGTAGCTTTGATGACGCACGTGGAGACCAGTGTGACGGGTGCGGCAAATTGATCAACGCTATCGACCTCATCCAACCCAAGTGTAAACTGTGTAGAAACCCGCCCATTGTACGCTCCAGTGAACACCTCTTCCTAGACCTTCCCAAGGTGGGTCATGATCATTTCAAAATTGCTTGAAATGAAAGTGTTTGGTACTTCATAAATACAAGTTTGTATTATCATGAATTGAAACTTGTAAATTTCCCTTTGTTAGGTAGAACAGTTAACATCTAACATCTTTTAAAGATTAGGTTTAGTTATGCCCCTGAAGGTGAGCAAATTTAAATCTCACTGTCTCTCTGTCCGGTCGTCCGTGTCCCGGCTGAAACTTTTTTAAATTACTTGGTTCATGTGTTTGATACATAAAGATGAGGTGTTGCGTGCAACACCCACGTCCCAACCTCAAAGGTCAAGGTCACACTCACAGGTTTATCATCATGGATTGCTGCTTATATACATAAACAGTATAGTCTGTAAGCGTGTCATGAACGGAGTGATTTTAAAATTACTTGGCCCATGTGTTCTATACATGAATATGATGTGTCAAGACCTGCGACCCTACTTTAATGTTTTGAGTCAAACTTAAAGTTCAATCTTTATGGAATGCTGCATATAATATGCACTTAGAGTATCAGCATCCGGGCTATAACTTTGACATGCACAGTTTCATTTAAAAAAAAATTGGCACATGTGCAACCCTACCTAGAAGTTGAAGGTCACACTTACAGTTACAGGCTGTTGCTTTGCCATGTACTTAGATATTTTAAGATTACTATGCACATGTGTTCGTTACATTATGATGAGGTGTTGTGTGCAAGACCCAGATCCTTACCACTTACTGCATCAGTCTTTCACACTTGACGTCAACTTTATGGAGCTGACATTTGCATTTTGTTTATGATAGCTCTTCCTGAAAACGTTGGATGGCACTTCATAGGCATTTGTCACTTTCTGTGACAGCTCTTAATTTTTGTTAACTTGCAATATTAACAAAGTTTATACAATAAATATGAAGGACATGCAAAAATGATGAAAACATTTAACCATTGTTTCGTATCATACAATACTTGTGTTTAGTTTAAAAGAAGACTTAAGTGATATCCCATACAAAAAAAGATTTGCCAAAGATGCGTTTAAAGGGCTAGATGGCATAACAATAATGTTGCACACAAAGAAGGAATTTCTGTTTCTTTAGAATTAAAAAAGATATTATTTGAGAAAAATAAGATAAAGATAAAGTGAAGGTGGTATTCATATATTTATGAAGTATATGCCATTTGTTCTCATGGAAATTTATGCTATCATAAATCCTGTTTCATGCTGTAATTTTTCTTCTAATGTAACATAGTTCCTTGGTAAGGTTGGTGAAGGTATAATCCAAATTAGTTGAAACTTTCATAGATGGGCTTTACTTTAAATGAAATAGGTATTATAAGGGCAGGTAAGAAACTAATGTGATTAAAAAAAATTGGTAACTGTACCATTTCCACATCTTTTCAACAATAGTATATTACTTGTTTTTCTTTTAGCTGCTTTCTTTATAGCTCCTTTAGTTAGCATATCCATTATCTGTTACCTTCAATAACATCATTAATTCTCTGTAGGTTGAGCCCAAGTTACAAGAGCATCTGGATGCCGCATTCAAGACTGGCACATGGACAAACAACGCCAAGGTGATCACCAACTCCTGGATAAGGGATGGCCTCAAACCCCGTTGCATCAGTCGAGACCTCAAGTGGGGCACTCCTGTCCCCTTGGAAGGGTTCACTGATAAGGTAAAGTTAAAGTCCCAGTTTGTTTTAGTGACGTAAACTTATTAAAGTGTATATATTAGGGATGCAAACGAATATTCGATTGAACGTTTAGTATTCGAATGTTAAAATCGGTATTCGAATATTCGATTATTTTTTTCAAAAAATAATGATATAAACCTTGAGTCTTTAGGGCAGTTGTTGTGTTTAAAATTATATTGTCTTGTTTTTACAACAATACGCATCTTGTGCCTGAGGCGTTAACGAGATGACAATCGAGTGTGCGTAATATGTCAATTAGGGATCGATCGTAGGGTACTATAAACAGTGTCCATAATTGTAAAATAACTGGCTGTTAGGAAGTGACATCAAACAAGTTTAATTGATTTTTAGTTCTTTTAAATGACCATGCCAATTAAGAATTTAAGGAAGCGGCCTTCACACCCTCTTGTCAGTTTGCCTGCCAATTAAGCTGAGCAATATTGCTCAAATCGGTGATTGATATTATACGCTGAAAGTAGATACCACTCCATTCCTTCAGAATATATGTTCGCAAAACATTATAAGTTAAACTTATTATTATTATATATTAGATTTGTATTTCTTAACAACGTAAAAGATGCCAGCCACATCTGAAGTATGGACTTATTTCACGCGCTCTGTTGACAAGAAATCTGTCACGTGCAAACTATTCAGTGTGAGGTTGTCGTACATGGGCACGACGACTAATCTCTGGAATCACGTGAAGGCTAAGCATCCGAGTTCTCAAAGTGAAAGCAGTAAACAGCAATCAATGAAAAAGTTTACCGTTTCTGGTCTTAAACATGATTTGTGTTCTGGGTGCTTTGGGCAAACACTGCAGCTGGCCATCAAGCCGGCATTTGCTCTCCCTGATGTCAACAGGGTCGTCTCCAGATGTCGTGAGCTGGTCGGGCACATTAAACACTGGACTACATTGACGGCCGAAATGCGCAAGCGCCAAGCTACTCTAAAGGTGCCCAAACACGAGCTGGTGCAGGATGTTACAACCCGATGGAACATCACGCATGCTATACTGGCCCGGCTGAACGAGCAACGCCGCGTCCTGTCCGACCTCATGCTGGACACTCGGGTTACCCGGAAGGCCGACGAGCACCTGTCGTTGAAGGACGGCTGAGTGACGTACTCAGTCATTTGACTGAGACGACTTCGTATATGTCAACGGAGAAGAACGTGTCATGCAGTGAAGTTTATCTCATCGTGACAAGTCTTTTGGACAACACACTCCGTGCATGCGAGGCTGATTCCCATGTCGTCAAGGAAGTGAAGGGTGTTATTGCTGCTGAGCTTCGTCGCCGCTTCCGACCTTCGAACCATGCCACCGCCACATCCACCCTAGTCCTTGCCGCTCTATTGGACCCCCGCTACAAAGACCTGGACTTCCTGTCAACGGAACAGCGGCGCTACACGGAAGACGCGCTCGAGAGTAGATTGGACGATGTTCCATTTCGGTTGCCAACCACGACGAGAGTGCGTCAACACCCTCCAAACGACCCCGTCTTAGCTTCATGGTTCCAAAGACGACCAAGACGGCTAACGACGAGCTGCGTCGGTACCGGCACGAACCTTCCGACGAGGAGGCCACTCCACTTGCATGATGGAAAAAGAACGAGGGACGCTTTCCTCGCGTTGCACATGTTGCTCACCAACTGCTTGGGATACCTGCGACGTCTGTGCCATCAGAAAGAATTTTCTCCTGCGCCGGAATCATTGTTAACAAACTTAGAAACAGACTGTCATGTGATCTTGTTGATAAGATAATATTTCTGAATAAGAACAAGGCCATCATATGTGATGATTTTATTGATGAGTGATTTCATTGAATTGTATGTGCTTGTTATGTGCTTGTTATGTGCTAGATATGTATTTCATATGTCGATGTAATAATATTCGACACGCTGCTATGTCGAATATTAATATATATTAGTATTAGAATATTATATTAGATATATATATATCTAATATATATGTATTGTATACAATACAATACAATGCAATGTATTGTATTGTATTACGATAACACTGGAAACATTCGACAGATAAAGAAAAGGGTATCATGGTTTATAACTAAAATTAATAGATAACTATAACTTTTTAAAGATTCAATTTTTATCGAATATTCGAATATTCGATCGAAAGAATTACCGAATATTCGAATATCGATTTTGCCATTCGTTTGCATCCCTAGTATATATCCAAATGACTTCTCTAAACCTTATTGACATTTTTAACCACCTGATGATGAAAAAAATGCATTTATTGCAATTACAAACAGACGCTAGAATTCTAAATTTAGCACACAATGTCTCTACAAAATTTGCATATCATGTGACTTTCTTAATACAAAATACTATATTACTTTATATATCATATTTTAACTAAATAATTAGTTAATATACATTTTTAAACAAAATAATCATACTTACACTGTTAATTTCATAAAATATTTCGATTGAAACCTAAAGGGAGTCAATAATACAATTGGTATTGACATATTAAATCGGCGATTTTTCACTAAACAACATTGATAATTTTTCATTCCAAAATGCTTGCATCACATTTATTTTACAAACAGGTGCTTGATTTCCTTTATGTGAAGTTTCATTTGAAAATGTTTAGTATTTCTCCAGTCTAAAACCTCAAAAAGAGTCCGGAATCAGGCAACTGTCCAGTACTGTTTACAAAGCGCTATGCTTGATTTAGTGATACACAGATAGTATTTCCCATACATTTCTGTTTAATAAAGCATCGTGTGAACCTCAGGGTTTTATCAAACATTATCTCATAATGTCATGATTATATACCCACTTTAATTTTTTTCTCTTAATATTTAACCCTAAAAGAAACTACCTTTAAATTCAAAATGAAATACTGGTACAAACTATATGTTATTTTATTTCATAATTAAAATTGAGTAGTTAACATAGATGGATTATACAGAATTTAAGAAAACAATAGTGTTAGTATGTGATACTGATGGGTTGCAGGTGTTCTATGTGTGGTTGTGTTAGTATGTGATACTGATGGGTTGCAGGTGTTCTATGTGTGGTTGTGTTAGTATGTGATACTGATGGGTTGCAGGTGTTCTATGTGTGGTTGTGTTAGTATGTGATAATGATGGGTTGCAGGTGTTCTATGTGTGGTTGTGTTAGTATGTGATACTGATGGGTTGCAGGTGTTCTATGTGTGGTTTGATGCCCCCATTGGCTACATCTCCATCACGGCAAACTACACAGAGCACTGGCAACACTGGTGGAAAAATCCAGACAACGTGCAGATGTATAACTTCCTGGGCAAAGACAACGTCCCCTTCCACAGTGTGATATTTCCAGCCACATTGCTTGGAGCAGATGACAATTACACAGTGGTGAAGCACATGTCTGCTACAGGTATATTCTGCATGTTCATGTATGTAAATGCAGTGTTGTGATTATGACAGTTCCTGCCAATCAGCTAGGAGCAGACAACAGCTATACTGTGGTGAAACAAATGTCTGATACAGAAATAAGCAGGTATGTTCAGAAGGTACACAAGAAAGACCATTGATGCAAAGCATCAAAGGGCGCCGTTTAATAGTTTATGCATTTGTTATATGTTGAAAAACAAGGAATGTCAAGGCCAACAAGCATATTACAATGCATCGAACCACATCCATGAAATTCTCAAAATATTTGTAGTATTCTGCTTAACAACATAGGCTAAAGCATTGAAATTGAAGAGTTTCAAGTTGAACATTTCATTAGGGGTGTGGTACATTAATGAACACGACAGAATTAGGGTGCTTGTGCACTGTACTTTTTGTCATTTCCACCTATCCATATACCAAGTTTTATTTCAATACCATGAGTATTTTGAAAGTAATGCTCTGGTCAAGAAAAAGAGGCAAAGGGCAATAATTCTGTAATAAGCTGAAATACAGCTACAGTCATTGTGCACTGCACTTCCTCTTGTTGTGCTTTACCATTGAATGATGTTTAATGAAATTCCAAAAAGTAGTTACGGACAGGAAAAGGAACAAAGGGAATAACTCTTGCAATTCGCTGAAATAGAGTTATTGTTCTTGTACACTGCAGTTCTAATTATTTAGGGGGAGGGGGCAGTCACCATGCTGGAATGACAACTTGAAGGGAAGAATAAGTTTCCTGATTATGTGGGAAATTCATCATGAAGAAGTGACATGAAATAACAATTTTTGTAGCAAGGTGGAAACTCACTAAACCGGACAAGGTCCGGACTGAGCAAAATTTCCGGTTTAGTGAGGATTTGATGTACGGAGTAAGTTTACTCAAAATATTAACTGAGTTAACCTTTAAAGGGAAGTCGACGTTTAGACGGAGGTTGAGACATGATTAAAGCACATGCAAAAGTGATAAACATAATTAAACATTTCTGCGTTTTTACAATCATCTTTTTTCCAAGTCTTAAATTAAAACAACTCGCGTAATTTAATGCTTGTTAAGTATGTTTGATAGTTTAATTAACGCAACGCTCTAATTTGATTCAATCATAGAAGTCTTTAGATAAAATAACCCTCCAAAATGATCACTTAATAACCGTTTCTAGTTCTTTACTTTCTGCAACAAACAAATTAATGTTTCAATCAATTTTCTTTTCACAAGTTGATTATCGTTTGATTATCGCGTGGCAGTCAATCCACAGCGCAATCATCATTATCGATTACCGAGTTAACACAACATCACAGGTGCAATATTGAACGACGCACCGGCTGTCAAAACAAAGTGACACGCGATTCGCGAATTCCTAATACACAAAATCATTTTGACATGTTTGAACAAATATACGTCCGGTTTTGTGAGGTAAAATTACGTTGACAACTAACAAATTTTCTCGATTTTTTGTCCGGTATCCGGAATTCCGAGGTTCCGGTTTTGTAGGGATTATTTTACATTGAAAATAGGGGGAAAAGGGGAAAACGGGGACTCTGAAAAAAGTCCGGTATCCCGAGGATTCCGGTTTTGTGGAGATCCGGTTTAGTGAGTTTCCACTGTACTTTAATAAACATTATCATTTCGTATGAAAGTTACAAACATAAATAGAACATATAATTATTGAACTGTTAGGCCACAACAAATTGATCATTTGTTCTACGGATTTTGCAAAAAAAATGTAGGAGCGAGCGAGCGAAATAAAAATAAAAATACTTTTTCTTAAATTTAAGGCAAATCAGAGGCGAGTGCAAGGCGAAAAATTAAAAAGTTACCAAATTTATCATACAGTGTATGTAAAGAAATGCTTATTAATTGCAAACATAGGTTCAGTTATTAATGAAAAGGTTTTGATTGTATCACATGCAAATCTGTCTCAATATTTAACAAATGGCAATAAGGTCCAGTGCTTTACTATTAACTTCAATTTAAACGTGGATTTATTGTAAAGACAACATTCCTCATAGTAACATAATTATTAATTATTTGAAGACCAAAAAGAAAACTATTGTATTCATTCCGTAACTTACTATTACAAAAAAAACATTTTAGACTTGTAAGAGTAATTCATGATTTGAATCAGGTCTAAGTTTGAACCTCTTGAAGCACATGATTAAATTGTAGTGACTTTGACATTGCAGAAGATCGAAAATGTAAATAACACAGAGAACATATCTAAAAAAGACACTGTGGATTAAATTGCGGGACAACATAAATGAAGCAGTATCAAACAAATCTGCAAATGTGGCACCAGTCTTTATATTAGAGTAGGTGGTGGAATAAAGATATTTCCCTTTAAAGAACCCTCCTTTACCCCGAACCTATGGTTTATAGGTCCGTGCCTTGAAAAAGAATATCATGACGGCCTCCATAGCTTCAATGCCCATAAGAAACAGGCCACTTTAATTACAGGCCATTTTATACAAATCGATCAAAGAAAACAAGTGGATAAAAACGGAGAATTGAGAAAATTAAAACAGTCATTTTACTTATAAAAGGTTTTATTTATTGGTTTTACCGGGTTTTTTTTATACTGTCCATGTGTATGTAATGCACTAGTCAATTGTAACCACGCCCCAAGGTCCGGGGAATAGCGGGGACTTTGACATTCGGTCCAGCCAACCCCGGGTAAATCCACTGCATTCACACTGCACTGTGGGGCCACCTGGAAGGTAAAAACTTGGCCCATTTCCCCGACTATCCCTGGTATACCCCAGGACCTGGGGGGAGGGGGCGAGGTTACCGTGGATTGACTGGTTCGTAAATATAATTTACAGGCTGTTTCTAAAACATTTACAAGTCCTACTATTTTTATCTGTTTATAACGATTATGATTAAATGAAAACTGAGAAATGCATTTTAGAAAATTTAAAATATAACTCACGAAAACATGTTCAATTGTTGTAAGTCGTGTGTCCGTGTATTTTAATATAAGTTTTGCACTCAAAATTTGATTTAGTTATTATTTAACACAAAATTTTGAGTACAAAACAATGAATTACTTAAAACACAATAAATAATTATTGCTTTCGACTCTGTGAAACTGTTGTTGTTTACTGAAGACTATAATCCATTGACTTTGACACTGATTTTCATTTAAAATGTGTATTTTACATTTAAAAAAAATTAATACCGGAAATAAATAACAACGGTGCGTCCTGCAAAATATTCCCGACAAAAAAGACTGTCAACAAATATCGGCTGTTTTGCGGTTACCCGGACCTGATTTTGTCCTGACACGAGGAAATTTTGCTCGCGAAGAATGTAAAGCATGGAAATACCTTCAAAAAAGGCGAAGTCGACGTTGAAGGATTAAATTCTTAGTAAAAGAATTTCAGAAAATAGAGGAAATTCAGAAGTAAACAAAAAAAAAAAATATGCGCGGCCAAATAGTAAGTGCGGGCGCAAAAATTTTTTTTTTTTTTTTTTTTTTTTCGCTTTTCGAATTTTAGGTGCAGCAAATCCGACGAACAAATGATCAATTTGTTGTGGCCTTATATAAAAAGAGAACATTGTTTACTAGATGAAATGCATTTATAACATAACATGCCTTGTGTTTAGCTGTTTAATAATACTAAAATGTATGAAATTGGACAAATTGCATAAAAAACTGGTCAATGGAGTTATAATGTTAACTTCTCCATTTACATGGTAAAGAAGAGATGAAAATGGATGTTTTTAGTTGATAGTGATATTAACACAAAAATAGCATGTGTCTTATAGGACAATGGCAAATTTTTCAAATATGATAAAAATAATGCATACAAACTGAATATGTATCAGACTATGCATGAAAGAAATAATACTGTTTCTATTTTTCACAAAGGTTTTGAAATACAACAATGCACATATAAGCATAAATAGGCCAAATATGCACAAAATAATAGTAAACAATGTGTGAAAGTGATACTGAACACTTAAAATAATTTCTTTGTGCATTAAATGAATATATACCAGAAAAGCAATACTAAATCAAGTCCAAAATGTATAATAACATGAAGAACACCCCTTTATGAATATCTTCATAACAAATCAGAGTACATGTAAACAATAATCATTTATATAATAAGTATCAAATGTGTCTACTTTAAAGTGTGTTTTCATTTGCATTAATTTAATATATACAAGAAAAGCAATTATAAAAATCCTTAAATGTATAAGAAACTGAAGACAACAAAGAATAACACCCATTTATGAATATCTCCAAAACAAATCAGAGGTCACCTAAACAATAATCATTCATACAATTAGTATCAAATGTGTCTAGTTTTTGTGTGTCTAGTTCATTATCTTTAAATGAGCATCTTTAAAGTGAAACTCTTATTTGAAATCAATTCATATAACAGGGCTTCCATTAAGAATTTGAAACTGGAAGTATCAACTTCCTGTCCATCAATTTTGGAAGTTTTACACTGAAATGTGGAAGTTAAAATCTCCCGAATACAATATCTTTTTCCACTATTTTTTAATTAGAATGTTAAAAATCAAGTAATTTGTAACTTTAACTTGCCAAATTCAAAGACTTATATTATAATAAATCATTTTATCTTAAGACTGATTGAAATTGTGACCATAAAAGTAATATTGACACAAGGTTTGGATATTTTGAACTTCCAAGCTTTCTACTTTGGTGGTTTTCTTCAAAATTATGGAAGTTTTTGTTCTTCCTAGAAATCAGTTTTGAAAGTTTTAACCCATTTCTAAGGAGTACTATACTTCCAAACTTCCTTTAATGGAAGCCCTGCATATAATTGTATTTATAACACACATCAAATTGACTGATAAAACAATAACTACTTACTAAATAATGTATTTACTGAAATATTGTTTATTGATTTATAACAAGCTTGTGACCCAGTTTATAATAGCAGAAAGCATGACAAATATTAAATGATTGGTGATTGCTAAAAGATTTACTGTGGTCTACTATAGTATCACAAGGCAGAAATACCATGTTTAATGTTCATTCTTATAAGCAAATCGAACTCAAAATCCTTCATTAGAAACATTGTTGTTGACATCTATCAACCCATTTTGAAAAATCAAAACAATAATATTAATTGTGATAAGTCTTGTTTGGGAGTAAGAGTGCATCTTTAAAAATAGTGTGTGTTTGACAAATGAGACAAAAAATTTAAGTTAGGAAATAGAAGTAGTAATTATTCATAATACAAAACAACAACAAAATTGACAAAGCTCATTATAACAGGAAATCTATATGAAAACAAAAATCATTAAAGGCCATAATCATTTAAACTGAATTAAGGTATTTAAGTAATACACACTTTAATAAAAGCTTTCACCGACAACATAGTTATTATCAAGGTACACTATGGGACTTTTATCCAAATTTTGAAGATATTTTATCGTGAATTAAAAAAGTTATTTAAGTTTCATTACACCCAACCCCAAACTCCAAGGGCTACAAAGAGCGACAAGTAAATATTTTGTCTATATTTGATTTTTGTTTCATATTATCAGAGCTTTATAATATGAAATAAACACAACAGTTTCTGGTGAAATAAACTTCAGTTAACAGAAAACATAAGTTCAACAGCATTATTGATACACATGCAAAAAAATCATTTTGATTGATCTTGTGAGTCTTCTGAACAGAGCAGTATTTCGATGTTTGAAAATATAAAGCAGTTTTATAATTTCATAAAAAATAATAAATAATAAGACAACCTGCTGAAATCATTTTAAATATTTTCTATGATGTCTAATGAACAATTTAAAAGACAATTTATGATAGTTTACCGTTCAATTTTGAAGAAAATATACATAATGTCATGTAACCATACATTTTTATAGCTAATAAAATGCTTAAAAATCAACCCTTTTCTTGTAACCCAGGTCCAGGGTTATGCCGGGGATAGCCGGGGAAACGGGCTGTGTTTTTACCTTTCAGGTGGCCCTGCAGTGCCGGGTGAATGCGGTGGTTTTGTCTTCGAGCAAAAAATAGTGGGGAATATGCCTTTCCTAGGCTCTCTGGGGTGTGGGGGCATATGGCAGGGATTTGACCATCAGTTCGTCCGCATAATGCACCAGTCAATTGTAACCACCCCCCACCACCGCATTCACCCGACACTGTCCTTTTCCCCCGCTATCCCCGGTATTACCCCGACCTGGGGGGAGGGGGCATGGTTACAATTGACTGGTGCATAAGTAGATGTAACATGTATATTTATAATAATATATAATTATAGTACATGTATGTAAAAATATTAACACGCTGTCTTAACATTTAGCAAATAAAAATGATTTAAGAATTCCAAAGATAAATTAAAAAACAAACATTTTTGAACACATCAACGTACAAAACTACTCAAAGATACTTACATACATAGCCCTTTGATACGAATATCCCAGTTCCATGCCGATTGTTGACATTCGTTTTTTCGACAGAAAATCTTCTCTTACGCGTAAAATTCACTTATAATCCATGTTTTACTGTAATGACTCAAATTGTTAGGTGTATCGTAATCAACTGTCAGTGTGCACTTTAAGTGTTTACTTATTTTAAACGTATATTCATGATAAAAATCATCACCCGAGTTTCCAGCTACTACGATGTAGAAACTCCATTATTGACCTATGAATAGCGGGGAAATACCTTCTGGTTCTAAAAATAGCAACATCCGGTATGTGTTACAACTCGGGGACAATCGTAATAAAATTTTACTAATGTCACCTTCAACAACTTAACAAATAAAGTTAGGTGAACATTTAATTCCAATATCGATTAGATTAAAGAAAAAAGATTACCTCATGGTTTATCAATGCAGTAAACATAAAAAAACAACATAAAACATAATTATTCCCATTCACATAATTACCGGTCCACACATTTTACATTTCCGGCACATGATATTTCAGACATTTCAGGTAACCAATCGGAAAACGTAAACGAATCGGGAACAGTTATTAAACTTATTTGTCGTTCTTCCGAAATAATGTTTTGAAGATAAATTGAAGACTATATATTCAACCATAAAAAGCCCATGCAATCGCCACCCATTTGCATTTTTTAATCATTATTAAATAACAGTAAAACCAAACTGTTAACCAACTTAAAAACCGCTCCTACCACTAACTAAAATAAATTCCCATTCCATAATAGGCGCGCACTTCAGTGCGGCGCCAATAATGGTAAATGCAGTGTTGTGAATGAGATATTTCCCACCACTCTACTGGGACTAGATGGTAACTACACAGTAATAAAGCACTTGTTTGCTACGGGTATGTTCAACATGTACATGCTGGTTACTGCAGAGACTGTTATATCCTCATTCCTGCCACTCTGCTCAGAGGCCACAACTACACAGTGATGAAACACTTATCTGTTATATTTAAATGCATAATGTATATTGTAGAGTAAATGCAATGTTGTAAATGGTATGTTTACTGCCACTCTACTAGTGAAGCACATGTAGGATACAGGTAGGTTCAGAAGTTACATGTTGGTTAATGCAGTGTTGTGGACAAACATTGCTTGGAGTAGACAAAAACTACACTGCACTAAAGTACAGGGCTGGTACAGGTAGGTTTTGTATGTACATGTCTGGATATGAAGTGTTGGATATCTTATTTTTCCTGCATGGTAGTAAATGTATTGCGTTAGTGTGATACATGATTGTTCCCAGGAAACTTAAAGTTATCGCAGTTTTACTGTACATGATTAATGTTGAAGTAATTTGCAACTGCTTTAAACACAACGAATGCTAAGCAGCTAAAAAAGTATGAAAAAGAATAAAACATCCATATACCTATTTGATTATACACATGTTCAATGAATTTTGTTTTATGTCCCATTTGTTGTCTGTTTGTAGAGTACCTGAACTATGAGGACGGGAAGTTCTCCAAAAGTCGGGATACAGGTGTGTTTGGGGACCAGGCACGGGACACAGGGATTCCAGCAGACATCTACAGATTTTACCTGCTCTATGTGCGCCCAGAAACACAGGTGAGTGGTGCAGGGTGGGTAGTGCAGGGTGTCTAAAATGACTGTTACCAGGCACAAGACATGTTGACTGCAGCGGGCATCGACAGGTTCTACCTGCTCTTTTTGTGCCCAGAAACATATGTGAGTGGTGTTGGGTGTGTTTATAGAGTGTTAAAAGACACAGGGTGGGACACCGGGATTCCTGCTGACATCTCCATATTTTTACCTGCTATGTGCGCCTAGAGGTATTTACTGCAAACTTCGCATACAGATACATGGGTGAAAGTTTTCCGGCATATGCCGGATTTTCCGGTTTTTCCTGATCCAGAGGGGTCGTTTTTCCAAATCGTGTAAATCCGTTGAGATTTTCAGAGGGGGGTAAGGGGGTATGACCCAACTCCTCTTCCGAATTTCGATCATATTTTGCAGAGGTCAACAATAAGTCCGATTTCACAACCTCCATTTTTGCGATCCAGCAGATGCCCGCTTGAACAAGTGCGCGTTTTTATTTCATTTACGGAGATAGCCGATCTTTTTGTTCGATTACGGCCAAACAGACTCGGTGTGCGATCCTCTTTCATTGGGAATCGCTGAATCGTAATTCCGACAAACAATCGAGGAAAACCCTATACGTCATTCGTGTGAAAGGATACTTTTGATTGGCTTACTCGATTTTGCCCTCCAATGAAATAGCGTGTCTTTTATCACTTAAGGACTGCACATAAAGATGGCCGACATTGTTATTATTAGCAACTGTCATTCGATGCAGACGATTGTTTATCAAACAAAATAGTTCTGAAAATTAAGTTTTTACTAGCTGGTTATAATACAAAGGACTTAGAAAAGGCAGTAAAAAAAGTGGAGGTGTGAATGTTTGTCTGAGGTTGACAAAAACGGTGATAGATGGGGTAATCACTCTGCGGAGCGTAATCATTTGGCGATGAAATGATGCGTAAAAAACAATCATTTGGGAATCTTCCCTGCAGCTTCTCAAAACTGAAAAAGCAAAAAGGGTTGCAAAATTACACGGACTGGCGAAACAGACGGTGCTTAAAAGGAAATGAAAAAATGAAAATGGTAGCAACAGTCAGAATAAATGGAAAAGAATCAAACTTGGTTGATTAATGGTTGTTAAAAGAGTGTTGACAAAAGCATCAGTTTGAAATATTATAAGTTTTTTTGGTCCAAATCTTAATTATTATAAATAAATGAAGAAATTCTACCTTATACATTTTTGTGACTGTTGATACATTTCCTACCAAACGAATCAGTTTAGGCATAAAATTCATTAATGGTATCATTTTCTTATATTAATATTTTTTCTTTTTAATAGTGTAGAAAATATTATTTAGCCATACATTAAAGTAATTTAAGTCAGGCTTCAATTTCATTTCATAGTCAATTTATACTCTGGAATGGCATTTTATTCCCTTAAAATTCTTAAATCTCAGGACCCCCTGCCAGGGCTTTGCCCTGGACCCACCGGGGGCCCTGCGGCCCCCAGGCCCCCAGCAAAATATTTCAGGTTTTTCATATTTCCAACTTTCACCCATGCAGATAGATCTTATTTAGGAGAAGTGCAGTGTACAAGAATTATATCTCTAACTATTTATAATGCCCTTTGTTAATTGTCATACTTATTTATTCAGAGAATCGTAAAACTTAATATATACAGAAAGATCTCATTTAAGAAAAGTGTAGTGCACAAGAACCATAACTCTTGGTACAGTAAGTTGAGGAAAAATGTATTGACTTCAAATTTCATATACAGATAGTACTCAATAAGGAGAAATGCAGGAACCATAACTCTGCAGTTAGGTATTGTTATTGCCCTTTATTAATTTTTATTGTTATCCTTATAAGATATTCAACTATAATCTGAAAAACAGCTATTTCTATTGATATTATTTGATGAAAGCTGCCCTTATTTGTTACACAGGATAGCAGTTTTAGTTGGGATGATTTCCTCCTGAAGAACAACAGTGAACTTCTTAACAACCTCGGAAACTTCATCAACAGGTTAGCTTAGAAGAGAAGATGTTTTTGAATACAGTAAAGTGCGTTGCCTCTAGCAGGCCATTTTTAGAGAACTGTGGGTTGGTCGAGGTTAAGGCTTTGTCCTATTTTCGTATTAAATATACTGACGATCAATCAATACCTAATAGAGTCGAGAATTCAAGTACCAATGCTGGTACCAAATTTTCTCGAAAGAGTGTTCCAAACAAATAACAGGTGTTAAAATTTTCCCAATTTATAAAAATTGCAGTGACACAAAAGAAAAAGTAATGAGGTGTGAAAACTGATAATCACCTTTTACGCATGACAAATTGATAAGGGCATTTTAGAAGATTATGGCGAGAAGGTTATGATGAGAATTTAATTGAGAGAATCGTGAATGAGTAATTAACATACCTTAACCTATTGTGTATAGGACGCTATCGTATGTATGATGCAGGCAAAA
Source organism: Mya arenaria (assembly GCF_026914265.1). Classification (NCBI taxonomy): domain Eukaryota; kingdom Metazoa; phylum Mollusca; class Bivalvia; order Myida; family Myidae; genus Mya; species Mya arenaria. The sequence continues at coordinate 34,594,886 of NC_069129.1, read as the reverse complement.
AATATATATATAGAAATCAAGAAAAAAACCTAATACCACTAACAGATGATATAAGACGTACTAAAAAATGTCAAAATCGGCAGCCTCCATATTTGTTTTGACAAATTTTATTGAACCATGAAAATGGCAAAGGTTATTAAATAGTAAAACACATGTATTTAAATGATAAAATATATTGAAATAACAATGGTACACAGCACATAAATAGTTAATTGCGATACTGAATTAAGTAAAATGAACAATGGTCGGACATAAGTATCTCTGAAAAGAATTCCTTTTTGTCACTTTGCTTTGCACTATGGCAAACGGGTTCTGCAAGACAGACAGAAGTTGTGCCAATTATCCATCCTTGACCTTGAGAAACTTAAATCTGAGTAAAGCCATAATATGCCATGTCATACTTTCATATTTTCATAATTTTTTTTAGAAAATAGTTTTTTTTTTTTTAAATTTTGCTATTCATTCACTGCTTTGTTTTACTTTTACATAATCACATTTAGTAAATGACAGCCTTTGACCATATGAGCAATTTCCACATAAATAGTACCAGTGGGAAGTAAACAACCGTTGGTAAATAAAAGTATAATATGTAATATTACAATAAATTACTAAGTTACTGATGTAATTTTGCTTTCTAATGATTAATGATGAAGTTAAAGTTAAGAATTTTAAAACAAATATAAAAGTGGTATACAAGAAAACTACAAACTTCAAAAATAAGGTATTTCATAAAAGACTTAAATGGAAATTCAGGTTAGCTCGAAAGAATGGATAACTCAAGGTTTTAGGTCAGGCCCCGCCAATTTAAGTTACCGCAGTATTACACATGTATTTTAAAATCTTTAAACTTTTCCACAGAAATGCTTAAATAAATGGATGCTACCAAAGACAAATCATAAGATTACATTTGGTATTGCACAATGAATACATTTATGAATGCATGATATGTTGTTAACTCTATTACAGAGCATTGATGTTTGTGAGCAACAGTTTTGGAGGGACTATACAGCCAATGGACCTGAATAGTGATGACTATAACCTCTTGGCACTTGTTAACAGGGAGCTACACACATATATTGACAACATGGAAACTACCAGGTGGGATAGTAAACAACATATTAGCAATGAGATTTCTACAAGACAAATATTATACTTTGAGAAATCAATTAAAACACTGTTAGATTTAATGTTATTGCAGAAGGTTACTATAAGATAAGTTTTAACAAAATGCCTTGAAAGTAAATATTTTCTTATGTCTTGTTACAAGTATAGGACACATTCAGATGGAAAGTGGCCAAATTAGTCTGGTACCAGACTGGTCACCATGGGTGGAAAAGTGGGCAAGTCAGCCTGGTACCAGACCTGGTCATAATGGGTGGAAAAGGGTGCAACTTAGCCTGGTACCAGACTGGTCACAATGGGTAGAAAAGTGGTAAAGTCAGCCTGGTACGAGACTAGTTACAATGGGTAGAAAAGTGGGCAAGTCAGCCTGGTACCAGACTGGTTACAATGGGTTGAACAGTGGGCAAGTCAGCCTGGTACGAGACTAGTTACAATGGGTAGAAAAGTGGGCAAGTCAGCCTGGTACCAGACTGGTTACAATGGGTTGAACAGTGGGCAAGTCAGCCTGGTACCAGACTGGTTACAATGGGTAGAAAAGTGGGCAAGTCAGCATGGTACCAGACTGGTTACAATGGGTAGAAAAGTGGGCAAGTCAGCATGGTACCAGACTGGTTACAATGGGTAGAAAAGTGGGCAAGTCAGCTTGGTACAAGACTGGTCACAATGGGTGGAAAAGTGGGCAAGTCTGCCTGTGACCAGACTGGTCACAGTCTGGTCACAATGGGTGGAAAAGTGGACAAGTCTGCCTGGTACCAGACAGCTCACAATTGGTGGGAATGTGGTCAAATTAGCCTGGTACCAGACTGGTCACAATGGGTGGAAAAGTGGGCAAGTAAGCCTGGTACATGTACCAGACTGGTCACAATGGGTGGAAAAGTGAGCAAATAAGTTTTAACAAAATGCCTTGAAAGTAAATATTTTCTTATGTCTTGTTACAAGTATAGGACACATTCAGATGGAAAGTGGCCAAATTAGTCTGGTACCAGACTGGTCACCATGGGTGGAAAAGTGGGCAAGTCAGCCTGGTACCAGACCTGGTCATAATGGGTGGAAAAGGGTGCAACTTAGCCTGGTACCAGACTGGTCACAATGGGTAGAAAAGTGGTAAAGTCAGCCTGGTACGAGACTAGTTACAATGGGTAGAAAAGTGGGCAAGTCAGCCTGGTACCAGACTGGTTACAATGGGTTGAACAGTGGGCAAGTCAGCCTGGTACGAGACTAGTTACAATGGGTAGAAAAGTGGGCAAGTCAGCCTGGTACCAGACTGGTTACAATGGGTTGAACAGTGGGCAAGTCAGCCTGGTACCAGACTGGTTACAATGGGTTGAACAGTGGGCAAGTCAGCATGGTACCAGACTGGTTACAATGGGTAGAAAAGTGGGCAAGTCAGCTTGGTACCAGACTGGTCACAATGGGTGGAAAAGTGGGCAAGTCTGCCTGTGACCAGACTGGTCACAGTCTGGTCACAATGGGTGGAAAAGTGGACAAGTCTGCCTGGTACCAGACAGCTCACAATTGGTGGGAATGTGGTCAAATTAGCCTGGTACCAGACTGGTCACAATGGGTGGAAAAGTGGGCAAGTAAGCCTGGTACATGTACCAGACTGGTCACAATGGGTGGAAAAGTGAGCAAATAAGCCTGGTACCAGGCTGGTCACAATGGTAGGAAAAGTGGGCAAGTAAGTCTGGTACCAGACTGGTCACAATAGAGTGAAAACGGCCAAATTAGCTTATTGGCTGGAAATGGCTATACCTCAACATATATCATTCTTTTGGAGAAGACAGGTTTAACTTCATTCCATAGTAATATCTAATGTTGGTTTACAGGATCCGAGACTCGATCAGGAACATTCTGAGCATTTCTCGGCTGGGTAACCAGTTTATGCAGGAAAACAAACCATGGGTCCTTGTGAAGGGCACTGACACTGACAGGTAAGCTGTGCAAGATATCTTGAATCTTTAAGCACTAGCCAAAATTTCTTTACTTTTCAGAAGAGTAACAAAAAGGTATATATTTGTTTTAAGCCCCCAACTGTCCACATATAGTAATCAGACCATATATCCTTCCATCAGTTTTCAACTAATAACATGCAAACACTCAGGCCCATAGAACTCAAACTTGGTAAGCAGGTTGGTCATGAAAATCTGCTTCTGATCAATAACTGAAGAACATCTTGTCCCAGGGATCCCAAACTTGGTTAAAAAGGTTAACCTTGAAGAGTAGATGAACCTATGGATTTGAGGTCAGTGAGTCAAAGGTCATGGTCATGGTTACCTTGAGCTGAAAATTCATTTTGTTCAACAACTGAAGAATGCTCGAGCCAATAACCTCAAACTTGTTAGGCAGGATGCCGTTACTAGCAGATAAACAGTATTGATGGTCATTTTGCATTGACATGCTTAGTGTTTGCATGTTATTTGAGGTCAAAGGTTAAGGTCAATAACTGATTTGACTAGGGAACCTGAAACTTGTAAGTAGCTTGAACACTAACAGCTTATGACCCCTATTTACTCTGCACTGCCACCCAAGGACAGATAGCTATTAGTACTAGGGCATATATGAATGGATAGCCTTTTGTATCTGATATATTTTTATGATTACAATCAGGTCTCCAGAAGATGAATCGCACAGAACCCTTGCATGAGCACTTTTTGAATCTTGATTCTATTTAACAGGAAGCGTGCTGGCAGTGTTGTGAGTCTGGCAGCCAACTTGGCATGTTTGTTGTCTGTGCTTCTCCAACCTTACATGCCAGAGGTCTCAGCCACCATACAGAGACAACTGAATGTGCCAGATACTTGTAATGTGGTGTACCAGGACTTAGTATGTCACCTGTCACCTGGACACAAAATAGGACAGGTGAGTGTATACAGAAACAGCTGGTTGTCCAAGACACCTGTAACATGGTCAACCAGGGCTTTGTTTGTCACCTGGACACAAGATAGGACTGGTGAGTGTATACAGAGACAGCTGGTTGTCACAGACACCTGTAACATGGTCTACCAGGGCTTTGTTTGTCACCTGGACACAAGATATGGCAGGTGAAAGTATACAGAGACAGCTTGTTGTCACAGACACCTGTAACATGGTCTACCAGGGCTTTGTTTGTCACCTGGACACAAGATAGGGCAGATGAATGTATACAGAGACAGCTGGTTGTCACAGACACCTGTAACATGGTCTACCAGGGCTTTGTTTGTCACCTGTACACAAGATAGGACAGATGAATGTATACAGAGACAGCTGGTTGTCACAGACACCTGTAACATGGTCTACCAGGGCTTTGTTTGTCACCTGTACACAAGATAGGACAGGTGAAAGTATACAGAGACAGCTGGTTGTCACAGACACCTGTAACATGGTCTACCAGGGCTTTGTTTGTCACCTGGACACTAGATAGGACAGGTGAGTGTATACAGAGACAGCTGATTGTCACAGACACCTGTAAAATGGTCAACCAGGGCTTTGTTTGTCACCTGAACACAAGATAGGACAGGTGAGTGTATACAGAGACAGCTGGTTGTCACAGACACCTGTAACATGGTCTACCAGGGCTTTGTTTGTCACCTGGACACAAGATAGGACAGGTGAAAGTATACAGAGACAGCTGGTTGTCACAGTCACCTGTAACATGGTCTACCAGGGCTTTGTTTGTCACCTGGAAACAAGATAGGGCAGGTGACAGTATACAGAGACAGCTTGTTGTCACAGACACCTGTAACATGGTCTACCAGGGCTTTGTTTGTCACCTGGACACAAGATAGGACAGGTGAATGTATACAGAGACAGCTTGTTGTCACAGACACCTGTAACATGGTCTACCAGGGCTTTGTTTGTCACCTGGACACAAGATAGGGCAAGTGAATGTATACAGAGACAGCTTGTTGTCACCAAAACATCTACCAGGGCTTTGTTTGTCACCTTGACACAAGATAGGTCAAGTGATGACTGTAAGATGGTCTATCAGGAGTTTGTACGCCACCTGTCACATGCATTTAAAAAAGAACAGGTAAGTATGCAGGTGCAACTGAATGCCCCAGACACTTGATAATGTGACACTTGACTTGTAATGTCTTTCAGGGCTTTTTCTGTCACCTGTCCAAAAGATAGGGCAAGTGATTGTTAACATGTGCTGTTGGAGCAAGAGGCACCTACAATATGTAATAATTTGAGTCTCAAAAAATGATTTATTGGCTCATGTTTGCCTAGACTATGATTTTCTGATACTGTTAAATTTGTCCTCAAATGTTTACTTTAGTTCTATAGCTCATTTCATAGCTGATCCTTTTCTTTTAAATATTAACAATTTCGTGGGGGATTCTTATTTTAGGATATACGACATCAATATCTGCCACTTTATTTGTTTCAGCCATCTCCACTGTTCCAGAAGATAGAAGCCAGTACAATAGCAGAGCTGAAAAAGAGGTTTGCTGGCCAGGGACCTCCACCGTCGAATAAACTTAAGGTACTACACAAGGATTGGGTAAATTGTTTTATCAGACTCTTAACACAAGGAACACAGATCTTATATAGAATCGTAATATATGATGGTTTGTTACGAATCCTTCATTCTCAGTTGTAGCGTGATATATTTTGAAACAAACAGGTTGGCATGAAAGGTTGCGCTATGTTTTTTGAATTTGCAACCTTATACATTAAGTCTACTTCTGAGTCTAACCTAGTATTTAGCTGAACTTCTTAATCCCACAATATGTTGTTGTACGCTTGCTGATTGGAAGGCCCCACAGTGATACGGTCATTTCTATCTCCCTTTAACAAACCAAAGGATTGGGTCAATGCTTTGCCCTCGAACAGATCAAAGATTCAAAAGCATTGGATAAATCAGTCTTCCACCTTGTAACAAACTCAAGTACTCAAGGATTGGGTAAATCAGTCTTCCACCTTGTAACAAACTCAAGTACTCAAGGATTGGGTAAATCAGTCTTCCACCTTGTAACAAACTCAAGTACTCAAGGATTGGATAAATCAGTCTTCCACCTTGTAACAAACTCAAGTACTCAAGGATTGGATAAATCAGTCTTCCACCTTGTAACAAACTCAAGTACTCAAGGATTGGGTAAATCAGTCTTCCACCTTGTAACAAACTCAAGTACTCAAGGATTGGATAAATCAGTCTTCCACCTTGTAACAAACTCAAGTACTCAAGGATTGGGTAAATCAGTCTTCCACCTTGTAACAAACTCAAGTACTCAAGGATTGGGTAAATCAGTCTTCCACCTTGTAACAAACTCAAGTACTCAAGGATTGGATAAATCAGTCTTCCACCTTGTAACAAACTCGAAGTACTCAAGGATTGGGTAAATCAGTCTTCCACCTTGTAACAAACTCAAGTACTCAAGGATTGGATAAATCAGTCTTCCACCTTGTAACAAACTCAAGTACTCAAGGATTGGGTAAATCAGTCTTCCACCTTGTAACAAACTCGAGTACTCAAGGATTGGATAAATCAGTCTTCCACCTTGTAACAAACTCAAGTACTCAAGGATTGGGTAAATCAGTCTTCCACCTTGTAACAAACTCAAGTACTCAAGGATTGGATAAATCAGTCTTCCACCTTGTAACAAACTCAAGGTACTCAAGGATTGGGTAAATCAGTCTTCCACCTTGTAACAAACTCAAGTACTCAAGGATTGGATAAATCAGTCTTCCACCTTGTAACAAACTCAAGTACTCAAGGATTGGGTAAATCAGTCTTCCACCTTGTAACAAACTCAAGTACTCAAGGATTGGATAAATCAGTCTTCCACCTTGTAACAAACTCAAGTACTCAAGGATTGGGTAAATCAGTCTTCCACCTTGTAACAAACTCGAGTACTCAAGGATTGGATAAATCAGTCTTCCACCTTGTAACAAACTCGAGTACTCAAGGATTGGATAAATCAGTCTTCCACCTTGTAACAAACTCGAGTACTCAAGCATTGGATAAATCAGTCTTCCACCTTGTAACAAACTCGAGTACTCAAGGATTGGATAAATCAGTCTTCCACCTTGTAACAAACTCGAGTACTCAAGCATTGGATAAATCAGTCTTCCACCTTGTAACAAACTCGAGTACTCAAGGATTGGATAAATCAGTCTTCCACCTTGTAACAAACTCAAGTACTCAAGGATTGGATAAATCAGTCTTCCACCTTGTAACAAACTCAAGTACTCAAGGATTGGGTAAATTATTTCCACCCTCTAACAAGCAAAAAGTACACAATGATAGGTTACCAAAATTAGACGAGGATTGGGTAGATTAAACCTTCTTAATTTATCAAGTTTGATAAGTCTATTTTGCATATTATGTAAATTATGGCCCTTTATTACTGACATAAAAAATCTGTCTATGGTTTTTGCATGTAAGCGTTTATAAGTCAGTACCTCAGCAACTACTTGGTGTATCCCATTGAAACTTTATACAAGGTCTCCCAGCCATCCAACCCACTTACTTAATTAATTACAGTAAAACTGCAATCGCTGGAGGTCGCAGGGGACCAACCTAAACCTCGAGGGAACCAATGTTTCGAACGACCTGATTTTCAATTCTCCAGTCTGTTATGAAATATATTTCAGTAAATTTCAAGTATGAAGTAGTCTGTTTACTAAGACACCAATAATGTGTTGCGTTTTTGAAATCGCTCATATGTTCAAAGGATGTCGTTTACTATATGTGGATTCTATACTAAATACAATATTTAAAAGAAATATCAATAAATCGATTTTTTTACAAAATTGCAAAGCAAAGTATCAAAAAGGAATTTCTTTCAGAGATTCCCATGTTGGATCGATATGGTAGTGTTTATTCATATTTTTATGACTTATTTACATTTCTCACAATTAACTTCTCGTCATTTACTTCTTATAATTATCTTCTAAAATGCCCATATCAACAAATCAACTTATATCGGTCATGCGTCAACAGTGTTAAACGGTTTTTCACACAGTTTCAATTGCCTTTCAACTGTCATTGCAATTTTTACAACTTTTTATACCTTGCAACTGTTTGTTTATTTTGGAACACGCGTACGGGAAAACTGTGAAACTATGACCTCGAGGGAGCCATAAGGTTTTGTGCATGATTTGTGTACTTGTGACCGAGAATATTGCTCGACTCTTCGACATAATTAGGTTTTGATGCAGCGTAGGTATATTTTATATGAAAATAAAAGGACAAAAGTTCGGGACCAAGCTCCGATCTCGAGGGAACGCCGGTTCTCGAATGACCGCTTGTTCGAACGACCGCAGTTATACTTTAGTTAGAAAACTTGTGATTTTGCATGTAAGCACATTTAAATCAATCACTCACCAACAACCTGTTGCATTGCATTGAAAATTTATACAATCAAGTAAGATAACTCTATCTTGCATGTATTACAAATATTGCACTTTATTATTCGATTTAGAAATCATGGTTAAGGTTTTGGGTGTAAGCACACACAATGCAATATTTCAGCGAATACGTAATGCATTGCGTTGAAACTTTAGACATGTGTTCCGAAATATCCAGCCTACTTAATTAACCAATTAAGATAACTCTATATTTCATATGATGCAAATTATGGCCATTTATTATTTGACTTAGAAATTCTGGTTTATGGGTTGCATGTAATCTAAATTTACAGTGATCCATGCATGTTTCACCAAAACTTTGCAATCCTTAAACTTTAAAGCAGCAGAAAAGTTGAGTTTGCTGTCTCTGTGACAGCTCTTGTTTGCATTTAAATTATGTGCATGTTATGTTAATGACCTTTTCTGCATCCTAAAAACTTGTTGTACACAACTTCTTGCAAAAATGTTCCACCAAACTGAAATATGAATTACTTTCCCTAATAATACATTCCCCAGGGTAGGAAGGGCGGAGATGCTGCTCCAGGGTCAGCTGTCAGCCCAGAGGATACTGAGAGAATTCAGGCTGAAGTTACTAAACAGGTTGGGAAATGGCCTGGTGTGAAATATTCTACATGATTATTCAAAATATTTATTATAATATGCCTTCTAACAATGTTCCTAATGACAGAAAAAAATTCCATAGTTGTTGTTTTTTGATTCCATGATTCATTAGTTAGATCATTAAGTGAAGTCAGCCGGTTGTGCCCATGGTGATAACGTATGACTACTGACATTGTTAGCTATTCTGAAAGAGCTTTGTGATAGCCTTGGTGTTGATGTGCAAAACGTTTAAGACTGCTTCATCATGTGTACAGCAATAAAGCATACTGTGTTGCATTGCGTTGTTTAAATGGTAAATGCTTTTAACGCCCTATGTCACCTTACATATAGTTTAAATTTATTCATTTTACAACAGTCGTGATGCACCTTACTGCAAATTTGCACATTTTTATACTGTGGTCTTATATAATGTTGGGGAAACTGGAGAGCTTGGTTACAACCAACATGACTCACATCATTTGTATATATAGGCCAACAAAGTACGTGAATTGAAGTCCAACAAAGCAGACAAATTCACCATAGATGCTGAGGTAAAAGTCCTTCTAGACCTCAAGAAAAAGCTGACTGAGGCAACAGGGCAGACAGCAACTGCACCTGGGGGAGGTAAACAGAAGGGCAACAAGCAGGGAAAACAGCCAGCCTCTCAGGGGGAGATGAAAGTAATAGCCAACAGCAGGACTGTGGACAGTGCTGAGGTGGACAGGTTGACAGCACTCGTGGCAGAACAGGTACTTGCTTGGCTGCTGCTCATTTTGTTTTCTTCTATTGTGATGAAAATTGATTACCTATTTAATCACACTCACATATGTTTCATCAGCAAAAAAACCTTAGCCCAAGTTCTGTGTTTTCAAATTGAAACAATATCACAAATATCATTTCTGTTGACAAAGGGAACTAATAATACAAAGTCCATCACCAATACTTAGATGATTATTATTTAAACCTGAAGACTGTCTGCAATTTGGAGTTTAGTGTTTCAAACTCAAACTTAAGATGTTAGTAAATGTGGGCCGAGTTTCTGGATCCATCATGATTAGGTCTCAAGGAAGTGCCCAGTGTGCATCTCAAATCTAAACCACAAAACCAATTGAAAGTAACATCCCTAATGTTGTTGACTGTTGTACATGTACAAGAGCTGCTTATAAAGTTTGTGGACAGCATACATGCCATATTTTCTGGAGACCATTCAAGGGGATTTGTTCAGAAAGGCTGAAATTTAGGGGGATTTTGGTAGTATTCAGGGGGATTTTTTTAGCAGGTTTAAGTTGGCAAAATTTCAAAGTATTTTTAGATGCAAGTACGAAAAAATGTATTCACATATATTTTGCTATGAAAACCTCTAACTTCTTCATTATACAGAATTATTTTATGTCATGATTTATCATATTCTTATGATACACTGTCATGTCATACTGTAACACTGTAAATTAAATTTACCTTCCTCAAAAGTCTTTTAAAAAAAATTCTGCTTAATACACATTCAGCTATGATGATGTTGAGACACTAAGAGAATGGAATGAATATTATTAATTTCTACCTTTTCCAAAATAGTAATATTTCTTTGCCTTTGATCATTACTTCAAATTAATTGACCACTTGCTGTTAAGGTTTCCTTTTGGCATTTATCAAACCTTTTTTAAACAGTAATTTCACCCTTGAGGAGTTGTTTTTTTACATTACATTTCACTCACTCACATACTGTGGTTTTACTTTGTCATTATTGCCTGATGTTAAATCTCTAAAAAAAAAAACCTTTTTTTTTTTTTTTTAAATTCCGGGGGATTTTTACCTCCCGCCGGGAGACCGGGGGATGGATCGAAATTCTTTTCCCCCCGCCGGGGGATATGGCATGTATGGGACAGGAGCAAATTCATTCTAACAAATATTACGGTAATGATAACAATATAACATATACCGGTACAACATGTCATATAACTTCACTGTATACTGCGACCATATATATTTCATGTACACTCTTTTACATCGACAGTATAATTTTAGAATTTAAGGTCCAATTTTCATCGGAATCTTGAATTTGAGGATTATCCAACCCATTAAAACCATGAAATTCAATAAGTGTCTCTTTGGAAAGTAAGATCAACATTGCATAGGTTTATTGATAATTAGAAATACATGAATATCATGGACACAGATATGGCACTGTGAGTGTGCATGAAGAAACTGTTCACCTTTACTTTTGACCTGTATTAACTAAAGTTTTTACAGAGTAATAAAGTCAGAGAGCTGATTATTAGCAAGGCAGACAATGCCGCTGTGGATAGGAAGACAGCCATGCTACTGAACCTGAAGAAACAGTTGGCCTTGGCCATTGACCTGTAATGTATACTTTTTTACAGGGCAATAAAGTGAGAGAGGTAAAGACTAGCAAGGCAGACAAGAGTGTTGTGGACCGGGAGGTGGTCATGCTACTGGACCTGAAGAAACAGTTGGCCTTGGCTCAGGGCATGGATCCAGATGCAGCAGTGGGTGGAGGAAAGAAGAAAGGAAAGAAAAAATGATGAGAACTTTAACTCTTAGTTGTAATGACTTGTTCTTCATACATCTATTTGTATGAAATGAAAATTACAATCACCGTTTAATGTGAACTATTTAAAAAAATAAATATTATTTTGTGTATTTCACACCTTGAGTTTTGTATTTTAATTGAGGAAGTCTTTAATATTATTTTCACTTTGTTAAGTAAAAAAACTTGTACTATAATAAATGATATTTATTTCTCTCATTTTACATTTTTCTGGCTTATTTTAACGATAATCTAATAAATTGGATGACAAACCTGTTAATCTTTTAATGTTATTGTTAATTGGCTCTGACCAATTCTCAGTTCCATTGTACAGTAAAACTGTGATGGCTCGAGGACTGCGGGGACCGAGTTAAACCCTCAAGGGAACCAATGTTTCGAACAACTCGAATTTCAACTTTCCAGTCTGTTATGAAATATCTTTCAGTGTATTTTAAGTTTGAAGTCATCAAACCGACTGTTTACTAATCACCGATTATGTGTTGCGCTGTGGAAATCGCTCATATGTTCAAAGGCTGTCGAATACTAAAAGTATACTAAATCTTCAATAAATGAATAAATAGAAATGTTTATTTTTTCGAAATTGCCTTAATGCAAAGCATACCAGGACTGAACATCCAGGGACAAACCTATGATGGTAACTACAGGGACTGAACATCCAGGGACAAACCTATGATGGAAACTACAGGGACTGAACATCAACGGACAAACCTATGATGGTAAATATAGGGACTGAACATCCAGTGACAAACCTATGATGGTAAATATAGGGACTGAACATCCAGTGACAAACCTATGATGGAAACTACAGGGACTGAACATCCAGTGACAAACCTATGATGGTAAATACTGGGACTGAACATCCAGGGACAAACCTTTGATGGTAAATACCGGGACTGAACATAAAGGGCCAAACCTATGATGGAAACTACAGGGACTGAACATCCAGGGACAAACCTATGATGGTAACTACAGGGACTGAACATCCAGGGACAAACCTATGATGGTAACTACAGGGACTGAACATCCAGTGACAAACCTATGATGGTAACTACAGGGACTGAACATCCAGGGACAAACCTATGATGGTATCTACGGGGACTGAACATCAAGGGACAAACCTATGATGGAAACTACAGGGACTGAACATCAAGGGACAAACCTATGATGGTAAATATAGGGACTGAACATCCAGTGACAAACCTATGATGGTAACTACAGGGACTGAACATCCAGTGACAAATCTATGATTGAAACTACAGGGACTGAACATCCAGGGACACACCTATGACGGAAACTACAGGGACTGAACATCCAGTGACAAACCTATGACGGTAAATACAGGGACTGAACATCCAGTGACAAACCTATGATGGTAACTACAGGGACTGAACATCCAGTGACAAACCTATGATGGTAACTACAGGGACTGAATATCCAGTGACAAACCTATGATGGAAACTACAGGGACTGAACATCCAGTGACAAATCTATGATGGTAAATACAGGGACTGAACATCCAGTGACAAACCTATGATGGTAAATACAGGGACTGAACATCCAGGGACAAATCTATGATGGAAACTACAGGGACTGAACATCCAGTGACAAACCTATGACGGTAAATACAGGGACTGAACATCCAGTGACAAACCTATGATGGAAACTACAGGGACTGAACATCCAGTGACAAACCTATGATGGAAACTACAGGGACTGAACATCCAGTGACAAACCTATGATGGTAAATACAGGGACTGAACATCCAGTGACAAACCTATGATGGTAAATACAGGGACTGAACATCCAGTGACAAACCTATGATGGTAAATACAGGGACTGAACATCCAGGGACAAACCTATGATGGAAACAACAGGGACTGAACATCCAGTGACAAACCTATGATGGTAAATACAGGGACTGAACATCCAGTGACAAACCTATGATGGTAAATACAGGGACTGAACATCCAGTGACAAACCTTTGATGTTAAATACAGGGACTGAACATCCAGGGACAAACCTATGATGGAAACTACAGGGACTGAACATCAAGGGACAAACCTATGATGGTAAATATAGGGACTGAACATCCAGGGACAAACCTATGATGGTAAATATAGGGACTGAACATCCAGGGACAAACCTATGATGGTATCTACGGGGACTGAACGTCAAGGGCCAAACCTATGATTGTAAATACAGGGACTGAATATCCAGGGACAAATCTATGATGGTAAATACCGGGACTGAACATTAAGGGCCAAATCTATGATGGTAACTACAGGGAATGAATATCCAGTGTCAAAACTATGATGGAAACTACAGGGACTGAACATCCAGTGACAAACCTATGATGGTAAATACTGGGACTGAACATCCAGGGACAAACCTTTGATGGTAAATACCGGGACTGAACATAAAGGGCCAAACCTATGATGGAAACTACAGGGACTGAACATCCAGGGACAAACCTATGATGGTAACTACAGGGACTGAATATCCAGGGACAAACCTATGATGGTATCTACGGGGACTGAACATCAAGGGACAAACCTATGATGGTAACTACAGGGACTGAATATCCAGTGACAAACCTATGATGGTAAATACAGGGACTGAACATCCAGTGTCAAACCTATGATGGTATCTACGGGGACTGAACATCAAGGGACAAACCTATGATGGAAACTACAGGGACTGAACATGCAGTGACAAACCTATGATGGTAACTACAGGGATTGAATATCCAGTGACAAACCTATGATGGTAAATACAGGGACTGAACATCCAGTGACAAACCTATGATGGTAACTACGGGGACTGAACATCAAGGGACAAACCTATGATGGAAACTACAGGGACTGAACATCAAGGGACAAACCTATGATGGTAAATATAGGGACTGAACATCCAGTGACAAACCTATGATGGTAAATATAGGGACTGAACATCCAGTGACAAACCTATGATGGAAACTACAGGGACTGAACATCCAGGGACAAACCTATGACGGTAAATATAGGGACTGAACATCCAGTGACAAACCTATGATGGTAAATACAGGGACTGAACATCCAGTGACAAACCTATGATGGTAAATACAGGGACTGAACATCCAGGGACAAACCTATGATGGAAACTACAGGGACTGAACATCCAGTGACAAACCTATGACGGTAAATACAGGGACTGAACATCCAGTGACAAACCTATGATGGAAACAACAGGGACTGAACATCCAGTGACAAACCTATGATGGTAAATACAGGGACTGAACATCCAGTGACAAACCTATGATGGTAAATACAGGGACTGAACATCCAGTGACAAACTTATGATGGTTAACTACAGGGACTGAACATCCAGGGACAAACCTATGATGGTAAATATAGGGACTGAACATCCAGGGACAAACCTATGATGGAAACTACAGGGACTGAACATCCAGTGACAAACCTATGATGGTAACTACAGGGACTGAACATCCAGTGACAAATCTATGATTGAAACTACAGGGACTGAACATCCAGGGACAAACTTATGATGGTAAATATAGGGACTGAACATCAAGGGACAAACCTATGATGGTAAATATAGGGACTGAACATCTAGTGACAAACCTATGATTGAAACTACAGGGACTGAACATCCAGGGACACACCTATGACGGAAACTACAAGGACTGAACATCCAGTGACAAACCTATGATGGTAAATACAGGGACTGAACATCCAGTGACAAACCTATGATGGTAACTACAGGGACTGAACATCCAGTGACAAACCTATGATGGTAACTACAGGGACTGAATATCCAGTGACAAACCTATGATGGAAACTACAGGGACTGAACATCCAGTGACAAATCTATGATGGTAAATACAGGGACTGAACATCCAGTGACAAACCTATGATGGTAAATACAGGGACTGAACATCCAGGGACAAATCTATGATGGAAACTACAGGGACTGAACATCCAGTGACAAACCTATGACGGTAAATACAGGGACTGAACATCCAGTGACAAACCTATGATGGTAACTACAGGGACTGAACATCCAGTGACAAACCTATGATGGAAACTACAGGGACTGAACATCCAGTGACAAACCTATGATGGTAAATACAGGGACTGAACATCCAGTGACAAACCTATGATGGTAAATACAGGGACTGAACATCCAGGGACAAACCTATGATGGTAAATACAGGGACTGAACATCCAGGGACAAACCTATGATGGAAACTACAGGGACTGAACATCCAGTGACAAACCTATGATGGTAAATACAGGGACTGAACATCCAGTGACAAACCTATGATGGTAAATACAGGGACTGAACATCCAGGGACAAACCTTTGATGGTAAATACAGGGACTGAACATCCAGGGACAAACCTATGATGGAAACTACAGGGACTGAACATCAAGGGACAAACCTATGATGGTAAATATAGGGACTGAACATCCAGGGACAAACCTATGATGGTAAATATAGGGACTGAACATCCAGGGACAAACCTATGATGGTATCTACGGGGACTGAACGTCAAGGGCCAAACCTATGATTGTAAATACAGGGACTGAATATCCAGGGACAAATCTATGATGGTAAATACCGGGACTGAACATCAAGGGCCAAATCTATGATGGTAACTACAGGGAATGAATATCCAGTGTCAAAACTATGATGGAAACTACAGGGACTGAACATCCAGTGACAAACCTATGATGGTAAATACAGGGACTGAACATCCAGTGACAAACCTATGATGGTAAATACAGGGACTGAACATCCAGGGACAAATCTATGATGGTAAATACACGGACTGAACATCCAGTGTCAAACCTATGATGGTAAATACACGGACTGAACATCCAGGGCCAAATCTATGATGGTAAATACAGGGACTGAACATCAAGGGACAAACCTATGATGGTAACTACAGGGACTGAACATCAAGGGCCAAACCTATGATGGAAACTACAGGGACTGAACGTCAAGGGCCAAACCTATGATGGTAACTACAGGGACTGAACATCAAGGGCCAAACCTATGATGGAAACTACAGGGACTGAACATCAAGGGACAAACCTATGATGGAAACTAAAGGGACTGAACATCAAGGGACAAACCTATGATGGTAAATATAGGGACTGAACATCCAGGGACAAATCTATGATAAAAACTACAGGGAATGAACATCTAGGGCCAAACCTATGATGAAAATTACAGGGACAAACCTCTGATATTGACCAACTTGATTGTGGTATTTCAAATGGGAACATTTGAAGAAACATATGCTAAAAATCTCTGTCTTTTACAAGTCCTGTGACTGATAATCATGAAATGGATTTTTTCATTGAAGCAAAATTAATGGTTTTATATCACCTTATCCACGTACTATATTCAATATAAACAAAGTTTAATGCCAAATCAGCTTATTGCCTATGGTTATTAAAATTAACAAGAGCTGTCACAGTATGTGACATTGACCTATGAACAAGGTCAGTACATAAAAAGATTATCTTGCCTTTACATGTCAAATACATGTGGCAAGTTATTTTGAAATCTATCCATACCAGAGAAAGTTACAGCCCGGACACGCCAACCTATACATATGTCCTTATATGCAGCATTCCATTGTGAATAAACACTAAGTGTGACCTTGACCTTAGAGATATTGAAACGGGTCTTGCATGTGACATGTTGTCTTGGTATGTCGAACACATGTGGCAAGTTATTTTAAAATCTGTTCATACAAGGGAAAATTACAGCCCGGACACGCCAACCTATGCTCTATGTCCTTATATGCAGCACTTCATTGTGAATAAACATTAAGTGTGACCTTGACCTTAGAGGTAGGGACACGGGTCTTGCATGCAACATGTCGTCATGGTATGTGGAACACATGTGGCAAGTTATTTTAAAATCTGTTCATACAAGGGAAAGTTACAGCCTCGACATGAGTTATTGAGCCGGACGCACGCACGGACGGACGGACGGACGGTGCGATTTTAATATGCTCATCTTCGGGGACATAAAAAGTAATCATGATGGCCAATACATTCATTTATAAATGAATATCATACATACATGAACATATATTCTACAGAACCCAACATTACAGCTTATATAATAACAATGTGAATAATTATTCTTACAATTTCAATTTATCAAAAAACAAAACAATGCGTAAACAGCTTAATGATCAATTTTATCTCTCTTAGGTTAAAAGCTCCAGTTTAATATTTCAATATTCTATTGAGCGTGTTAACATTTCAACCTGACATAACTGATATGAAGTTATTGAGGGTAGGCCAAGTCAAACTTGTTTTTGTTTTTTTACATTTGTCATTGTAAGTTGGGCAACATAGTATATTCATATTCCCATGCATTTTGATAACCTAGTTGAGATATACAATTTATTATGTCCAGCAATATTATTGTATCTACCAATCAATTTCAAGACAATTAGAATATAATCAAACTTTGGATAGGACCTTTCTATATGTATCATTAGTAATACAATCATTTTAAAACTGATCTTGTTTTGTTTTTGAATAGTTGTATGCTTTTAACAAAACAAAAGGTTAAAGTCACTGGTGTTGCTAGACCGAAATTGAAGTTCAGGCCCAGCTTGCTAGGGGATTTCTGAATAATCCACCGCGTTACTTTCATGCAGGATTTTCAATTAATATTGGTATGAAAACCAACTCACACTCAAAAGAAAAAATGGCTAATCTTATCTGAGGCATGTTCCCTCGATGTAGTCCTTAAAATAAAATAAGCCTTTTTCAACTCTTGAATATCTATTTATCATAAAGCAATGCTTTCAATTATATCTTAGTAGCTCTAACAAATTCTAATATTTCCTTAGCTCTAAGTTATTGTTAGGTCTCAATAACTCTAAGTAGATCTTAGTGTCTGTAATCGGGACTCCATGTCAAATCGGAAAATACTTTTACCACAACTCATCGACTGCACTAACGCTAAAAGGTGCATGTACTTGGAAGGACCATTCATAGGAGAACCAGAGTAAACACCACCCAAAACATTTGAGGAATAAAAGTATTTATTTCTAATAAATATAAGATAAACAGCTACAATAAAAATCACAGACAATACACGGTTAACTCAGTTTTATGTAATATAAAAGAGTAATAACTGTGGAATGTAATATAATAATGATCACTGTGGACCTGCAGCCCAGGTCATGTGGATGGATGGCAATATCAAATATGATAACACTGAAATTACAATATCACTTTCAAATACCGATCAATAAAATCTTTGATTTAAATCACAGACAGTGCAAAAATATTAAATGTAATAACTTGACATGTAAACCTAAATGTCCTATGTCCTAAATATACATGAAGGTATTATAACAAACAACGTTTTGGTTCTTATACAAATTGTAATTTTGTTTCATAATAATATGCAAGCAAACAAAACAGAGTTCATATAAAAATGATCTTACAAAATGAAAAGTGGACGGAATTTATAAATATAAACTTAATAATATAATCAAAATTACTTGTACAATAGCTCAAAAATCTACTGTTATACAAAAAACAAAATCACACAAAAAAATGACATTGTAAGAAAAGTCTTGCAGGTACTAAACAAATAAGATTTTCAATCACGAATTGACGACACAAAAGTAGGATTCCAACACAAACCGGATGTACTTTATTGAGTCCAAATAATGATTTAAATAAGCTTATGTAGAATAAAATCTAATGTAGTACACACAGAATCCATCACAGTCCAATAATTTGTGCAAAAGTTACTTAGTATCACACAACAATGCAACGCCCCGCAGCGTCCAATGATCGGGGTTCTGGTTCGTCTTCAGAACAACTACTGCAATGAAGGTCAGATCGGTCCTACGCGGTTTCGTGTAGATTGGGCACTGGTACATCCTGTTGTCGACATTGCCGGTGCTATTGATAGCAAAGATGTGGATCACGGGCATCATCTCAAACAGAACCTTGGGCTTGGACTCGATCAGCTTGGACCCGCGTTTATCCCAGCCTGCACCTTCTAGGTAGAGGCCGTATACATACACGCCCTCTGATGGGGGTTGAGTGATGTCGTCCTTCATGGACCGTGTCACCTCATTGTGAAGGATGACTGTATCCAGGGCCCAGCCCTTGTGGGCACGAGTTACTTCCTGTAGAGATGTGAGAACAGCAAGGTTAGCAAGGTTTCAAAAACTCAAAAAATTATACTGGAACTTGTTCTGTAGTTGGCCAAAATTGAAAGCAACAGTTCTTTCAAATTCATAAGCATTCAGTTGTTCAATAAAAGTGACAAATGTACAGACCAGACCATAATTGAAAATGACATAGACAATGAGGCAAAATGAAGGTTGACATCAAAATATTACCTGTCTCATGGCAGTAAGGAATCCTTGAGCATTGAAGAATCCAGTCATCCAGAAAGTGTTGGGACGACCCTCAAAACACCAGGTGCTGAACTGGGCATTACGGTCAATCAGTTCAGTAAACCAGAAACCAAGGGTGCTTGAGTCCCAAGATATCTATATGGAAGAGAGGTTACAAAAATAGGAATATTAGTTCAGATTAACAGGGACCCACTCATGTTTTAAAGGGTCATATATTGAAAAAAATCATTTCATGTGAAAATATTGATATTTGTAACAATTGTTAAACATTATCAGTTTTTTTGATAAATTAACAAAGTATCTTTAACATTGAGTCCTTTTATCAAATTATTGCTGCCAGTCTAGGTTTAAACAATTATTTAATAGGACAGAAAATGCCCTTTTTCCTGGAAAACTCTCGTTAAGCTTTTGTTGAATATTACCGGTAAATAAATTCAGGCTTGATTTACACGGTACAAAATTCAGTTCAAGTTGCAGTATGGTGTTTGTTAATAAAGTAAGAAAGCAACTCATATTGAACAAAATTGAAATAAAACACATTGAAAGTTTAAACATCTTAATCCTAAGACAACTTAAGCAGCCAGTCTACATTTACGTACCTTTCCCCAGACTTTGGGGATCCTGGCATCGTACATGCTGTCCAGAGCATCTCGGAGGTTCTCGCTCATAATGATCGTACCATCGATAGCAAGTTTCAAATCATGTAGAGTGGACCTTACGGCTGCTATCACAAGCTGCATACGGTCAATTTCCTGCCTCAGGAAAATATTCATTGGCTGAAGAGGGCCCATTTTCTGTAGGCGTTGTTTGACCTCAAAGTCGATGTAGTCATTGGGTAGTTTCTCAAGCATATCATCACAGATCCTCGTTACCATGGATTCACGAGTCTCACCTGCACCGCCACTGCTGTCCTTCGGCTGGATGCTTAGGACTGTGTCTAGGATGATCTTTGCTGTCTTGCTGGAGTAACTGCAAACAAATACATAATAAGCTTTAAAATATCTCAATATCATTCTACATGTATGTTTCACTTAGATCACAGAAAAATCTAAACTGTAAATTATCATAGCAGATATTTAGTGCATTCAAGCTTAAACAAACAGTAATTTTTTTTTACAAAAAAGGACCACCTTCTAAAACAATAGAAGCAAATATTGTAATTCAAATTTTGAGGGGCATTCCACTAAACATTTTTCATTATAATTAAGAGTTTTTGTTATAAGAGAATAGTGTGAGATAGGACTTACGTGATGTCAGCGTTAGGATGAAGTCCAAAGACCTCCGGAGTGTCTGTATTGTTCAATCCGTTGATGTACTCCATGTAGTCAGCGTATTTCACGCATTTCGGGATAGGGTATCCCTTGTAGAAAACAAAGTTCGGGTTGAACATTGTTTCCCCAAACCAGACCTTACAGAACGTGTTAAGGAGTCGCTTGTCAAAGTCATCTGTTACACGCCCACCATACTGGATCTCTCCAAACATGTAACGTACACATGTCCAGCCTACGCCCTGAAAGTAGAAGCCATTGGTGTGTGATAAAAACTGTTTTAAACAGGAGACCTTGTAATGGTTTGGTCAGAGTTCGCCAACATGTATATTGATGAGTCAACATTAATTCTGTGATTAACTTGCCTGAAGATAACTATCACTAGGACGACCTTTTCACATTCTAGATCACTGTGACCTTTACCTTTGACCCGATGATAGGGATATCTACTGGTCAGGCCGAATCTTCATGTCAAGTTTTATGACCATAGGTCCAGGAATTGTCAGTTATCACTCGGACAAGCTTTGGTCTACTGACGGACCGACTGACCTACTGCCAGACATGTGCAAAGCAATAGACCCCCTCTTCTTTGAAGGGGGCATAATGATGAAAGAACTAGAATTTATTTCCTTCCTATCTTTTATATACAGAGGATTTTAAAAGTGCTCTCAGTTGAGCAAGAACTTTCCAGAAACTGATTGTTAAACTGAATGATAATTAACCTTCTTCAAATCTTTGTCATCCACATGGTTAAACTGAATTATTACTAACCTTCTTCAAGTCCATGTCATCTAGATGGTTCTGGACAAACTGGACACTTGCGTTGAAATCAGAAGCGTTGAACTCGTATGGAATATTCCAGCCAAGAGGGCCAAATTTTCTGCGCTCCTGAACCACGGTGTGCATGAAAGCCACGCCGTATAACATGGGCTTCCATTGTGGCATGTTGGAGATATCCAGGAAATCTTGCGACATTCCCGCATACGATCTTTTCAAACCGGCTTTCACACCCAGTGGCGGCTCATTGGTGAATTTGATGGCAACCTGGGGTCAAAATGTTTCAAAGTGCATGTTTAAGTATGAGCATTATAATTTGATTTGTATATCGAGATAAAATACAGATAATAAATTTACTGCAAAACCAATTTTTGTATTTTAAATACACCATAAAAACTCCATAAACAAATAACAAGTTTGCTGCAGTGTTTTGTTTTGTTGTTGTTTCTTCAGTTGGACAAAGAGGCATTACTCTATAATTATCAAGCCAAAGTTATGGGCCTTGCCATATGTGTATAGGCTGTGGGTACCAAGTTTCATTTATTTTCAATATTTTGCCATATCCCAATATACCTGTAGGAAGCTGATGGGGAATTTCAGATGTTCCTCAGTGGTGATCCAGACCCTGAATTCATCGTGGATGGTCTCTGTCTCGATAATGACATCAAGAACTTCTAGCACATAGTCGAGACTCAAGTGACAGTTCTGGAGGAGAAGCCAGCCTCCGTTCTGCAGACAGTTTGAGATCAGACGACGCGCATGCACATCCTGACCCTGACCCATGGAGATTGCTCGGATTTCTGTGGAGTAAAGAAGTAGAATTTGTTTTGTGTATTGTTTAGGGATGGCAACGAGTAGTTAAATTGGTACTCGAGTACTCGGACAATCTTTCGATCGAGTACTCGGGTACTCGATTACTCGGAAAAAATGAATTCGTTTTTGGGAAAGACAAGATCGTGTATACATGTTCAACATTTAATTCAACTTGTTGTATACATGTATCGTTCATGGCGTATATTGTGCGTTGGTCGTATTATTGGTAATTTTCATCTTTAAATCATACTTTCATTATGTACTTTAACAGGAAAACAAATGCTGTTTCATGCTTTTAACTTTGTCCTTTTCATTTCACTTTAATGATTTTAAATAAGAATGCACTTCAAATTAGCTACAATGAAGCTGGAAAGTTAATCCCCGATTTTGTTCGAGCGTCTAGATAGTCGAGATTTATAATGAACATCAATCAGAATTACAATGAACTAAAATTAATAACATACATAAAAATAATGAACGAAATACTTCGTACTGTTGTTTATCTCATTAATTAATTCTTGATTTAAGATATCAACCAATCAACTGTGATAAACATTGCAAAAATAGTTAAAATACGCCCATTAAGAGATCAATGCTCTTAACCATTACTACTCGTTCCCTCGTTAGCGTCCATTGTTTGGTGAAAGGTCTCTTAATGGTAACCAAGAGAACTGTGTAGGTGAAAGTTCCGCTATCAAAACTTCGCTAATTGAAATCAGTTCTAATTGGAAATAGGGGCCCTTTGTTGACAGTTTGCGACTTTCAACTAATTCATGAGGGTAAATTGTGTACACAGCGGGGATTAGAGGGACCATAAATTGTCCTCTTGGCAACTAACCAGATCTGTTACTTCTTCTGTAAATCGTGTATTTTGTGATTTTTATAGAATTTTTTCCCCGAGTACTCGAGTAGTGATTTGGTACTCGAGTACTCGGACGTTCGATCGAGTACTCGAGTACTCGTTGCCATCCCTAGTATTGTTACATAAAAATGGTAATGATGGTTCAATCTGACTACAGTAATGGTACATTAACTTCTTAAAATTAAGTACATGTATAGCATCAAGTATGAGGATTAAATTTTAATAGGATCTGTAGTGGTCCCGATAACAATGATGCATCAAGGCCAATATTACTAACAACAAGAGCACCAATGTCTGTTATTTTTCAGTTTAAGATGGGGCATACCTCAAGAATCATTCAAGTCAGAATTATGGGCCTTGCTTCAAACTTGTATATTGTCACTGGCGACATGTGTACAAAGTGTTTTTTTTCACATAGTTTTTGGGCATGGCCAAGCTTTAAGTATTTGCAAGCCAATGCAAACACTGTTAAGGACAACAATGCCAAGGCTACACCTGAAACACCTGAACTTTGAATAACAGACAAGCTTACAATACATGGCAGAATTGATTGACTTTGCAGGAATCAAAGTTGATGAAATTCCCTTACCTATCTTGTGTTTCTTAGCCAGAGCTTCAATGTTGTTGGTAGGGTCCGATCCCATGGAGAGGAGGCACACCATAGGTGACCTTGGAGTACTCTCGTACCACATCTTTTCAAGGTCAAGGATAATCCCCT
Organism: Mya arenaria; assembly: GCF_026914265.1. Lineage (NCBI taxonomy): Eukaryota > Metazoa > Mollusca > Bivalvia > Myida > Myidae > Mya > Mya arenaria. Next base: position 34,570,413 of record NC_069129.1, on the reverse strand, counting down.
CTGCATACTTCTCACCGAGGGTGTCAGCAATGTACTTCCTTGCCTGTGGAAGGGTTCTGTCTGGGCACCATGATCTGGTAGTGAAAGATGTTTTTATTACAAAATTCATCAGTAAATCAAATATGTTTAAAGCATTTTTTATATTTGCGCCCTCATCTCCCATATTGCTAGCCACTGGACCATCATCACTGATATTGCTAACCACTGTGCTCTCATCACCCATATTGCTAACCACTGTGCAGTTATAGCCCATATTGCTAACCACTGCATTCTCATCTCCCATATTGTTAACCACTGCACCCTCATCCCCCATATTGCAAACCACTGTGCCCTCATCTCCCATATTGCTAACTACTGCGCCCTCATCTCCCATATTGCTAACCACTGTGCCCTCATCTCCCATATTGCAAACCACTGTGCCCTCATCTCCCATATTGCAAACCACTGTGCCCTCATCTCCCATATTGCAAACCACTGCGCCCTCATCTCCCATATTGCAAACCACTGTGCCCTCATCTCCCATATTGCTAACCACTGCATCCTCATCCCCCATATTGCTAACCACTGCGCAGTTATAAACCATATTGCTAACCACTCCACTGTTATAAACCATATTGCTAACCACTGCACTGTTATAAACCATATTGCTAACCACTGCGCAGTTATAAACCATATTGCTAACCACTGCACTGTTATAAACCATATTGCTTACCACTGCGTTGATATAAACCATATTGCTAACCACTGTGCAGTTATAAACCATATTGCTAACCACTGCGCTGTTATAAACCATATTGCTAACCACTGCGCTGTTATAAACCATATTGCTAACCACTGCGCTGTTATAAACCATATTGCTAACCACTGTGCAGTTATAGCCCATATTGCTAACCACTGTGAGATTATAGCCCATATTGCTAACCACTGTGAGGTTATAGCCCATATTGCTAACCACTGTGAGGTTATAGCCCATATTTCTAACCACTGTGAGGTTATAGCCCATATTTCTAACCACTGTGAGGTTATAGCCCATATTTCTAACCACTGTGAGGTTATAGCCCATATTTCTAACCACTGTGAGGTTATAGCCCATATTTCTAACCACTGTGAGGTTATAGCCCATATTTCTAACCACTGTGCTCACATCACCCATATTGCTAACAGTGGGCCATCATTGCCCATATATCTCACCTGACAAGCAGGAGTCGTCGGAAGACGTCAAGGGAGTTGTTGTAGCCGTCAGGAATCACCTCCTCCTCAGGAGCCTCCTTGTCAAACCACTGCTTCCACTGCTTCTCATTACGTTGTATCTGTTTGTTAGAAAATGAGCAAACAATGTGAGTTTATACTTATTACATGCATTTTAGCTTAGTTATGAAGACCACTATTAGTAAAAGCTTATTGAAAGTCTGTTTCTGGCACACATGTTTCACTTTTGAGAGGCAAGAAAGTAGATCAGACATTTTAGTTTAAAAGATATTGTTTGATTGCAGATTGTTTGACTGCATATGTTTGATACATACATTTATAGTTCAATTCAGATTTTGTTATGATGGACAGTCCAGTTACCAAGATATGGCACATGCAGGGTCATACATTGTGGGAATAAAGTCCCCCCCCCCTTTAAAGGGACTCACTCATATATTTTATGTTGGCAACATCTTTTACAAACAGACACCAGATATTGATTTGAACAGAATTTTGAAAATCTAAGCCTAATTTTTTTCAGTTTTCAAAAGCGTTACTTATGTTTACCTGCAAAATAGAACATATGTTGTAACAAGTTTAAATACTTACTTTTGATGATGTTTTATCATTGAATCAAGCTTTCCTTACATTTCACCCCCAATATTTGTTTCGCTGTCTGACCTTATATAATGTGACCACGAAGGAGTGCATTTAATGACACAGAGGTTTGGTGCTTTTACTGCTCAATATACTTGAACATAAGGAATATTCTACAAACACTGACCTGTTCCAGTATTCCAGAGAACTGATGGAGGTTGGAGAGCTCGACCAGGTTGAGCCAGGTCAAGTCCAAGATCCACCTGTGGGGCTTCGGCTGGACAACATTCAGATCCAGGGATGCACCACCTAGACAAAAAATGCAAACATATGCTTTACATGTAATGAACAACATTCATTCCTGGATAGAGAATCCACTTGTGGCGCTTTAGATGGAAAACATTCAGATCTAGGGACCTACACAAGGATAATAGAGTGGTTAAAATTTATACTTAATGGACTAAAAAAATATTACATTCTTAGATAAACTATGTCATCCCAGGATGCATTGCTTATTTACATGAGGGAACAAATCTTTGATGAAACAAAAAAAAAAATGGTTTTACCTACAACTGAATTTTTCCAACCCTAACCCATGGTCAGGATTTAAGCATGACACATACACTATGAGTATTAACACCTTAAAAACATTAAGCTGATAAACCTACCCTTGATCATCGTGAGGAATTCCTCATGTTTGACCTTGCCACCGGCCATGTCTATCTTCAAGGCCAGGAGCAAGGTGAAGGTCATCTTGTCTTTCTCATACAGGCCACGTACTGCGTACTTGAACACCTCAAATGTCATATACTCAATGATGTTTGTAATACGCTTCTGTGTGATTGGGGATTTTGTGGACCTGTAAGAAACATTACATGATTACTAATTGTTGTCTATAAATCATTTAAACTCAAATACATAAAGTGTAAATAATATTTCTTTAGTAAATTAACTGATCCTGAATGTTTGAAATTCGAATATTTCTTTACAATTATAAAGCTTCAACAAGAGGGATGCAGAACAAATGTCTGTTGGTTTTGTTTTTTCAGTAAAAAGGGCCGAAACTCTACACTGCTATGCATGTGCGTATTGTCTCTGGCAACGTGTTTACCAAATTTTATTGTTGAACGACAACACCAACGCTATGACGATATATTGACATTTGTGAAAAACAGACAAGTAAAAATTTCATTTACTTTTAACAACAATAAAAAGGATTATTTGCCAAACTTTATTAAATGGTAATTTTGAACTGTACTTAAACATGCAATACATTTGCATATTTCATGAGGTCTCGCTGCGAAACACTTTTAATTCTATATTTATATCTATTAACAACTATCATATCTGTTAACAACTATCATTTCACCTTGCCATTGAAAGGTCAAACAACCCGAGGAACTGTTTCAGTGACGTCTGGTACATGCAGTTCACCATGCTCATCTCCACGATAAGGAAATACAGGATACTGCCTCTAGTGGCAACAGGCCGGAACTCCTCACGTGCAATTGTTATTTTCGACGCTGTCTCATCAGCTGTCTGCAGCTTTTGTTGAACCTCCTGCGATGTATGTTTTGTGATGCGGAGTACATTGATCAAGTCTTCATCATCAACGAGGGATCCCTGTGTACTGGTCAAGCGGAATAGTAGGTTGTCTTCAAGCTCCTTCATTTTTTTCTTGTTTGCTGTCACATCCTCCATCAGTTTCACTCTCTCGGATTCAAGTTCCTGAAAGACAGCATTAGAATTATGTTATACAAAGAAATATTTAGTACGTTATACCATAAGATAACAGAGAACACTAAAATATAGTTATGGTGATTTGGTGTAAATGACATGAGCAATATTATAATCCTAACAGAGAGCCCTACCAAGGCCTATCTATCAATTCTAATTCAGGTTCTAAGGTAAGGTAGTGAACCCTCTTACATACTAGCCAATATACTATAAAAAGATCAATTTGTGCAAAATTAAAAACATCTTGAAGGAACTTACAGCCTTCTCTGTCTTAATTACACGTCCAAGCAGCTGATCTTCAAGACCCTTCATAGTGACTGCAAAGTCGATAATTGCAGTGCGCGCATAAATCTCTGGAGTGTAAGCCGGGTTTGACAGCTTCGTTGTAACGTACAGGCAGAATCCTTTCATAATGTCGCACTCCTTGTCACCAACCTTGACCTTGAGTGTAGAGCCGACCTTAATGAAGTTTTTCTCGAGGATGTTGTCGAGGGCAGGGTCAAGCTCTTCATTGATGTCTTCAATCATGAGTGGGCGGCCAAGTGACATGGCATCCTCAAGATGTTGACGGAAGTACTTGTGGTTCAGAGCAGTCAGCTACAATATAGGGAAAGACAAATTGTTGCATAATCAAATATTATTATATCTATTATATCAAGTATAACATAGTTTAAATTCAAAGTTGAAGTAGATGAATAGGAATTGTTTTATAGGGTTAGACATCAAAAATCAGTCTTGTGTGAAATGTGAACAAAATGCTTGTTACAATGATAACATTTCATCAACAGTTCAAATAAGAGTTCTCTTGTTATAATTATGGGTGAATTTAAGCATAATGGCGTTAATTTTGTCATTTATGCTGCAACTTGGTATGGTACATATTTACAAAATATTTTCTACATTTCTTCAACAAGTCAATACCTGAAGTTCGTTGCTTTGTTCCCGAGATTTGATCCAGTTCTTTCCCTGTCCCTGGGGGTCAATGAGGAGAGGGTAGCGGGCAGCTTTCGTGACAATGATACCATTCTGGGTGGAGAGCTCATCATTGGGCAGGCCTTGCAAGTTCCACTCAGCAACCTGGAATACCAACACCACTTGTAATTATTATCTAAGTGGATGCCAGCCTATTGAGGGCTTGACACAGGAAGGATGCAATCATTCCATTTTCATATCTGTAATGTCCAATCTCTCAAGGAGCCATCAATTTGTTGACAGTGAAAATTCATAAATACCTAACTTATCATTACTGTAATTAAATTGTTTCAATCAAATCAGTACATTTTATCAGAAATTGTATGTTATATGAGCAGACATTCATATTTAAAGATTGATTACAGTTGGTTTCACCTGCAATGTTTAATTCATACCTTTTTTTTAGAAAAAAAAGTTAATATTAGGGCCATTTGTTATCCATTCCTATTTGGACTTTAAAAAACTATTAGATACATTAGTATAATTGGAAAAACAAGTCTTTAGTGATAGGAAGTGAATGCCAATATTCGTCTGTTGTGTTTCAGTAAAAAAAGGGCCATAACTCAAAAAATATTACAGCCAAAGTAACTGTCCTTGCTTTATGTGCATATGGTCTTTGGCAACAAGTGTCCATTTGAATATCATGAACTTCTTTTGAGAATAAAAGGTTTTTTCTTTGAAAACCAGGCGAGCTAGAATTACGTACTGTATTGGGGTCTACGAGCATGTCAATGATGTTGAGGTTGAGTGTGAATGGGATTTTTCTCATCTTCAGTTCTTTAAACCAGTTCTTGAAGAGTATGGAACGGAAATCTTGGTTGAATGGTCCGCAGTATGACAGGAACGCTGTGCTCACAAGAACGTCACCTACCAGTCTACATGGGAGAGAAGAACTTTATGTTAGTATATAGATCAAATAAATTGGGTCAGGGCATGTTCTGTTAGGCTATTATTAGAAAATTATTTATTTACAGTAAGGACAGATTTAGCAAATTCCTCATCTCTGTTGTTTTTTTAGAAGCCAGAGAAAAAGCCAGTGAGGGACTAGAGGCCTGACCCCTGGGCTGAGGGTAATCGCCTAACGCCTGAGAGGTAAAAACCTAACCCCTTGACTGAGAGGTAAACACCTTTAAATACCTTGAACATAATCTTACTTCTGGCCACAGCTAAAGTTTTGAACAACAATGAAAACATGTCAAGACTATGACAATGCCTAGATGTTTTTCCTCCAAAACAACAACAAGCTAAAAATACTGACAATTTGATTTAGGGTAAAAGAAAAAGATTTGTGCCAAAAGAGACAAGGAATTTCACGTTTTGGAAGATTTCATTTAATACTTTACTATAAACAAAAACAAAACAAGGGCAAATCTCTACGCTTAAATCATTGAACATGCAAGCATTGATAAATTATCGTATTTCACTCTTAGTAACTCCAAAAACCAAATAGGTTTTAATCAATGTGATAAAACTATACACATACTTTCAACATTGCAAACATTTTGAATATCTAAAATGACCCTTTACAACTGCTGTGTATTCATTTAATTTTAAATATAATTTATGTATAACATTACATTAAGCTTATATTTATAACATTACATGATATGTTGAATGTAAGTATTTGTAACATTACATAATTTAGTACTTTTTATTGTAAAAGACTACAGATTGTTAAGGTCATTTCCAGTTACATTAATGATACTTAACAAATGACTTAACAACATTTTTTAACAACATTAAAACATAAACAATATTTAATCATGGCTCTAAACAATCCATGTTGGTTCTATCTGAGGTAAACGTGTAACATTCAAATCAGTGTTTCAAAGATTTTGTCAATTAACAAAAGATACTGTTATCCTTAAAGTTTTCATTGTCCTATGTTGTTGTTTTTCAAACTAGAAAACAGTAAAACATACTTAAATTACTAAGTTTAAAGAAGCATATTTCTTAAATGCTAATTTCCATGAATGTTATATTTTCATGAATTCACAATTTCCATGATTTATTATTTCAATGAAATCTTATATATAAATGTCCATGATCGACAACACTACACAATGTCAACAAGCGCCGGGATACCTATCAAATGCGGTGTACTTGACTTTGGTCAAAGGCTTGTTTTCTTGTCTACAAACGGGATATTAAGTAAAAAGAATAAGATTGAAATATAGGAAACAATCATGCTATGGAGCGAATGCCAAGGACATCTCGAGGCTATGACATTACCTTGATTTTTTTTTTCCAAATTCAAACAAACAAAGAGACGGGAAATGATTTTGTAACAAGATTGAAATGGAAGGGAACATTTTGTTTCATCAGGAAAAATTGGACTTTGTGACGGGGAAGCCATTTTAACAAAATTATAACAGAACCTTTCAAATCGGGAAGGCCTTCATACATACACAAGACAGCATATCATAAACAAATCCATTGTATATGTGGTTAGATTCTCATTTTGTTTGAGTATAATGATAAGAACCTATTGACAGAATATCTATGCACAGTTTCGACCAATACATGTTAACACACTGAACTTCACCTGATACACGTCAGAAAAGCGTCCTTTAATTTATAATACTCATCTTTCTGCCATGAATACTTATATTTGTTACTGATTAGCTCTCAAAAACAATATTTTACTAATTAAGAGGGCTTATCAGCCTACTGATCTCATGTCCATATATAGGCCCTTTAACGCTAACCAATTTCAGGTGTCCGATGTAAAAGCAAGCTTGACAGTTGTAACTATCTAAAATTTTGAACCTTGTGACCTTATCTATTTTAAAAAAGTCTTGTTTATAATATTTTAACATATTCTTCCTCTTGTCATGAAACCATTCAAAGGATACCAGAATAATACTGGGTCACCAGACATCCACAGTTCTCATGATTCTACATGCGACGACTTACAGCATATAGATATTTACCTACATTGCTATCCCTATAAATAAGACTGTGAAGCATTGGGCTCACAAAAAAGTTTACCTTCCAATCTGGGCCTTGAACTCATGACTCTGTTCGGTCCACCGGATCTTTTCCCCACCAAGACCTTCGATGAGAGCCGCCGCTGCATTCATCTTCCGTCGACACGTCTCTGCATCATCCATCAGTTTCTGAAGAATTAAATTTTTACTATTGTAGTTTTATGTGTTTTATTTACAATTTTTTGTAAAGAATATTTTAATAAGAGCTTCAAAGGAACGTTAAAAATCTCCCTGATTGGACCATGTTTGATGATTCCTATAGAATAAAACATTTCATTAAAATCCCATTGCCTTCAAATGGTGTTGTCACAGGAATGAACAGACAGACAGATTGGCAGTGGGATTACTGTATGTGGAGGGCATAAAAACATGTGATCATTCATAATATGTAACAAAAATAGGAATATGTGTAGCTTGGGTGCTCACTGTATGCACAAGTTCTTTCACCCCATTTTGTTATCAAATTTTAAAAGATACCATGTACATGTTTGCCAAAAGTGTTCCTTTAAATAATACTTGTCCGGTGTGCATTTATATAGAGCATATATGAAATTGTACCTGTTTTTCAGACATGGCCTTATCATAGTCTGCCTGTACAGCAGCTAGTTCCCGCTCCTTCTCATCTAGTTGGGCCTGGGCTGTTGCTAGATCGCCCATAGCAATCTCTAGACGAGCCTCCTGCACTGCAAGGTTCGCCTGAAATAAGGTCAAGGTCACATTTATTTTTTGTTATAAAAATACGGAAGCCAAAAAAAAGGTTGGAAGAGTGTTTTCAAATAAAAAAAAATCAACACAATTTAAGATTGTTTTATTGAAAGCTAATTATTTTTTATGTGTCTTCAATAAACAAATCATAAAACCATAATTTGTTGAAAGCTTTTTATAAAACAAATATTAGATCAATTACCATAAACAATTCCTAGGCTATAACCAGTGATAACCATCAACGAAGTGCTGAGAAGGGATTGAACCTGAGACCCTCAAGTCCAGAGTCTGATATGCTAACCAGTCAACCATTAATCTATACTTTAATTCTCAGGACAGCAAGCTGTCATAGTTTTGTTTACTCTATGTCATAGTCATCCAACACTATCAACAATATTGAAAACAAATCTATATCCTATTTTACTGACAGTGTTTGGGTTATGTTTTTGCACAGTTTTCTACTGCTTATCAACGAGGTGCTCTTCAATATTCTCATTGTTTCTCATGACCTCTGAAAGGATTTAAGTTTTCGTCAAAGGAAAGCTAAAAGATTTTTTACCTCTAAATTTTTTAATTGATAAGGCGCTTAAGTCCGATTATGACTGCCCTCGATAATTAACTCACTGTCCAAAGAATAAATTGAACCAAGATTCACATCCACCTTTTGTCCAGGTTCATCATGTGACTAGTAAATTTTTCCTTCAGTGAAACACAAACAAATATTACTTTAAGTGTTGTTAAGCATCATGTCATTTCCTATAACCCACCTTCAATGGTAAAACCTCCTTATTGATGGAGAAGAAATCAGACATAGCGACTGTCCAGGAAAGGAGTCCGGCCACATTACCACACACACGTTTTGCATTCTCAAAATTATAATCCTCCATTTCAAGGTATGGTTTTATCAGCTCAATAGTCTCATCGTTGATCGAATCCTTCGGGAAAGACACGAGCTGGGCTAGGAAGTTGGTTCCGGCCATCAACTGTTATAAGAAAAAGTCTGGATTTTAGAGACTGATAACATTGCAATGTTACTATTTTATGTATTTTCTGTTTTTGTTATTACTTTCCATAAATTGATGGAACACAGAAATTTCATTTTGATATTATTTTAAAAATATGTCAATGGCCTTGCATTTTGTAATTTGAAGAACATGTTAAAGGCCCATTGCATATCATATTTTTTAAAAATGACACCACAATGGTAGACTGTAGTTACTCCTGCCATGAAATCAGACAGTAACTACAGTAGCGCAACAAACAATTGCATGATGGGATATAAATGTTAAACAAACCTTGAGAGATTCGGACCAAGAAGGTTTCACAGATGGCCTCTCTGGATCAGGGGTAACCGTATCCACACGATGCTGGAAAAGCAGCAGCACCGCGTCCATAATTCTCATGATCAGGTGTGGTGGCTTTCCAAGTTTTCTCACAGTCGCAATATCAGCTGGCTTGATCGTGTTCAAAGCAGCCTCTGCAGCCTCCAGGGCGGGTCTAGCTTTCTCAAGCTTGGCTTCAGCAATTTGCTTATCTTTTTCAATGGCATCTACGATAGCTTGAGCTTTGTCTTTTACCTTCTGTACTTGTTCTTTGACCTTAGAGGCTGCCTGAGCCTTAGCTGTGACCTCTTTCAGTACTTCATCAGCTTTCTTAGAAGCAACGGCAAGCTCCTTCTCTTTTACAGCAAGCTCTTTTTCAAGTTCTGCAACTGCTTCTGAGGCCTCAATGAGTTTCTTCAAACCTACATAACAGAGAAATCATTTCTGTAATCATATATTGCTTGTTAAATAATATGAAATCAATTGTTTGGCATTTCCTTTTGCTCATATTTAGTTGTGGGAAGGTAGGAAGGCTTTATCTTGTGTTTACTTCCTTAAAAGTAAATTGACCTTAATGAAAAATAAGAACAATATAATCTGATGCAAAATGGGATGCAGGTATTTTTGTGAAAGAGTCAGGACATATTAAACAAACTATTCATTCATTGAGGCCCAATCTTAGTATGATAATCTAGCAAAATCAATCCGCCTTACATTAAGTTGATCAACTATATGTATTATGTGATTTTAAACTTTACTCCTATGTTTTGGTTGTAACATGTAGTTCATTTACGCATCATATACATCTGACTTATGCTCGTATTTACAATTTATTGTTCAAGTTTGATTCCTCTGCTAAAAGAGACTGCTAACTGTTTCATTCAGTAACTTTTGTTACTCAATAATAATCCTAATATCACTAAGGATGTCGTGGGTTAATGTCCTGTCATTATTTTTCAGACTTGACACCAGTTTTTGTTTCTACCCAGGATACAAACTTTCGTAATCCTTTCAGTCACCTGTGTTCATCCGGTTAGCTAGGTCCCCAATTTCATTCCTCTTGTCTGTGTAGATGGTTTTGTAGCCGTTAATGAAGGACAGGTAGGATTTGGGTGTCACATGGGTCGAACGACGGTATCTGAATTCAGTTTAATGATGTAGTGAGACATTCAATCAGGACCAATAATAAGATATAATATGAAATTGCATGACACTATTATGCCTTATCCTGTAAGTATATTTTTTATTTTAACTTGAAAAAAGTAGTTAAAATGTACCAGTACATCAAAGCCTTTTTTTAACTATTTTGAGAAGTTATAAGATAACTTCAATGGTAAATATGATATTTAAATTACTGTTGATTTCCTCTACTAAAATATAATAACTTCAATATTCCCCCTCCACACACCTCCTAAAGTACTCAGCACAGCTCTCTGCCACTCCATCGTGTACAATGCCCATCGTCTGTATGACCTGTTTCTTGACCTCCGGCGTACAGTCAATGTTGAACTGTGACAGGAAGTGGTCTGCAACAGAGATGAGCGCATCACGAGGCCAGCGCTGGAACCAGTCCATTGTACATCCTGAGATCAGCCCCGGGAACTTCAACGAACGTGCACGGAACTTCTCACCTACCTGTTAAATGGAAAAAAAAATGACACTCAACAACTCTATTTCATCTATTGTATTGAGTTATAATAACAATATTAGAAACTTAATTTTGGATTAAAATTAATGTGCCTTGATATTTTGTTGTTCAAGTGCAAAAGTTAAATCTATTTGTGCAAAAGTTAAATCTATTTTAGTATAAAATGCAGGCTATTAACCAGAATAAACAAGAGCTGTCATTGGACAGTGAGCTCAAATAGATGCCACTTTGTCTAAGAAATGAAAAAATAATGATGTATTATGTGCCTGTCAAAAGCAATAAAATAAACTCAAATATTATTGACAGAAGAACTTCAGCCTTCGTTGTGGGACTCAGTGTCAACTGTTTATTTCTATTTTTAGGAACACTGACCTTGAACATAGGGGCCCCAAATGCAATCCAAAGAAAAGTCTCCATAAACTTTTCCTATATACCAAGTTTGGTCAAAATATGTCAACACTAACTAAAGTTATTCAGTACCAGTCTTTTTTCTTATTTTAGTAACAGTGGTCTTGAACTTGACCCAAACACAAACCCATTAAAGGTCTCTATAAACTCTTCCTATATACCAAGTTTGGTCACTATATGTCAAATCTAACTAATATTATTCAATACCATAGGTGAGTTTGACGCCACCCTCCTGCCAGCCCCCCCAAAACAACAAAGTACATCATTCTAATACCAGGTTTCACAATATGTTCTCTTAAATACCACATTTTTAGTCTAAGCCATATAAATTGTCAAGTAAGTTTTAAACTTTTATGACAAGGAAAGTTCCACTTTATATTCTAAATACTTACAGGTGAGAAGCAGAGCACAACATGGAGGTTGTTCCTCACTCGCGACAGGTAGTACTCGTACAAGTTTTCATTGGATGGTGGTCGCCTTGGAAACTCCTTTTTCATCACTGGGATAAGCTCTCCTAGGATTTCATCCATCTCATCACGTGCAAATAGGTTCGCAACCTGTAATTGGTGACCATCATTTAATACAACCAGTTTTTTCTATGTGTTTAATTTTTTTATGTTCCTTTAGTTTAGGTGTTTTAGACAAAAGTTTTGACATAATTACCTAACCATGCTGACTAAGAATCCAGATACAAAGAATCCTTGGTATCTTTATGTCATTTTCACAGAACATTGTTGAACTGACTTATAGTATTAGTATCCAATCTCGTTTCAATGACAAACAAATCGAGAGATAACACTGATAATGCTTACAAATTCTGCATTCAAACACTCTTACATGCCACAAAGGATGATGGCAGCACATCATTTCAGCTGAAAGCATACTCATCCCACCATGTCTTCTTTTCTAACATTTACCATCCCATGCAAATTCAATCAATATTTCAAAAACAACCCACCACACCAGAAGACAGGACATTGTTGAGATACTCCAGGAAGCCTTCATCCTTGATCTCCTGGTCAGTGAAGACGAATGTGATCCCCTTCCCTTGCTGGCCAGCGGTTCGGTACAGGAATTTCAGGTCCTCCAGTAGGTTTGACACATTGTATGATCTGAGTGCAAGATAGGGGGATTGAGGCATATGGATACTCACAATATGATACAACAATATATATGTGTTTTAATTTAAAGGCCCAAATATATGATATTATTTTATTAAACAGCAATTTAGGTCCTCCAGTAGGTTTGACACAGCTTCTTGGATCTGAGTGTGAGATATAGTGATGGAAGCATACAGACACACTCGATATGCTGCAGTAATATCTCTGTCATGTGTTCAAATCCAAAGGCCCAATTTAATATATGATCTTAGTTCAGATAATACAACTTTAGGTCCTCCAGTAGTTTAAATACATGTAAGAACATTATAGGCATGTGAGAGATGGGGATTGAGACATATGGACACTCCCAATAGGATACAACTGTTAATGTTACTGTACCTCTACCATATTTTAGATATTAAATGTAATAATGTAAATTATTATTCTACATGGTACAAGACTTCAAACATGGTTGTACAACAGTATAAATTATATTAAAAATTCTATCATTTGTAGATGCAAATAATTAAGAAAATTATGTTCTACAACCTTTATTACTTATTTACTAAGCTGTTTCTTTTTTCTTATCTTGATTGTACATGTATAATGAAAAGGTGACTGGATATGTTGAATGTGAAATGTGTATTTACAGTAAATAATTCTATTGAACAAGGTTGACATTGTATGAATATTTTGAATGACAACTGAACAATAACCATGTGACAATATTCACTGCACTCACGGCTGCCCAAGGCTTTAACAAGGTAAAGAATTGCCAAAGTAATAGTTTCTTACCAAATTAAAGAACAAAATTACTTTTTATATTAAAAGAGAGGTTTCACTAATTAGAAAAACAGAAAAATAAAATTGTGATCATATAAATTATTTCATTGAATTTATTTTAATGATGAAATTTAGATAAACTTCAATGATCAGTAAAGACAACAGTGGAATATTTTACACCACAGAGAAAGAAAACTCACTTCATCCCATCACTAGAGATAAAATGCATACTATTTTAGTAACACTGACATAAAGGCTTAAAAATACAAATTACTTATTGTAATCTTATCAAATTTAATGTACCGGTAAAACTACATGAAAATATAACTTATGTTGTGCATCAAAGTCAAATACACTAATTATTGCCCGGCATGAGCTGAAATAATTCTGTCAGTGATACTGTGACCTTTTTTTGAAATATAAATCCAATTGAAGTCCCTAAATACTGTGATGCCACACAATAAAAGCTAGCAGATGGAATATAAAGCTAGAGCTATCACGGACATAGGAAGAATACCCCTAGATACCGCCTGAAGATAGGAGTGGTAAAATGTTGGCCATACTGACTGAGCACATTTCTATGAAGTTTCATGAGTGTAGCTACATGCAACACAATTTTTTGGTGACATGATACAACGTCACATGATGAACACAAGTCCTATATGGCTCTAACATAAGTATTTCTGGGGGTATAGATATTTATCTATGAAAAGAAAAATGAAGCTTGCTATTATATAATAGCTCAAGTTAAAAATCAAATGATAGTGCAATTTATGCAAGGTTATAATATCATACCTAGTAAGTGTTATTTGGAATGTCTTGTATCCTGCAATGAATGATGCAAGCTTGGTGAGCGACTGTTTCCCAGACCCGCCCACACCAACTAGGAGGGCGTGACCACGTGGGGTACGAATGATACGTGATATTTTCACGAGGTGGGTCATGGCGTCCTGGAAAAACACGAGGTCCATGCCAGAGCCTCTGATACTCTCGTTGTACTGCTGTAGGAACATGTGTAGTCTCTCTTCCAGGCCCTCAAAACTTGGGATCTGAAAAAATACCAACTAAAATTTAGACAAATGTCTTAAGCATGAATTATAGTGATTGAACTGATAAATTCCTTGACAATTTTACAACTTGAATGGAAGACTGCAAAGTTAACAGCTTGCACCTGTGATTTTCTTTTTATTATTAGTATAATCTTTATAATTTTACTATCAAAAATGGTAATAAGTAACTTTAATTCAACCATTTATGCAATAGGTAAATATCAGGTAAAAGCAGTTTGAACAATTAAAAAAAAACATGTTGCAGCTTCATGCTAAACTGTAGTTCTGATGTTAACACTTGGCTGATAAACAAATATTGAATATCAAAATCATATGCAAAAATATCAAAATAACTTGCAAAGCAACATACCGGCTCATAAATTTTGGGCATGTCAAAATCGGTATCATCAGGCTCTTCCCCCGTAGCCTCTGGTGCATCCCTGCAGGGAATTAGGGATAGCCTCGTTACAAATTGATTCAACAAATGATTATTTTTAATAACTTCAGTTTGGAACAGCCACATTTACATAGCAGTTTAACCAATAGACAGGCTGAATTATGGAAAAGCTCTACTTATAAAATTGCTTTGACAAATAGGGCTGCATTTTTCTAATAATTACATAATATTTTTTTATCAATAACATGACTTTAATAATAGGTAGGATCATTTTACAAAATAATCAACTAAAAGAATAATATCATAATAAACCATGACTGGATCATGAGTCACCCTGACTATCTCTGCATTTATTTGATATTAGATACAAAATAAAATATTTCTAGAATTTCTTTCTTAGCTTGGTGATGAAACTACAAAAAGAACTTAAGCCAAATACTGTTCTACTATCAAACAAAGCCATTCTATATCATTTTTCCTTACATTTAACGTGAGACTATCTTAAAAATAAGATAAAAATAGAATGTTCAATTGATGATAAGTAAGTGAAAGTGTTCAACTTGTTTAAAGATTGAAATTAAATTTGCTAAAAACTTCAGTGCCATGCAAATTGCTCATTAGCCAACAATGTTTTTTACTACAACAAGTTTACAATGTCTTCTTCATCAGGATGGTGATAATTTCCCAGTTTCCTCTGTTGTAATATACAAACCACCTTTTTATTATTATTTCGTTATTAATATAAATATATGAATTAACTGACATTTAATAAATGATTGACAGGTTATTGAGATGTTAGTCTTAATGATAGTTTCAGCAATCCCACACAGTTAATACACACACCAATGTTACAATTTTCACAACAGTTAGTTTTTGTGCACACATTGTTAGATTGATAATGAGTAATATCATTGAAATTAATCAATATTCTTTTACACATAATAATAACAACACATCTTTAAAACATTTCTTCTCTGAAGCCATAATCTGTACCTTTACAAAGTACAAAACCTGAATTTCTTAGACTCTCAGACATATTCTTAAGCATATGTATACTTACTCTCGTCTGAATGCTAGAAAAAAATCTTGTGCGAAAACATTAAAGGCTCACAGCTCAGTGATAAAGCCATATCTTTTCACTAATGTGATGTTGAACATCCAAATTTTACAATAGATTTACTTGATCACACTAACGCCATTTGTACTATACAAGTACACCCGTTTTTCAAACCTCTTTTTCTTTTTCTTCTTTTTCTTTCCTTTATTCTTTAACATTACAGTTGTGATTCTTTGAACAAAAAAAAAATATTTATAAAAGCAAAGCAATATTTCTTGGCAACTTTGATAATTATGCTATGATATTCAAATAATTCTTAATTTCTTTATTCTAACATCTCTGCTTCTTGCTTCATCACAGGCTTAAATAATGGTCTTAATTTTTTTTAATATTAGCTCTAAATGGTACATTAATTAAGAAATTGACAATAAAAATATCAAAATACAAAAACATATTTAAATTGAAAAAACATCTTATTAAAAAAAAATACTGTTCATGTAAGGGAAAATATACCACATTGTGTATATCCAAAATAGTTGCATGCATAAAATACTCATTAATTACGAAAGAAAAAATACAACAAACACCTTAAAAGCCTATAATTTACTGTTCAATTTCATTTGCCTCTAATCATGTTATATGAATGCAAGGTTAATGTAAAAATCACACTCAAACAAAATAACAGGGAAAACACCATGAAGCCATTCAGTATACTTCTGAGTCAATTGGCAGCCACCAAGCTTTAACCAAAACGCATTAACCATTACATAACTAGCTATACCACAAAACAAATCATCATCAATTCTTATTAAATATTAGCCAAACATTATGACTTAGTTTATCCCAGCGTGTTGTTTGATATACCTCATGAAATCTCCAAAGAAATAAGTCTGCTTCACGAATGGCCCATAAACTTCTTCATCAAGATCTTCGGCAATTACTCTTGTTATTGTCTTTTCAAACCATGCATAATCTTCCAGATTTATAAACCTATTTTTGAATTAGTAGTAAAATACATGGTGAAAATGATGGTATAAAATTGTGATATTATACTGCAGAACTATGGTGTTACCCTAAGCTACAACACTGATTGGTCAGTCCAACCGTCACTCAGTCCTTCAAAGCCGCCTGATTGGCTGTAGGCATTTTGTGGCTCCTTCTCCAAGGCAGTTCTCAGCATCTGATTGGTTACTACACACTTCAAAAAGTACTTTCTCCAAAAGGATTGGATTAATAATTGTTTTTTCCTTTTTAATGAAAAAAAATCTACTCTCATTTAAGAAATCAAATTATTTTTATCACTTAGGAGAATTTAATATTATACCTCATTTAAACCAATCCTTCATTGGAAGAAGCATATCTGAACTAAAACTGTTGATAGCAACTAAACAAAAAGCACAAAAATCTTTTCTGCTCTTCACAGCTAAATCTCTGTCTTATTTCTCTGGTAATCCATGCTGTTCAACAAAAGAAACTCCACTTGTTAAAACAGCAAGCAACGGCAGTTTAGTATAGGTGCTCAATAACAACTAAGCAACAGAAGACTTCGGAGTCAGTCAGCAATATCAGTGCAAGAACTAAAATAACTGAAACAAAAGAGTTAACAAAACTTGTAAGTATAAATAAAATATGAGAGATACAGGGAAAGGGGAGGTGGTGCTATAGAGGCTAGGAACAACAAGGAGGTGGCATGGTAAGCGCCCAGGCATACTTTACCTCAGAAAATCAACAAAGTAATGGGTCTCTTCCACGTATGAGACATACATTTCGCCCATCTCTTCACCAATTACACGACCCATGGTTTTTGTGAACCATTTTAAATCATCCATTTCTGTAAACCTGATGATTTCAAGTCAAAACAGTATGTTAATCTGCTGTACTTTTTATCAAAGAAACATTACAGTTTGTTTATATTCAATTGCAAACCATTGAAATCAGGCAGTCTAACCTGATAGGTACTTACTGGTATCATATATTTTATTATTGGTATAGTTCATGTTTTACAAATTAAACAAATGTATTCGAAGGAAGCAACAATGTTGTCATGAAGTATATTGTTATGGCCCTATGTATGAATCCACCCAGTTGGCACGTACACATAAAAAGGAAATAGGGTGCACGCATAATAATTGTCTCTGATTGGCCTGCAAACTGCTGTCTGCGAATTCATACTATTCTCATTTTCTGCATCTTTTACGATAGAAATTGTCTTATGATTTGAGAGCACAGCTGTAAACATGTCACAAACAGGTTGTCTAGCATTATAAGCATTTAGGTGTATCTTCTGAAAAAGAACAGGCTAAGAATCTGTAAACAAAGGATGCTAAAACAGTGGTAAACAACACACAATCCAATGTTATAGAACAAAACCAATGTATTACCAACATACATAAATGTACATGTAAATGTATTTTACCAAATGGTTAACATAATGAGTAGGATTAAATCAGAAAACAGAAAATATTATTTTCACAGTATCTAACAAATTTTAGAGACTTTATTTTAATTAATTCTTCACGATGTTTGTTTGTTCAAAATGTCCATAGAATTTATTAAACTTTGTTCATTATATTATACCAAACTATTAAAATCATAATTCATATAAATCTTTTAAATAAGCCCTGCGAAACAGTATGATAATCAGAGGTCCATGCATACCTGTCAGCTATAACGCGGCAACACTCATTTTTCCACAGTTGAAGGGTGACTTTTTCTGAGTCGATGACGCTCGAGAGCGTGTTAAGCATGCCTTGCCAGATACGAGACAAGTCGCGCAGATTGAAGATGTAGTGGAACTTGGCAGGTGTCGGCAACATCTTGATCTGGAAGTGAATCAGCTAGTTTTAAGACTCAAAATTAAACTAATTCTATTAAACTGTTTATTTAAGCTTGATTGTGAAAACAGATGTGAGCTAATATGAATGACTATTTATTTGTCAGTCTCCTGGGTAGAAACTAGAACAAGTTGTCATTACGTGAGTCCAAAACTATGTGCTCCTGGACTCTCACCCATGGCCTCTTGGGCAAGACGCCGACACCTTGTACATATATCCCACCAGACCACTATGAACTTCCGTGTCTGTTTGTGACATTCGTTTTTGATTACTATCCGCATTCAATTTCTGATGATTTCCTCATTTACATTAGATAAACTCATATCAAATGTTAATATTTTTGTAACATTGAAATGAAAAATGAAGTCATAGCCCCCTTCATATCATTTTATATGAATGTCATTTTTTCTTTATACTTGTGATGTTTAAAGGTATTTATTAGCTAATGCACAGTAGGGTATGAATATCAATATTATGGTTAATATCGGAATCTTCTATGCTCATAGCTTATGAAAGTAATGATAATGAAATAAGGAAACTTATTTTGACAATGTTAACAATTTGCAAACAATTGGCATTTTCCCCCCAATCAGCCTTGAAGTAGATCCATTTATCTGGAAAGCCATTTAAAATGTTGATCAAAAATTAAAAAAAATGAATCAATTCTGGTTTTTACCTTGGTGAGTTGCCAAAGTCTACGCGTGATGGGTACCAACTTCCCAATGAGGTCTTTCACAACATCCTTAAAGCCCCGCTCTTCGCAGAAATGTCCCGTGCCGATCACGCGGAAGATCTTGTCAATAGAGGTGTTTGAGGGAAGGGCGCAGTTGTAGACAACAAAGTGCCGCTTCAGACGCTGGGGAATGTCATTACGACCACCCCCTGGGTGAATCATGGCTGCTAGGAACTGGAGACATTACACATTCATAAGTTGCTGTAATAATGATTCTACATCTAAATGACATATAATACCAAAACTTTCTTTTCAATGATAACATTTTAATATAAATAACCTAAAAGTATGGTAAGTTCCCTAAATTAGGGGCTTTTTTTGCCATATTCAATAGTTGTGTTCTATAAAGAGAAATGTTTTAACAAACTATTCTTAAAATGAAAAATACATTTCAAGAGTCTCTAAATGGGATTTATTTGTCAACATGGTAACATAAAAATCATTTAATTAAATATTTCAGAGAAAAAGTTTAACTATTTCAAAATTGATCACTTTACATTCTACCACAGAACATATTTCTTTTTACCTGCATGTCAGTGATATTGGTAAAGTCCCCGGGCTTCTCCAGGTTGTAGAATCCGGAATACTCAATAAGCTGACGAACGATCTCATTGGCGATCTGATCTCCCCACTCGTTGATGATGGGCATGTTGATGTCATCAATGAACACTGTCATTCTCTTGCCGGCGGGAGGACCATATGTGGTTCCCACTCGCTTGTCAACGTAACTCTCAATGGTTCGCTGTAAATAAAAGGTTTGTTTTATCAAGTTTTGTATAATTCAACATTAGTTTTTGCACCTTTCCTATAAACAAAAATGTTTATTTCCTGATGCCTGATTTACCTTATTTATTTCGCTGAATCCCAAAATGTGTATTGCCTTCAGACAGTTTTTTCCTGTTAGTTTAGTGAACATGTTTTTCTTGCTTCATACTTACCCTATAATTGGGGGCAGTGAGCAGAAACAACACATTGTAATCTTGGCCATATCATGAAGATTTGGATATGCAAACATCTTTGTTTAACAATACATTCTTTTCTTTTCAAATGACTTCAGTTGAATATCAAGCCTTTTCATCAACACATATACCTTAGCTTAAACATAATTTATTCAAAAATTGATGTATAATATTCATAATGACATTTATAATACAAACATAATTGAAACGGATTGAAACATAAGCAAAAACTTAATAATATTTCTCTCATGATGTTGTTTAGAATTATACAATAAGAGTACTGTTTTATTTTACAAACAACTATACATTATTATGTGCAAGATAACTTTTACTTCTGACAATTATTTAAAAAGGAATGCACTCTAAGCTACAATAAGGCTGTTTGAATAATATCTGATGGCTTCAGAAATAGAAGAAATAAAGCAATCAGCTAGTTGAAGATTAAATGCCTACCTGGAACATGTACGGAGTTGTTGTGGAGGAGAAATTGAGAGACTTCTCCAGATGGTATTCTGGATTGTATTTTCCCATGTACCCGTTGATCATGACGGTCTTTGCTGTACCCTGCTCACCGATCAGCAGTACTCCAAGGCTCTGCTTGGCAATCAGGTCAATAAGGTACTCTGTACGCACGTTGTCCACCATAGGTACAAGGATTGAAGAGTACTCGGGGGTGTGGTCAGACGGGTAAACGTAGTCAGTCACCCGGGTATCCCAGTGAGCCCAGTTACCTTGTAGGGGATAAATGAACTCTCATGAATGGAACGTAAACTGGGTTCTAATCAGTTGTAAACAGTAAGAACTGTCAAAGAAATAAAAAGTTTAATTTATCCACTTTTTGTTATGAATCCCATACAATAAGCATCATCAACCAATATAATTGTAAGAATGTAATGTTATATTGAACAATTATGAGGAAAAAAATATCCAATGGTACATATTATACCACCATTATATTCTATTGTATTTAAACTTCAATATTTAATCTATAAAATTACTAAATGACATTTCCTTTTTACTGAATCTCCAAATGTTTTATTAACTTGAATCATTATTATATTATATAAATGTAATAACATTGTTCTGGCATACATTTTCAATATTATATAACTTTTTTAATACTGATAATTATGTAAGATGCCCTTACATGTATAATCTTTTGTGTGCTTATGCTGTTGCAATGATTATCGCCATTGTACTATAGGTTGTCGTTGTTTTTTGTTGATTCCTAAGTTGCAGTTTATTCACATATCACCATACCTTTTTCATCAACCAGGTACTCAAACATAGTGGCTTCACTGCCATCGGGAATGGCCGGTAGGTCGAGTTTGAAGTCCTCAGAGTTCCGCATGTACTCCTCCATCTTGGCTCTGTCATCGAGCTCCAAGTATGCACCAATGCTCCACATCACGGTGAAGATGTAGAGTCTTTCATAATGCTCCCGCGTCAGTTGTTGCGCATCTTTTTCTTCACGCTTTGGAATCAGACCCGCCAGAAGCTTGCAAGCCTAAAAAGGTGGCGAAAAATCTCTGACTCCACAGTTCTGACGTTGTCTAATATTTGTTGTTGACATGACAGCAATAACATAAAAGCACACATTTTTGGGGCATATTCATGTATATTTAAAAAAAGAAAGGTAGATGAAACTGATGTTTTAAAATTATGTCATCTCAAGGAATCACTGCTTTGAAGCATTAGACAAAATTTTAAGGCATGGTGTACGGTAATTGAAATTGCTCCATCAAAACCTTTTTAAACCCTTTAATTATTCATATGTTACCTGTGAAATGACAAATGCTTCAAGCATGTCGATCTTCCAGGTGTAGCATTGTATGGCCTGACGATAGATAAACGGGAATGACGTCTCAAACAGGTCAAATATCACACTCTGCTCATTAGTCGGGCGTGTATTCAACCAACCCTAGAAACAAAAACTTTTGTTAAGAAACAGTCTTTTATTTAAAATCAAAAGTTTATAATTACTTAAACAAATCTTTGTCGCAAAGAGTTGATTTTTAATTTTTAAGTCAATGGTTTACTTAAAAAAATGTGTTTCTATTATTATGATAAAAAATTCTCAACAATGAAACAAACAAACAAGAGTTTATGCCATTAACTAATGGTTTTAATTGTTTATATTTATTTGGTAAGATATAAAAAAAATTCTTCAGCCTGTTTTGTTACTCACTCTAAGAATGGGCGACCAGTCGAGGCCAGAACTGCTCATGTACACCATGCCATTACGGGACACAGTGGCAGGCGAGGCATTGTCAATGTTGTGGGGCTCGAAGATAATCTTGCAGTTTGGCGCCATTGGGATACGGTCTCCGTTGGCAAGAGTTAGGGTCTTGTTATCGTCAAGCACGGAGTTGAGGTTCTCGATCCAGATGGCATCAACAGGTCCATCAAGCACCAGCCAGATATGCTCTCCTGTGGTTTTATGATAGAAACAATTTATAAAACTCTCAGGTCTATTTAAAGAGCATACTTAAAAACTCCCTGTTATAATTTGACAAAACTATTTTTTAGATGTTGTTTTTGTCAGATGCTTTCCAAAAAAACGTCTTCCAGATTATTTGATCATGATGCTAAAACAGAAACTAATTGAAATAATTTGATATAATGACCTTTTCAGGGATTGAAAAATAATAATTAAGTAACTATACCCATAAATCTATGAATCTCATTAACCTAGTGTGGCCCTTACCAAAGTTGAGATAAATCAATGAATATAAGTCATAGGAAAGAATATACTACCCATCCCGTTGCTATTTTGAACCATTTTTATTGTTCAAGAGTGTGTATAATAGTAACAGCATTTGACAAAGAAAGCTACACAATCATAATTATATATTCAACAGTTCCAAACCCTCATAATTCTCATATATTGCATAAGTGGACTCACACGTTAAATATAATAACCAAAATGCTGTAGAGCAAACACAAAGCTGTTTGTTTTTTCAGTCAGGCAAGAGCCATTACTCAACAAATATCAAAGCAGGAGTTATAGGCTTTACATGTGCACAAGTTTTAATGATGTCTCTGGCAACATAAGTACTAAGTTTTATTTCAAACAAAATTAATCTGGCAAATGAAATTGCTGGAACAGTACAAAATAGCTTGGACTCCTTTAAAAATATCTTTTGTTGCCAATGCTGCAAAATACAACTTCTGATTACTTAATTACAAGCAAAGCTTCTACAAAATAATAGTTTCATCATTGATATACACATTTTGTTTGATGTAGTTTCATCATTGATATACACATTTGGTTACATGTAGTTTCAGCATTGATATACACATTTTGTTTCATATAGTTTCATTATTGATATACACATTTTGTTTGATGTAGTTTCATCGTTGGTTTAAACATTTAGTTTGATGTAGTTTCATCGTTGGTTTAAACATTTGGTTTGATGTAGTTTCATCATTGACATGCACATTTTGTTTGATGTAGTTTCATTATTGATATACACATTTTGTTTGATGTAGTTTCATCGTTGGTTTAAACATTTAGTTTGATGTAGTTTCACGGTTGGTTTAAATGTTTGGTTTGATGTAGTTTCATCATTGACATGCACATTTTGTTTGATGTAGTTTCATTATTGATATACACATTTTGTTTGATGTAGTTTCATCGTTGGTTTAAACATTTGGTTTGATGTAGTTTCATTATTGATATACACATTTAGTTTGATGTAGTTTCATCGTTGGTTTAAACATTTGGTTTGATGTAGTTTCATCATTGACATGCACATTTTGTTTGATGTAGTTTCATTATTGATATACACATTTTGTTTGATGTAGTTTCATTATTGATATACACATTCAGTTTGATGGTAGTTTCATCGTTGGTTTAAACATTTGGTTTGATGTAGTTTCATCATTGACATGCACATTTTGTTTGATGTAGTTTCATCATTAATATACATTTTGTTTGATGTAGTTTCATCATTGATATACACATTTTGTTTGATGTAGTTTCATCATTGATATACACATTTTGTTTGATGCAGTTTCATCATTGATATACACATTTTGTTTGATGTAGTTTCATCATTGATATACACATTTTGTTTGATGTAGTTTCATCATTGATATACACATTTTGTTTGATGTAGTTTCATCATTGATATACACATTTTGTTTGATGTAGTTTCATCATTGATATACACATTTTGTTTGATGTAGTTTCATCATTGATATACACATTTGGTTACATGTAGTTTCACAAGGGTCTAAGAATTGTAATTCAAAATAAGATGTCATGTTGTAAAAAGTAGTAGTCTCAATTTAATGTATTGTTTATAATGAAATGAAATAAAACATCATACTACATTAAGCAGTGATTTGCCAAGGCCATGCCGTCAGCACAGTATAAGTTCAAATGGAGCATCAAAATTCTTCTACATGGGCCAATCGGGGCAGACAGTATGGTTTAATTTTGTGTATTTTGCAAATTCCATTTAAAAATAAGTACTATCAATTTCAATAATCAATAGGATTTCGCTGCAACTGGTGGCAGCGATCAACAAATAGATGAAACGTTAATGTATACATGTGATTTATATCATTTTGTCCCTTGCATATCATTTCTGAGAGTGGCCCCTAGTTTTAAGCCTGATAAGCTTTCTGGCCACATACTTTCAAATCCTTGGCAGAACACTGCTACAAGTATGTTCAGACAAAGAGATAAAAAAATGAGAAAACGAACTCGCTAGATACTTGATAAAGTATTAAAAATTAATAAACTTGATCATTTTATTTCATACAACATTGAATTCTGGTGTGTGCTGGTCACATGATTTGATGTAAGTCAGCTACATGCAAAACAAGAAAACTTGGCTACATAAAACAATGTCAACCAGAAGGTCCAGTGCAATATACCTTTCTTTGCCCTCTGCGTTCGTCTCCACAGTGTTGAGAAGATACCGTCTGTCCAGTCATTGGTAGCCACGTCTAGACGACCGAACATCTGGGGCGCGGTGATGGCCTTCGGATTCATCCTCATCTCCTTGTGAGGTTCTCCGCAGTCTGTCATTGACTTCATGAGCGTGTGGATGCAGCATGTCTTCCCCGCACCGCTGGGCCCAAGGACCATCATGCCGTGACGGACACGCTGGGTCTCAAACAACTGAAACAATGGGATAGGTTTTATGTTTGAATAAATTCAAAAAATCATTTGGTTGATTTAGAGATTATTTTTTTTAATTTACTATATTATACCGTACTTGTTTCTTTTTTTATAATACTTTCCTTTATTTGCATGATAACCAAAATCAATATCAAAACATTTTAACATTCTTTTACTTAAACTATCACAATATATATTTTTTTTCATTATGCTTTCTTAAGCATCACTTCACAAATCCTAATCCATCAAAAAAGTATTTTATATTGTCTTAAATATAATATGTTCAAAAAAAGTTGTATATAATATCATAAACTATCAGAATTGAATAATCTGAGACAGTCAAAAAGTCACTTTATAGTAAAAAATAATTTGTTCATTTATTGCAATCTGCTGTAAAATATTTTTATAAGGGTAGGAGATGCTGGCACAATGTAGATGTCAATCATGAACTAAACAGTTTGAAAATCTACCTGGATAAGCTTCAGGAACCAAGATGGATGGTCAATAAGCTTGGCATTTAGGATCTGGTTTCTGATTGCCACCTCAAGTTCTGCATAACCCTGCTTGTCAAGGGTGATTCCCGGGAACAAGTCATTGATCAACGAGAGGAAAAGGGGCTCGTCTTGGTCCACAAGTTTTGAGAGGTTCATGTCACGCAGGACGCGCATCACAGCTGTTGACTCAGAGTCATCTGGGTTTGCACGTTTTACCGCGCCGAGGGTACGCAGACATGACAACATGTTGCGGAGTCCAAAATCATAGTGCACCTAGAGTTACAAGAAAATAAATAAATAAATCACAGCTTATAAAGTCAGATATATTTTTTATAATTAATTAAGTACTTAAATTATCCAGATCCATAAAAAAATGATGTATTTTGTCATTATTTTAACATTACTGTATGAACAATTGTAACTAACTATGGTTGGTGGACACAAGACCAGTTTGCCAATGACCTGAAGGCAGCCACACAACAGTCAATGGTCCAACAAAATCAAATACAAAAAAAGAGTTGAAGTATTCACCTGTTTGGTGAGCTGTTCCTCACACAGCTTGTACAGCGTGAAGAACTTCCTGGCCAGAATCACGTTCTCCATAAAACCAATACTGGCGAGCTTCACGCGAATGATGATCTGTCGATCTGGTACCATCATTGCAACTGTACGGAAATTGATCTTCAGGTTCTCTGGAAGTTCCTGTCTACCAGCATATCCTGGGTTCTGAAATGAACATTTATCTTTCTTAATAACAGTTAGTTTTTTACACTAATGGCAGAATAATTAACAGTTTAAATAAAATGAGAAACTATTATTATAATTTCATAAGTCTTGCATTGAATGATTATATGTCTACAAAGAAAAAATGGGAAAAAATGTAAAGATAATGTCATGCTAACATGATCACTAAGAATTCATTGAATGAAATATGTACAGAGCCCATGCTTTTTTCTATTTGCATGTTTTATACAGATATATTATACCTTACATAAATGTGTCCTTTATATGTACAAAGAAAGTAGATCGGTCCATATATCAGTGTATATTAATGAAAAACCCAGTTTTATGACCTCAGCTGTCCATATTATATTTTTGGCCGGTCCGGACCTCACCGAAAAATAATATGGACCGCTGACGTCATATAATATGGACCGCTGATGTCATACAACTGGTAAGTCCGGCTTGGGTTTTTTTTACAACAGCAAAATTGTGGCAAGTAAACATTATAAGCTATATTCAATAAAACACATCTAAAGTGCTTTAAAATTATTGAATGGTAATATAAAATGTTCAGTATAATATAAGAAATATTACACACCACTTCGGGCCATATGGCAGTATAATGACCGGCCAGTCTGGTGTGTAATATTTCTTAAATATATATCAACTACACCATAAGCAACTGACTGCAACCATACATGCAGTATACATTTTTACTCAATGACATAGATGAAGCTGCAATGAAACTCATTTTGTACTACTTCAGGTCAAATTCTGTTTTCATAAAATCCTACAGTAAGAAAAGTTTCCCCTCTACTGATTCTTGTTAATGTTATTAATTAACTAAACAAGTTCATCACTAGTCTGGCTGTTATTCAGTCAAAAGAGGGCTATAACCTGACACTTTCTAAGCCAGAGTTATTCTATACAAATGTGTATATTATCTTACAACATGTGTATCGCGCTTCATTTGAATATCTGGAAGAATTTTAGAGTTATGGCCAAGGTTAAAGTTTTTGCATGACAACAACAACCACGACAACAACGACACCAATTCTATGACAATGGCTCGACTATTCTTGTGTGAAAAACAGAAAAGCTAATAGGTACATCACTTTAAAGTGTGGAAATAAATCAACTGCACAAATACAAAAACAATGCTCATTAAATATCGTTGCATTTTGGTGTAAGAACAATATTTATACCACTGATTGATCATGGGAAGCAATAATTTTTCAAGTGGAACAGCAACTAGTGAAAATATCAATTTTCTTTGATCCAGAGTGAAATAAATAAGATCTTACACCGAAAATCAACAAAATATCTTTTTCTTTTGGCTAAAATTATAGGAAAATACCAAATCATATCTGCATTATGAAAATAGAGAGAAACATAAAATCATGATGTCTTTTTGGTGACATCATTTCAAACAATTATAACCTGGCAGTGTGAGGGCTATGATTATTTTAAGCAACATTGGAACAAAAATCTATAAAAGCAGTGAAAATAACAGCAGCAAAAATAACATGATACTTCACTGAAAAGCATAAATACGGAGTTGGTAAAAATATCATTAAATGAGGAAAGCTTGGAAACACTCATACACATTGATCGATATAAAGCTAAACACTTGATGGCTTAAACAACTAGTTTTTTTGACTCATGACAACTTAAAGACAGTCAACATTTTCCATTTTTAGAGTCACTAGTTTATACCGACTGATAATCCGACTGTTTGATAGGTCCTTTAAAGCCTAATAAAACATTCTGCAAACATATTGGTAAGTAAGTGAGTTAATTGCTCAGAACTTTCTTCAAATTAACAATGTTGTTTACTTTAACAAAGTTCTGAATTTAAAATGAAACAATTTAAATAAAATAAACTGCAACTCGTCTGTTAAAATTTACAGGTTTAAGCAATAAAACATATGCTAAAAAGTTTTATGGTAAATGTCAACAAAAAGTGTTCTTTTTATATTTTGAACTGAAGTTAGAAATCAAAGATAACTAATAAAATTGGGAGAACAATCCAACTAGTATATTAATCAGTGTATATTTATTTTGATATATATAATTGTGCAATAACTTATGACATGACGCCATAAATAAAAAGTGTTCAAAATGTGTGCTCTATTATAGTGCCATTTTGTTTAATTAGCACTGTAAATAATCAAAATACTGCTTATGATATAAAAACAATACCATTCATGGTTATTCATTACAAAATTAATTTAACTTGCCAAGGTCGGTTTTTATCAATATTAGAAAGACAATTTAATCATATCTGTATTGAATGACCACTTGCTTAATTTCTTCCATATATATTTACATAAAACCTCTTACAGTAACATAAACACATTTCTTTGTAAGAACTTCTTTTGTGCGTTTTTTACCCATTCAAAATGAACCAGCAGTTTAAAAGTTTGAATATTCTGCAAAACATTGAAAATGATTGAAAGTGCAAAAAAATATGATTTAAATGACTGGCTATGATCTGCTAAATTTATTTCATAAAGAAATAGCCAAGTACTTAAAATACCTTAAAGCAACATCAAACATGATTGTGTACCCGGGCCTGGTTTTGTTTTATTATTTTGGTTCAGTTGGTTACAAGGTATCAAAATAGGTTATGGATCAGTTGGTTACAAGGTATCAATATGGGTTATGGTTCAGTTGGTTACAAGGTATCAAAATGGGTTATGGTTCAGTTGGTTACAAGGTATCAATATGGGTTATGGTTCAGTTGGTTACAAGGTATCAATATGGGTTATGGTTCAGTTGGTTACAAGGTATCAAAATGGGTTATGGTTCAGTTGGTTACAAGGTATCAATATGGGTTATGGTTCAGTTGGTTACAAGGTATCAATATGGGTTATGGTTCAGTTGGTTACAAGGTATCAAATGAAGAATACAATCAATAAATAGTTTACTTGGCGTATCATGACCACATTATAAAAATCTCCGCAACTATGGTCATGTTTTTTTTCATTTTTCATAACAGAATTAAAAAACAAACTCACTGACCTACACACGGCTTGAAGTGTGGGTTGGAAACCGCAAAACAAACTATTTATCAATTGTGGCTTAAGGATTGGATCAATGCATAACTCCCAAAATTCTCACCATGGTCAGGAAAATTCCAAACTCCATGTTCATTGTGACGGTGTCTCCATCAGTAAAGACAAAGCTCTTTTTGCGTTCCTTCTTCGACTGTAACACGATCGCGATCTGCTGGGCAGCCACAGACAACACCGGCAGCTCAATACGGTTGAACTCATCAAAACAACCCCATGAGCCAGACTGGGCAAGACCTGTACAATGGGAAAAACAATCAGGTAACTGAACTCTTATCATCAAATGTAGATTACACCCTTATTTCATTAAGATCATAGCCTCAAATTGGCAAATGTTTTAATTATTTTATAAAAAAAATTAATTTTTATTCCGAACCTGATTTAGTTCCAGTAAAGAAAAGCAATAGATTTGACCTATTACGCATTCAGATGATCAATGTAACTTGTCGATATGCAATCATTAGTCTAAAGAACTCACCCTTGTAGATTCTTCCGAGACCTCTGAAGTCCATCTGATCAGAGCAGTTGAAGACGACAACATACTTGCCGAGACATCGACCCATGTCCTTGGTCGTCTCTGTCTTGCCGGTACCCGCGGGCCCGGCTGGGGCTCCACCCATAGACATACCCAGGGCTTGGGCAAGAGTGATGTAACATCTAAAAGGAATGATCATATAAGACTTATTTACTACTAGTCAAAGTGTAAGGTGAGGTTTGATTGAACATTTGCATAAGGTAGGTGATGTACTTAACATAAACAAATTAACTTGTAAAAATGTTCTTGTCAAGTGACTTAGGTCCCTCTGCCTCTAAACAAGATCATTGAAATGAAATACTCAATTAGACATGTATAGGTATTCATCAAGGTTCACAAGTTTCATTTGAGTTCAGCCATAAAACAATTTTTAAAAAATGGGGAAAAGCAAAAAATGTATCGAAAATAGGCATGATTATCACAATGAAAATTGGAAGTGAATACAGCATCATTTAAAGTGCTGATAAATTAAGCAGCACATAAAATGTAAATGTTTCCATTTTTGTGTAAAGTCTTGTAGAATCTCAAACCTGTCAGTGAGTGGAGTGATGACAAGGCGTTCTGTACATCCGAGGAACTCGTTCTGGTAGATGAAGTCTACGTCCGTGATGGAGATCTGGCAACGATCTTGGTCCTCGATGAAGTAGAACCGAGACTGCTTCAACCACTCAAAGTCCGTGGGAGATTTAACGTGCATCTTGCACTAAAATGAATTACATAAATAATAAGTACGTACTTCATTTTCAGATATGATTTCGAACTAGTCATGTGTTTTCAATACTAACTTGATTTTTTTTAAATAATTTCTATCATTCATTTTTTTTTATATAGTAAAAGTACTTACTTTATTTCCTTAAATAATTTCGAATTATTCACACATTTTAATAAAAAAAATAAATTGAAATTACATGTTATTAAAGGGTTTATGCAAGAAAAAAATAAGTCCTTCAGAGTCAATAAAACAATTATCATTTCACCTTTTATAAAAACAATTGCGCTCCTACTTTCACCATTTTCAGTCAGTTTGATTTATAAGACAGCATGCTTTGTTGTGTCAATCAAATATAAATTGAACTTGTGTATGTCTAAAACAGAGTTACTACTTAAAACCACAAAATACAAATTTTTATAATATAACTTCATATAGTGCTGAAAGGTGTTAACAGGTAATCCATACTGACCAGGTCATCAAAGATATCACGCTGGTGCACATGGATGGTGATGAGCGTCTCAAATTTGGTCCTCTCTATCTTATTCAGGTCGTGTGTCGTCTGCTCAATGAGTATATTCAGTAGCTCAAGGAAGCCCTGGTTCGTCTGACTCATGACCTTACGGTCATATTTCGTGGTGGTCAACGCATCGGTTGCGTCGCGCGTCCAGATAAACTGAATTCCCAGGATACCAACCTGTACAACAAAATATTGCAAACTTTTAAAATGTCAAGGTCAGTTTAGACTTGTGAAAACTAAGTATCAAGGTGATTTTAAAGGAATTTTCTTATTCCTCCGTTGACAGTTACGTTTTCCAGTTAACATTATATGCTATCCATGGCATCTAATATTTATATAATAGTTCATATTAATTTCTTTTGCTTACGTCAAGAAAGTTTGAACTTGAACCACAAATATGTAGATAACCATTAAATTCTAAATATGCCCTACTGACCTGAGCAGGAAACATTCCAAGAAACTCCAACAGCTGGAAGCTTTGGTCCTGTATCGCCATGGCAGCCGTACGGATAACACCGTGCAGAGATTTCTGGGCCATCATCATGAGCGACATGAGCCAGACCTCAACATTACCCTCAGCCTTTACCTGCTTCTCAAACTGAAAGCGCGGGAAACAATTAATAAATTTGGCAGGTAATGTTTATACTGAGAAGGTGTTTGATGTAAAAGAAGAATTATTTCATGCAGAGATTTCTTATCCACCTGTTGGCAACATGAAAAGCCAAAACCCAACATTACTGTCAAATTGAAGAGAAAAGTAAAGATTAGTTTTTTTACTCATCAACCAGTATGGATACAAGCATTGGTTAATGGCCCATGGCTCAAGAACAGCTAAATGAATCCTGGCTTAACTGTACCATTGAACTTAGGATCAAAACAAAATAAACAAAAAACATCTAACCTCCACAGTTTCTCCCTCTGAGGAGTGAACGGCCAGGATGACGTCGTAGAACTTCTCGTGGAACTTGACACTTTTGATGTTGTCAAACACGGAGAGCAAGTGGGCCTGGATTGTGTGAGGGTCACTTGCTTGACCTAGGATCTCAAGAAGGGCGGGGTCGGACACAAAGAAAAATCTTGGGAACAGGAGGCGCTTCTTTTCAAGGTAGCTGAGAAAATAAAACTTTGTGTTATTTGAATTTAAAATGGCATACATACATGAATGTATTATGAGAGGAAAATACAACACTGTACTACTGACTGCAAGATTCTACTTAAATATTGGAACCAGAAAACTCCACTTTATAGTCTACAAGTACCATGACTTAGTCTATTTCACAATCTCTTATCAAGTTAATGTTATAATCAATGGACCGTTTAGAAGGTTGTTTGACCCTGCAGATCAATATTGAACACTTGCAATGTGTTTAAATGAACATATGAGGCAAAAAGAATGCCAACAAAAGTAATAGTCAGTAAAATCTCTAAAGAGAACTGGCTTACGATAGATATTACATGGCTATTCTCCACAGAATATGATTAAAATTATTGCCTACCTACTAGTTGTACTATACATCATGTTAAGATTTTCACAATTTTTTCAAAGTCCGTCTGATATCAGAAAGATCTTGAAGTACATTGCAAATAAAATCACATTACACATACTTTTTCACTGGCATATATTCTATTGTAGTGTATTATTTATCATAAGATTTGATAAGAATTAAAAAAGGAGGAAGGAGTGTGTTACCCAGTGAGAGACTTCTGGCAAAGTTCCAGCTGCTCCAACAAGTGGGGTAGCAGCTGCATGAGAGTCTCGTCACCCACACAACACTGCACAACGTTCGGGGTCTCGTGCGCACGTGTCATTATCTTGATCCACGACTTGTCAATTGTGCTGAACCTTTTAGCTTCCTGTTTCATGGTCAAAGGCATTTATTTTTAGTATTGAGAAATTGTAGCCAAAGAGTAATAAAGCATGTGCATTTTTTTTATAGTTAAATCAAACCAACTTGGAGAAAGGAAACAAAAACTAGTATAAATAATTGAGGCAATTTTATTCTTTCTGATTTTTTTCATTATCCAAACTTTTTTTCCAGCCTTTCAAACATGTCTGAGGTTACATGTACTGATTGCAAAACAAAAGTCATTAATACAGAGTGACACTTCATTGAGGCAGGCAGATTAAACCCCTTTAATTTCAAGTCAACTGATCTTTTAGTGAGTGTTTACATACCTTAGGAAGCTGTTTAGCAATGTCTCCACCCACAAACACGGCCTCTAGGTAAACCCAGAGGTTCTGTACAACCATCCAATTCTCAATAATCTCGGACGAGTTTGTCAGGTTCTGTACCCATGTTTGGATTTGTCTCTTGAATGGTGTGTTGTACCTGAATGTGATCAGAAGTATTGAATAACAAATGGTCTTCATAAGGTTGGCTTTCTAATCGAATATTTAGTGCAATTGTTAGTATTCATTTATCTTTTTACTGAACATCAGAAGCCTTCACATCATATATGATTTAACTTATTACTTTATTTTTTTGTCTTATAAGCTTCAGAAATTATGCTAAATCTGATCATTTAGTAGTTCCAGACATTTTAAATCACTAGGGAAGTACTTTAAAACACTATGATTATTGTTTTGTAGTTTTTAACATTTCCCACCCAACCTGTTAATCAAAAGAGCGCTGAGTAACATATCTCCATAAGTAAATCTTCCATAAGGGAGACAATTTCACTCATTGAGTCTACACAGAGAAGAAATTCACCGCAGTTCTTGAAGTAGCTAAATCTATCCATGACAAAACTCCTAAGAAAAGTGCAATCCATTTAGCAATTCTAAGCCCCTCCACCTCACCTTTATTAAAAGAGAGCTGTGAACAATGAATCTTCCATAGAAGAAATAATGTGACTGATTTTATCTCCATGGTTCTTGAAGTTGCTATTCTATTGTATTATTGTTCCTCATTAAGTCATTCTAAACCTTTCCCACCCACCTGTTACTCATAAGAGAGCTGAGAACCATGAGGGAATCTTCCATAAGGGAGACAATCTCGCTGGTTGTATCTCCACGAAGAAGAAGCTCTCCACGGTTTTTGAAGTTTCCGAACGTAAACTCCTGGTTGTTCCAGTCTGCAATCACCTGCTTCAACTTGGCCTCAATATCCTTTTCTTTCACGGCTGAGATACAGATGTCCTGGAATTCAAATAAGTGAGTTACAGTTTCAACTCTTCAGCATTTACACTATAAGAGAGGTACACTTAAATGCCACTTCTTAGAAAGACATGTCAATTCCATGTTTACAGGACAGAAAAAATCATTGTTTAATTTCCATTTTTGACAGTAAATACACATATAGCATTATCATCACTAAAAATGTTTAATTTTATACTTGATAGGAATGATATTTGCTTGGAGATTTTCTATTAAAAGCACTAAACATTGGAAAATTGTTCATAGCTAAATAACAGGCTAGACCAAATGTTGGAATTTTTTAAAACACATATTATTTACATAAACAAATCCATATGTACATTATGTATGCAGAAACAACCAGTGACAACAATTGGTGACAGAACATGACAAGCTTGTATATGAAACATGTCGTGAACATGACAACACACTGGGAACAAAATCAAAGATCAAAACTGAACATGTGATAAAAAACTTTGCAAAAACTTCAGTGAAAATTATACCCCAAGTATGAAATACAGAATATGAAAACGTTCCAATTGTTATAATATATAATATATTTTGTGTGTCTTTTTATAATACCGCAATTGTTCCTTGCAATTTTGGGGCTTTCATCATTGTTATATGGACATGGTATCTTTGAAGTATAAACCTGTAAGCCTCAAAATGGCTACCCTAAACAATAAACAATACATGTAACAGCAGTGAATGATTTCTTTTCCATCACATGCAAACTTAATCTTGTTATAAACTTGGCATTGCAAACGGCTGGCCACACTTGTCTGTTTGCCTCATATTATCAATTAGATTAAAAAGTTTAGCCAATTCTGGGAATTCTTGCAACAGTGTCTGAACACATGTTTAAAGAGCTAACCACATATGTTTGTGTCTTTAAGCTGTATGAACATTTTCAAGTGCACAACATACAAACAAATCAGCAAGATACCGCTGTTTATAAGAATACCGGTAGCCAATAGTTATTATATAATAACATCATATACCATTGATTAAATGATGGTCACACTGGTCCAACAATTCAGCTACTTATACAAACAATAACGTCATGACATCCACTGGTTCATACACTAATGTTCTCAATACAACAGACAAAGTCTAATCTTGTTTTGCTTAATCTTGCAATTTAAATATAACTTTATTAATTAATGGTTACATTATAGGCCAACATTCAAGCTTTTGCACCCCAATGACAACAACAATGACAACGTGACAGCTATGACAATCTGTAAATCTCAGCTGACATCACTTTGCATACACAAAATCATTCATGCCATACTTCTGCTAACATGCATTTTTGTTGTTACTAAAACATAAAATTACTGTGAGATACTTGATTCCATGAAGGATTACCCGTAACTGATAATCTTTGTACTCATCAGTACTCAGTTGGTCAGTACGCCTAATATTTAAATGACTTTGTAGTTTCTAGAATGCACACAAACAAAGAATGATCAGACATCACACTGCACAGTTGGAATACAAAAGGACAAACACTCAAATGTAACTGCACACAATGCTATTTCTTAAAAGGAGTTTAAAAATAATTCGTTCCTGCAAAAAATATGTTTAAAATTAAATAACAAATTTAATCCTTACAAAGTGAGACTATGAAATCCTCTTAACCTTTACATTACCATTTTGCTATTTTAAATTATAACTGTTTGTTTTTTCTCAGATTTTTTATAACATAAATATTGTGAAGTATCTTTTTTAGTGTAAGTATTTTAGGATAATATGTTGTTACATAATTATTGACATTGTTTATACCTCAATATCTTCCTTAAACTCCAACAGTGGCGCTTGGAGGATGTTCCTTAGCGTGAAATTCTCATTTTCTATGTCAAACACATGTCCAGTGACCTCTGCCATTCGGTTCCAGTGACGAGTCTTCATCGCCTTGTTTGTCATCAGTTCAAGGAGGGGAACCATCTCGTTGAAATCATCAATTGTCTTCTTCAGGTCTTCGAAGGCTTGCCAGTCTTTGAGGGCTCGTGGGAGCTTGCGGCATCTGTCAGGAAAATGGTAAGTATATTGCTTTTAATTGTTGTTGTTTTTTTGTGTGTTTTTTTATAATTGTACAATTTTAAGTGTTAACATTGTGATGTTTATTACAGTAAATATCCTATTCAGTGTGCCAAGCAGATGTCTTTTTGAGAATTATATCACTTTTATTCACAAAACTAGCACTCATGTAAAATAAAAATAGTTTACAACAAATTGGTTATATTAAAGACTTGAATCAGATAACAATTACCATTACTGGGCAACATTGTCACTCACTTGTTCTGGAATTCAATCAGCTCATTGTTGATCTTCTCGATGTTGATTTCTGTCCACAGAATGTCGTAATACCCATGCACAGTGTCAATAACCGTGTTGTACAAGCCATAAAGCTTCTGGAGCAGGTTAAGCTCCTTCTTGATCTTGAGAAGCTCGGGATATTCTGTGACAGGGAGACCAAAGAGCTCTTCGCCACCCGTGTATGTCATATACTTCTTGTAAAGGATGTCAAACTGGTTCTGGCAGATGACTAGACGGTCAGATGCCTCACGTGGTGCAACTCCTGGGACCATTGGACCATCCTGTAGTTACAAAAAGTTTAAGGTAATAATAGATTTAAAGAGCAAAACACTAGATTTTAAACATAATTCAATTTAATTCAAAACTTATCATTTTATTTCAGCCTGTTTGTAACGACCTTCCAGAAGCTGATTTTAAATTTGCAGAGTGGGAGAGTAATTTAACGGTTGATAACAATGTTGGTCCTTGCACAGGGAATCAATTGAATTTCTCGAGAAGTCAAGACATTGACAGCAGGTTGTTCCCAGGGACAATGGATTTGATGGCAATTGAATCCGACTGTTCCTAGGGAAGTCAATGGTTGCTTAAGAAGTTATTGGTTGATGTGGATGTTGGTAGTTGCTAAAGAAGATATTGCTTGCTAAGGAAATCATTGGTGGCTAAGATACATTGTGGTTGCTAAGAAAGTTATAGGCTGGTAAGGTAGTCAATGGTTGCTAGGATAAACATTGGTTGTAATAAGAAGTCATTGGTTGATATGAATAAAGAAAGTTGCCAAGGTGATTATTGTTTGCTAAGAAAGTCATTGGTTGCTTAGAAGTAAGTGGTTGCTTAGGAAATCATTGGTTGCTAAGAACGTCATATGTTGCTAAGGAAGTCATTGACTACTATCAATGTAAATAGTTGCTAAGAAGTAAGAGGTTGGTACAGATGTAATTGATTGCCATTGTATGTTCAGGAAGTCATTGGTTACACATAAAGTAAGTGGATGCTAGGGAATAATCTGGTTGCTAAGGTAGTCACTGATTGTTAAGGAAATCATTGTTTGCTAAGGAAGTCATTGATGACTTAAGTGATTAGTGGTTGCTAATGAAGTAACTGATTGCTTAGATAATCAATCGCTGCAATGGGAGTCATTGGTTACTATGGATGAAGGTAGTTACTAAGATAATCATTTGTTGCTTAGAAAGTCTTTAGTTCCTAAGGAGGTCAATGTATGCCATGGATGAAGGTAGTTGGCAAGGTCATTGGTTGCAAAGAAGGTCCTTGGTTTTTGAGGAATTTGATAAAGGACCACCTTAGAAACGTTTGTGTGAAATTATTTTGAAATCTGGCCAACGTTCTCACATATCAACCTTCTTTAGATACTTTCCTATAACTCCCATTATAAATATATACCCACTTATGCCCTACAAACCTTAACTAATCATAACCAATAAGCAACAGCTAACAAATTTATCTTCTATAAGAAATGAAGGAATTAGTGCCCACTATAGAACAGTTTGTGTGTGCGGACAGACAGATAGTGCAATTTTTAGATGCCCACCTTCGGTAGCATTATAATTTTTTTACTAATGTGACCCTTAATATATTTTGTTGAGTGTAAAATTACAACAGGGGGGCAGAGATGGGAATCTGGCCTGATATTAATCTATTACCTCATTATACTCATTGTAAAAGGTATCACAGTCTGTGATGAACTCCTTCACATCGGTGATCAAGCCAGACTTGAAGTTGGGCTGTATCTCTAGCAGGTGGGACTGAACCTCATTAGCCTGCACGTTCAGCTTCTCCCATGAGTATCGCAGTGTGTCACAGCGCTCTGTCTCCTCCTTTACTACAGGTAACTCGTGTTTAGCCAACATTGTGTATGACTCCTGTAAAATGGATTAAGGCATACAAAGCATTTAAGGGAATACCTCAGTAAATATTTGAACTAATATTATGAAAAATCATGCTTACACCCGGGCTATCACAGCCAGTTAAAAAAAACAAGAGCTGTCATAGGACAGCGCACTCGACTGTATGCTGCATTGTCTGAGAAATTAATACAATAATGATGCAATGTGCCTGTCAAAAGCAATAAAAAAGAGTAAAGAGTAAACAAGAAACACCCCCCAATGAAACAAAACAAGGTTTTCAATGATTGACAGAAGAACTTCAGCCATTGTTGTGGGATTCAGTTTCAACTATTTCTTTATGTTTAGGTACAGTGACCTTGACCTTGACCCTAGGGCCTCCAAATGCACTCCCATGTAAGTCCTCCATAAGCTCCTACATACTAAGGAGTTGGTCACAATATGTCAACTCTAACTAGAGTTATTCAGTACCAAACAGTTATCCATTTTTAGTAACAGTGACCTTGAACTGACCCTAGGGGCCCCAAATTGTGTGATAGCTACTGTGTAAAGTATGGAGGTCATTGAATGATCTGTATTAGTGATCAAAGTTGCCAAAAAACTTTAATCAAACTTTTTTCGATAAAGAGCCATAATTTGTATTTGGAATAATATGGGGTTATCATTGTGTGATGGTACTGAAGTATTAAGTGAACTGAATGAAGGGTATTGGAGTTAGAGGTGAAAATGCCAACTTGCCCTTTAACTTTAACCGGAAGCACACGCTGATGCCGATGCCAGGGTGAGTAGTATATCCTCCTTATTCTTCGAAGAGTCAAGCTAAAAAAAAGTTGAGCCACAGATCCCTTTTAATTCTACAAACCTCGATGGGAGTAATGCCCATGTCAATCTTGATCTCGCTCTCCCGGATCTCCTTCAAGCCAGCCATAGCGAAGCGAATATCATCCAGATCCCTGACTGGTCGATTAAGACGCTTGTTAAGATCATCAATGAATGTGAATATCTCCTCCATTTCATTGCGATATTTGTTGTTACAGGCCTTCCCATAATGCATCCTCCATGCTTTTGTCTCGACATTCAGGGCAAACTTCAGCTTCTCTGCATTACAAATGATTTTACTCAGATTTTACTAAGAAAATAATTAAAGTACTGCTCAAACAATCATAAATATGCTGACTTAGCAAATATAATATAAAATCTTTCTGTGGTAGTCTTTCTCAATTGTTTACTACTATTCTTTTACCCTGGATTGCCTCCAAACTGGCCTACGTGTTCTTTTATTTTTGACATTGCCAATCTTCAACAATCCGTTTATTTTGTCATAAAACATACAAATATACAAATAGCTTCAACAAAACAGTCAAACAAGGTGTCAAATAATAAGTAGATATACTTTGAAAGGTTTTTAAACAAAACGTTGTTACCTTATATTTTAATTGTTTAACAAAATCATTCAGAAAACGTAAAGAAATATTCTTTTTTTTTAAATGAGTTTGAAGAACTATTAGATCATTATATAAATGGAAGATAATATTTATCTTTTTTGATCTTCATACATAAATAAATTATGTCTTGTAAAAACAATAAGAAATCTAAGATAAGAAATGTTTACAATATTATTTATATAGCGTATAACAATATGATTAATATTTTTAAGATATTTTTATATTCCACATCTTTCAAAAACTGCCTGTAAGTGCAAAAAAGTGTTACATTTAACAAAAAAAAAATCATAATCTTCTACTTCATTACAGTAGATACATAATGGACAATCCTTCAATTTCCAAGTGAATTAATTCAAGTTTGTTGCTAAAATATTGTGTAATAATTTTATTTACAACATTTTGAGTTTATTATCCACAATGGATTATGGACAATTTAATACCAAGAGTTCCATCGAATATTCTCCTGTAATTGTTTTTCCCAATATCCATGGCTGTATGACTTTTCATGGAATTGCTTAATGAATATTTGATATACCTCCTTATTTGTCATGTACTTGAGTGGTTTGTTATGGAAACTTGTTATACGCTTTGTATTGACTTTAATCCTCATAGATACATTTGAACTTAGAATTTCTTTCAATTGTTTGGAATGGCTTGTTTTAATGAGTATCCATCTGCAATCAAACTGTGTTTATGTTTTAGCTAATCCAGAATATTTGTGTCGATGTTGCTCAAATTGGATATACCATCATTTTGATATATTTGAATCAATCCTGATTGAACAGAACACTTTGACTTTTAACTTTTATAAATTAAAGACCAAATCTGGTATTAAATCTTCGCCAGTTTTTAACAAAGCACAAAAACTCACCTGTCAAGGGGGAAATGGACTTATATCATTTAACTTAGGTTTCCTTAATATCAACTTCCATCCTCTTGTTATTGTTAGTTTTCAACTCAAACTCTGACATTTTCTAAGAAAAACCCCAAACTCACATGTGATGATGGCAATCGGTCTGGCATCCTAGTAGAAGAGCTCACTATTACTCCAATAATTCCATCTTCTCATAATACTTAGTATTAAACTCCAACTCCAACTGTTGGTTAGAAAAAAAAGAGCTTACCAGTGAAAAGGGCAATTGGTCCAACATCATAACAGACAGGCTCGCTGTTTATGTCCCGTTCCATCTCCTCATAGTACTTGATCTTGGACTCAAACTCCGACAGTTTTGGATTGTCCTTCATAAACTTTTCGAGGGACTCTTCCCGATCTTCTTGCCAGATGATGTGATAGTCTCCAAACTTCTCAAGGGCATTTGTCACCTCCTGTGGTAGTTTATAAAATAAATCATAGCTGGGAAATCAAACTTGAGAGAGTTTTTTTTGACGTTCCTGTCAGATGATGTGATAGTCCCTTAGGGAATTTGTCACCTCCTGTGATATAATTGTTTTACCAAATCTATCAAAGACACATGGGGAATCTAATGGTTGACATGTATATCGCAAAATTGATCATGTATCATACAAGAGAAACTTATAACTGTTTTGAAATCAAGTAAACAAAATTAAATGTTCATCAGGAAACCTTACATACCTAAATTTAATCCTAATTTCCTATACCTAAACACCTTTAAATAAAAGCCGATTGAGTTAATTTTTTAACACAATATATTTCTAACAACATGTTTCTCAATAAAATCCCTTTGTCTCACCTTCTTTGTGGAGTTGATGGACGTCGACAGCAGGGAAACGAGCTTAGCCACCTCTTTGTTCTCCGACACATTTTTGTAATAATTCTTCATCGTTGTCGTAAAGGTCGTGTAGTTGGTTGGCTCCCTTTCCATCTTCCTATCACCATGTGATCCCTCAGAAGCAGCAACGCTGCCAATGCTCTGGCGTCTGTCATGGTGGCCGTCACGCTCTCCTGAGTGAGGACGCTCGTGCATGGCGCGTTTACGGTCCTTCTTCCACTGGGAGATTCCCTTAGCAACACTTACAACCATCTGGGCAGCCTGGAATAAGATATAAAATTGTAAGAAATATATCATCTTTGAAGTGCAAGGTTCTAAAAAAAAATTGTTAAACTCCACTTAATTTATAAGTCAGTGGTCAGCTAGGAGTCTTCCAGGGCATGCTTCCCTTCGCCATTCAATCTTTAGTAACTAGTACTTAATGAACAAGTAGCCATAGAATAGCATGATGTTTTGTATTGGCAAGTCTCATCAGTAGCATTTAATGATGCCTAGATATGAGGCTCAGTTCTGTTTTATTATAGCCAGCAGTACGTACAGCATTCGCCATACTTAATTAATTTCTGTACCTTATTGACGGTCTGTTGGACCTCGTCTAGGCCAGGAGTCATCACGATGTTCGGAATAGCCAGAGTGGCAAACGTCTTAAAGAATGGTCGGTTGTCCTTCTTCGCCTCTCCACCAAAACCACCGGACTCGCCTACAAGATACGAAAAATAATACAAGAGGCCCAAAAGGGCCTATGCTCTACTGGCATGGCTTTTGTGGTCATATCAATCCAGAGCATGTATGTATGGGTAAAAGGCAACAGACATATACTTTATGTTTTGTGTTTGGGTTACCTGAAAACGTAGCACGTTCAATATCTGAGCCCAGAAAGTATTGTAAGCAGACTAGTTGCATGAACTATTTTAATATGTGCCAAGTAAAAGTCATCTGACAAAAAAAAATGCTTTCAAAACTGTACTCATAGTAAAAATTTCTGTAGTTTTAAAAGTTAAAAAAAGTTGGTCAAAGTCAAGGGCATCCTAGGACAACATTGATCAATTTGAACAAACATTCACAATCAGTTGTGCTGAGATGGATGCACGAACACACAAAAAGATTTTCAAACCTTTCCAGATTTATGTTTACCAAACCTGTGAACCCTGGGTGAGGCCAGTAATGACACCAGGTGCATAACTTAAACATTCACAACCAATTTTGTTAAGATGAATGTGCAAACTACAGAACTTAAAGCTGAAAAAAGGCCTTTGGGTTTTCAACAAGAACAAGTCTCAAAAACCTAGACTTGCAAATTGTCTCACTTAACTCTAGACTTGAATTTACATGTACATGTAAACTTGGCTAAAAATAGAATTCGCTCATGCAGACCTGGCTAAAAATAGAAAGCATTTCTTTAAAACTTTCATGGCCCATAATCTAGGCATTTATGGACGGATCTGGCTGGTTTTCGAAAGGAACCGAGCTCTAATGGATATCTATATACTGTACAAGTTTCATCGAGATACAATCAAAACTGTATCGTGTTCACAAGCAATTGTTTACAGACGAACGCACGACCGCACGGATGCACGGATGCACATACTACGTACACATTACCATCGCATAAGCTCTTCTGGCCTTTGGCCAGTAGAGCTAAAAATGAAATATAGTGTTTGATGAATAGTGTCATACTTGACACAAAATGAGAAGATCTGTTCCATTATTCAAAACAGGAATATTTGAAAGTGTAATCCTTTAATGATACTCTGAAACACAAATATCTGCTTGTCATGTTCATTTTCAGACTCGTTTCCCATACTGAAATAGTTTAATTTATTTTCAATAAAGTAAACTTTGATATAATATTTCTGGATTACAGCATATTTAAATAAGACTAATTATTGCTACATGTCCAAGTTTTCCATACCAATGTAGTGGACCATTGAGCTTGAGGTGATCCTCTTCCTCATTGATTCCAGGGTGTTTTTGGTGACCTTGATCAGAGCCTCAAGGTTACGGTGGTTGAAATGGTTCAGGAGGTCCGCAGCAGCTTGCTCGATGTTCTCACGCTGTTCCCTCTTACGTTTAGCTGCAAGGT
This sequence comes from Mya arenaria, assembly GCF_026914265.1. NCBI lineage: Eukaryota > Metazoa > Mollusca > Bivalvia > Myida > Myidae > Mya > Mya arenaria. Next base: position 34,526,152 of record NC_069129.1, on the reverse strand, counting down.
TTGCCTTTGAGGAGACTGGGCGCGACCGACGGCTGCTGGCCCTGCCTCCAGACCCTGTTGGGCTGCCCTCACGATGATCCTCTTCTGGAAAAATTATTGAAAAAATAATACAAGATTTTTCTTGTTTGTATACATTTGCAACATTTTAGTGTTATCTTTCTTTTACATTTTTTCTTATCCACCTCTTCCTTTTCCTAGTCCAGCTCAGCAAAATTATGCAACATCTCAATCAGCTCGGCAGAGGCCTCCTCCAAAACCAGACCCTAAATTCCCCTTTCCCTCACCCCTTGCTCTTTCCACCTTTCTCCCCTCCCTTACCCTTTTATCTTCTCCTCCACCACCTCTGTGGGCTCCTCAGATCAACCAATATCTCAATGAGCTCAGATGTAGCCTCCTTCACAACCAGACCCTATATTCCACTTCCCATCTTCCCTTGCTCTCCTATCCCTTACCCTCTTTCTTTTCCTCCACCACCTCATCCTCCTCCGGCTCTTCAAGGTCAAGCAACATCTCAATCAGCTCAGTTGCAGCCTCCTCCACAACCAGACTCTTTGTCTGCAGGATGTTTGCTCCCTTGTTACACAGGTTCTGAAACAGGGAAAAAAATAGTTAATAATAGTCATGATAAATGCATTTGAAGCGACTTTTAATATATGTGTGTTTAAGTCTTAGTGCAGCGTACACCATTCTTCTGCATTTAACTTGCATTCAGGTTAAAATTAACCAAGCGTCTTATGCTACGTGATCATTCTTGCAGAGGCACTTCCCGAAAATAAAAATTGCTCAATAATATATCTGAGTGGAGCCCATAAAGACGGAACACATAGTTTTAACAAGAATTGAATCATCCAAGTTCCTAATACTAGAATAGGATTCAGTTGTTCAAGTTGCTTAGTTGTTATTGTCTTTGCCAATTGTAAACCAAGTTTCAGTTGAAAATATTGTACATTCTTTAAGGTATGGCCATGGTGAAATCTGACGAAAATAATTTAAGGTCAAGGTGATGACAGTACCAAAACTGTTTGTCCTCGAAAAACACAAGAGCTTGATTAATATTGTTCGACTCTTCACGTACCTGTGTATTATCCAGGAACTCTTCCACAGTCCAGGGTTCCTCCTGGGGAAGCTGGCACAGCGTTGTGGCAGCCATCTCCTTGAGAACAGCATCAATACGGAACTCTGTCAGCTCGTTGGCACGCACCATCAACAGCTCCAGCTCTTCAAGACGCTTGTACACAGTCTGTGTAACACAGTGGATTGCAAGATTAAGTCAATGGAATACTGCTGTTTTGGAATTATGGCTTTGGATTTTACATGAATGATAAGTGAAGTCCAGGAAAGCTTATTGAAACCCGGATTGAAGGTTTGTCCATATGACAGATATGGGGACCACACGTTTAAGTTAACTTGTACAACCTCCCACACCCCACACCCTAATCTCCTTACCTGCAAATACTCCTGAATGTTAAGTGATGTCCAGGAAAGCTTATTGATGCCTGGTTCGATGGCATCATCTGCCCTACTGATATGGGGGCCCATCAATTCTTCAAATGCGGTCGGGATCTTCTTACGAACACGCTTGTTCTCCTGGAGCATCATCTGGGGGAGAGAAAATAGTTCAAGATCTGTTGCTTATGTTAAATATGCTGATACAAGACAGTATTTCTTAGGCAAGTCTTAATACACTCTTTGTAATGGCATGACTGACTTTCCCCATATGGTTTTAACTTGTGTTGTTTAAAAATAAAATAGGCAGATTTTCAACAGAATCAGAAAGCTTAACCACCCTACCAGCAGAGCGTTGTAGTTCTCCTTGTATTCCACCTGCTTGGTCCTCATCATCTTTGCGATGGGCGGAATGTCGAGCCCGAGACGGGCCATACACTCTGTCTCCCTTATCATGATCAGGATTTGGGGGTCAAAGTTCACATAGAGTTCGCCCGTATCTGGGTGCTTCACGAGCATGGATGCCTGCAGCCCCGACTTTGCAGTCTCCACCTGCAGGATGTAAGAGTTAACAGATTTGTTATGGTTGCCTCATTTATTGCATTTATGTTTGAGCACAAAAAGTTATTTAATCAACTGTCATGGGAGAATGGTTCTGGTTTTATGGACAAATTCAGGTCAAGTCAACCATTTTTTTCATGTACACAATACCATGTAAAGTCTCAAATCTATTATAGCAAAATTATGCTGTTTTACCAGTCTTAAAGATATAATCCGGAAAAATGCATTGTTGCAGCGAAAAAATTTCTACTGTCTTTGATAAGTTTAAACTAGTAAACTATGTGTAAATAAACAATGAAGCTTTAACCAAATCTTAGTGACAAATATTAACATTTGTAAATGGTTGAACAAATACATTAATTTTCACCATTATTTCTTATCCATAGTGAATGTTCAATACCTCAAAACTACGGAACAAAGGATGTTTTATAACTAAAATGCCTTTTTTACAATACATTATACAGAAGAAATATTTTAAAAATTTCTCAATTCAGTACATGTACATTTAATTAAAGGTTCAGGGTTTTGAGACTGGAGACCCTCAGTCAAGATTGGCCCTGGTCATGCAAACCATACCTGACGGAGCCATCCACGGTAGTAGAGTAGTTCAAACTCTAGGAGAACCTTGGCAAGCTTGTTGTAGCTCTTGATGATCTTCTTTGACTCTGCAGCATTCTCCAGAAGCTTGGGCTGCTGCTGGAACACCTCCATCGGCTCCTGGATACGCCGGAACAGCTGACGAGACCAAGATATCTTACCTGTTGGAAAGAATTTTGAATTTTGTTTTTGTTACTTAGTAAAAAACCCAGCAGGCACTGTATAAAACATGTCAAATACTACTATTTGTAAATGAAGCATTTCAAGTCCTTGATGTATTGAATCATTATGGCTATAAGTCCACCCTCATCGTACAAGTGCATTGCAACATCTATAGCCTGTCGATCTACTTACCACATCATAGGAAGCCGACTGCAGTCATCAGCAAATTGGAATATACTTTTGATGTATATCACCAGGACTACATAACAGAACAGGTGGACGCATACTCTCCCAAAGCATCCATACATGTACAGTTTACATTCGTTTTACATTAACCGACCAGTTAAACAGAAGCATTTGCTTTGGTAAAAACTGGCGAAAATGTTTAGTCATGGGTAAATATTTTTCCAAATTATTACTACAACTTACAAAAAAATATTAATGTATTTATATGATTTCTAAAACAAGATACTTTGAGCCTGTTTTAATATATGCTTAAAATATATATTGCACATTAATATATTTTATTCTTTAAACAGTATTTGTATAAATACCAGCAATTGGTGGCAGATCACGAGCCACGGGCGGCTCGTTCTTGTTCTTCTGGTAGATTCGTGACACCATCTCAATGTCCCGCCCATAGTGGGCAAGGATGCGTGTGTACTTCTCTTGTATTGGTAGCCCTGGCAGGTTCAGGCGCTCAAACTTGACCAGGAGGCTGATTGCTCGCTGTGTGGTCATGTTCTTGTCAAACTTTGCGTTCATGAAGTCACAGATTTGTTTCTGAAATATGAAATGAGACATTCATTCACAAATTTATTTTGGTAATATGATAAAGGGATATTTTATATTCATCTGCAAACTTTGTTTATCTTTGAAAGTATTGACTGATATATTTGTGTGAGGTATAAGACCAGGAAAACCACATTGTATCTGAACAAAGTAATAAATATTTAAAAAACACAGACAATATCAACTATAAAAAAAGGAAAAATATGTATAATCACTGTCAAGGGCTGACAATTTGTTGCAACTTTAAAACAGACTGACAAAATAGTACTTACATGAAGTTCCTTGACGGATCTTTGAAAATCCTCGAAGTCTTGGGCAAATTCCTGTTTCCTCTGGTCAAGAAAGTCATATGGTTTCTTCCGGATCTGGGTCTGCGTTACGCTGAACCGGTTTGCCATCAGCTCAATTCCTATAATATCATTTTAGATTTTACTCATATTGTGTTGTTTTTTTGTGAAGACAGCTAGGGGCTGATGCTGGTATATGAATCACTTTTCAGTATGTTACCAGGGTAGAAATCAGTACAGGTGTCCTGCTTGAGAGGCCATGAGATTTCCCCTCGTGGATATTAAACCTATAAGCATTTGGGTGAGAGGTAGACAGTTATACCATTAGACCACTCCCAATCAGGTGGGAATCAAGTCTATCAGCTTTTGGGTGAAAGGTGGACACCTATACCACGGCATCACTCTCACCCTGTTGGGGATTGAGCCCATAACCTCTTGGGCAAGAGGCAGAAACCTATACCACTAAATCACTCTCACCCTGTTGGGGATTGAGCCCATAACCTCTTGGGTGAGAGGTGGACACCTATACCACTAGATCATCCTCACCCTGTAGGAAATTGAACCCATAACCTCTTGGACAAGAGGCAGACCCCTAGACCACTACATAGCTTTAAACACTAATAAATAATACCATTATAACATTGCAGTTGAATACCCTATAAAAGATATGTTTAATATTTTGTTTTAAATCATTATTTACCATATGGTCAATAAGTACACAGTTGGAATTATGTAGTTTGTTTTTCAGCTCCTGATGATGTTATTCATATAAACCTACACCCTAACGTACCATACATGCCACATTTCTGAGAGGCTTCCCAGGGGATTTTGGTCTGAATTCAAGGGGATTTTGATATTACACCAGGGGATTTTTACGCGGCGAAATTTTTGCGCAATATCTGCATTTATAATATAAGAATAAATACAGAAAAACACTCTAATAACAATAATTTTTGGACTAAGTCATCATGGTCCTTCATGGAATTTCACACTCATAATAATATTATTGATGCTTTCCACTGTCAACCTGCAAGTTTTATTTTTTATTTTTTTAAATTCCAGGGGATATGGATCCCCGGCAAGGGACCAGGGTATGGGTCTGAATTCCGGGGGATTTTCCCCCCCCCCCCCCCCCGGGGGATATGGCATGTATGATGTACCCTCGGTGTGAACAAGTTAATAAATATGCTGGAATTTTAAAATACCTGAACCATTAAGACATAAAAATTATTTGCATTTCAGTTTATTAATTGACTAAAATTTAGTGTGTATTATTTTCAAGTTAAGTTGAAAGATTCAGTAAAATGATTCTTACCTTCAATCTTGGACTCTGACAGCGTCGAATACACGGAGAACACATCAAAGATCGCAATGATGTTCCTGAGCCGCTTGGTGAAGGTATCGAACTTCCCGAAGATGTACATCTCCGAAAACTCAAAAGGACGTTCGTTTGGCATCTTCTCGAGCTTTTCCTTTGTCTTATGGAAGCAGCGTTGGTATTCCTCGTTGAGACGAATACAGTCGTTGAGTTTCTTGATAACCTCCCCTGGGGGCTGGGTCCAGACAGTCTCACAACCATCATTCGTGATGTACGACTTGCACGCTGTGATCATCTGGTTTGTGATCTGGAAGACAAAGATTGATAAAATCTTAGTCAACATAGTAAAAAATACAGTCAATGAGTACAACTAAAACCATTTTCCACACTGTATTTCACTTCAGAAAAATTAACTTTGTTTCATTTGTAAAAAAAAGGTCATTCTAACTTTCAATTCGGATTTTCATAATTCAAGTTATAGTAATTCAAGCTATATCAATTTTAGTAGTGAGCACACTAAATAACAGTTAAACACCTCCACCTATTCAGCCCACTAACCTTGACAAACAATGAGGTCATCCTCTCCGAGGTGTTGTAGTAACGTGAGATGCTGTGGATCATGCGGATCGTGTTGATTAGCCCAGGAATCCCCTCAAGCATGCCAACAGGGTCGCTGTTGTACAGTGGGTCACAGAACTTCTCCAGGGTGTAGAGGAACTTGACATTGTCTTTAGCCTCATTGGCGGTGTCCGTGATGCGACGATCAAGCTCCTGCCATGTCTGTATGGGAAATTAAAGAGTTGTGATAAGTTAAATTTCACGTAAAGTAAATCCAAATACATTTTGTAACACGGCTACAACTAATTCTGTTCAAAATGTGTAAAAAAATCCACAAGTAACATGCATAGCTCTTATCAAATTGTTTCTTATATTTCATAATACATAATTAATGAACAATTAATGAATCTGGATATTAGAAATATACCATTCCAAAGTATTTCATTTTTTAAAACATACAGCCTAAATTGGAAAGATATGTGTACAGATGTAATGAGTATTAAATCAATAATGTTTTGTCACTGCACGAACCTTGATGAGTTTTGACTTGGCAGCGTGGAGGACGCCCAGCACAGCCTTTACATCGGACCCCTTTATCTGGTCAAGCAGGTAGTTGAACTTGGACATGCGTTTTTTCCAGTGGTCGAGCTCCGCACGGGGACCAATGTCATCAGCTTCTTTCCGCATCTGCTCACTTTCAGCCAACACCTAGAACATTTTAAATGACAGTCAACATATTTATACCATGAGTTAGTGGACAAGCATTCTTATTTTTTTCAACAAAAATCCTTGTAACAATTTAATTAAATACCTAAAAATGTAAGTAAGCAAAGAAACCAAGAGGGCCACAACAGCCCTCAGTGTGATGTCATCTACCTGAATATTATAGTTTTAAATGGGTAACAAGCTTTCAAAAGAAGGTGAATTTTGCCAAAGCTCTACGAGATCTGGTTGAAAAAAATGACCTGTCGAGGGAAGGAAAAAAAAAAAAAATTAATTATAGGACAAAATTGTTGACCCATCTTTCATGTTGTACTAAACAATTATAGGAGGCAAGTTTAATATACACCATCAATACCTCAATATTGGTTTAAATGATCCTAGCAAGAACCTCCATGATTGCATGTACTCTTACCCTATCTGCACATGACCATTTCCAGGGGTGAAATCAATCTGCTTCTTTATAAAATGTCACTCAGAACCAGTTCGCTGTAAGCCCTTTGATTTTAATTCTATGAATGAACTTCTATATGCGGCCCTTTTACATACCTGCTCAATCTGCTTGATCCAGACCTCCATGCAGGCCTCAATACCCTCAAGGGCATCCGTGCTGTTGGCGACGGCCTGGTAGTCAGCAGGGGACTGGATGCGTGAGAGGTCGTATGTCTCACAGGGCTTCAACTGAACCTTCTCATTCAGGCTCTCTTGTGCTCCTTGCAATGAAGACAAGATCAGAATTGAGGGAGACAGCTTTGATACCTTTTTAAATACAACCCACAATGTTGTTACTTGTGACCAGGATGTCCGCATGGATTAGCTGCAATTTTCCATTCACTGACTGTCTTATTTGAGGAACTTTGACTTGTTTTGGCCACATTTGTTTCACTTCTTTATGGATAAATGTTATCATAGTTTGATTTAAATATAAGTTAATGCATAAAGAAAATTCTTAGGGGCCTCATGAAGAGTGCAGAAAATGTGATCATGGAACCTGTGCATCAAACAGCTAAACTATGCCAAAACTGCTTTCATTTGGCATATATACAATGTAGTTATGTAGTTATATGTTCAATGTTGAAGTTTTTTACAACTTTTGGGCCTGATCCAATAAAGGATCTTAGTCATAACTTAAATAATCGTAAATCTCAACAAACTGTCTCAATGGCAACAAGTCTGTTTTTGTTTTATTTCTTTAACTTTGAGTTCAACTAATTCACCCCAACAACATAACCCTAAAGTTTCATGACCCTAGGTCATATAGTTTTAGAGTTTGAATATGCCAATTTAATGACACAAATTTGCATAATTCTTACGGATGGAATCACACACAGACGCACAGATAGACAAGGGCAGATCTGTATGCCCCCCTTTAAGTGGGGGGCATAAAAAATCTACTTGGTTATCCTCACTCACCCACAAGCACAGACACAAAGGAATCAAGAGTGTTTAGGAAATCAATCCTGGTCTGAACAGCTCCCTTTGACTCTAGCGCACCCCAACCCTTGTCGAGACTCTTGAGGGCAGGGATAAAGATGGATGAAAGCAGGTGCTCGACAGCGGACAACAGTCCCGCTCCATTCTTCCCATGGCCGTTCGTGTCCAGGATGGTGAAGTTGATCTCCTGGAAATCATATTGATGGGAATAAATGATGGTCATGTATTCAAATGTTTGCCTGTTTTTCTCCATCAACCAAGAAGCATGACATCACTGCACATTAAAAACTTCATAAGGAAAGGAAACACTCATTGAATTCTACCATGAAGTTTCCAAGGTTATGTAGTCAACAAACATTTAAGGCCACATTAATTTGTACTTTCTTATGCTTTTTGCCATAGTGAAAACTTGGTACATAGGTTTCATACTTAACCATACCTTGACCATCGTCTGTTCGTTGATGGCTGCGTTCGGGTCACCCGTCTTCAAGAAAAGCAGACAGGTGCCCTTCAGAGGAATGTCAGACCCATTGGCCACAAACACCTTGGGCTTCAGCTGGCGGGCGGGCTTCGTCTGTGGCGGACCAACCTTCATTTGCTCCACTGGAAAAGTAAGCGAGTAAGTTAATAATTAAATATCAATTTATGTGATGCATGAAAAAAGAAAGGCAATTTTTATTTGTTTAAAAGGAAATATTTTTTTATGGCATCAAATCTGTACTTTCTGTGTATAACATAATAATTGAAGAGCACAGTTGCCAAAACTGATGGCATTGTTTTTTTCTCCATTCAGCTGAGGAATTACTCAAGTCATGCAATTTGTTTATAAATAGTATGTCATCATGGTAATGAGTAAGGGAGGTTAAAAAGGTTTTTTTTCCACAACTTCACAACTGCTACCGCCTTCACCAACACTGACACCAAGGCCGCGGTAAAACCTCAACTCTTCTTCTATGACAAAACGCTACTTTGCAACTCTTTTCTAAAATCTATGGATTTAACAGAACAGCTAATAGCCTATCATGAAGCATTGTAGCCCTTGTATTGTTCATTCCTTGTATATGGTTTAGCATGATACATATCCAATACCATATTATTGAATGATTTATAATCTAAGACTATCTATTGCCTTATATAATGTATATATTCCCTAGGATTAAGCTTCTCTGAATTACTTATGCTACACACAGATTAAACCTATATATTATATTGTGTAAAATTAATTCCATTTAATATGCAGATCAGCATTATCCCGTCACTGAATCAAAACAGGCTTGGGATATAAAGTGTGATGTATTAAATATCTAAAAACATTTTCAGGTCATTGAATGGGGTAAAGTCTTTAAAAATGTGACCTTAAGTGAATGAGGTCAATGTGTCCTTTTGTTCTATACTAAAGTTCAAAAAACACAAATAAGGTTTCATGTCTAAGAAATAAATGCACTCATGATACATGTAGATTTTCTATACAAGTAATACAGAACAATGACTATCAACAGAAAATTCTATTGATTATGCAAAGTTAACATAACTTTTAAATTGATTAAAATAAGAAAACTATTTTGTCAGTTTTTGAGTTATGGCCATTGTGAAAGAATTTGCACAATGACGCCTACGATGCTGACAGCAACAATGACAACCAGGCTATGACAATATCTCAGTTTTATTCTTTGAAAAACATACAAGCTTAAAATGAGGGAGTGAACTATATAAGTAATAAAAAAAGGAAGACAAAAAGTTCAGGTAATGTTAGTATAATGGAGATGTTATTGTTATCAACAGCACAAATGGTTACACTTATACACAAATAAAGATTCTAGTCCAACAAAAATACAACTGATATATTTCGAAAACCCACACAATGGACACGGCAATGACCACCCTGACATAAAAAGTCACAACTTTTAGACCACCCTGACATATGTATTACTGTAAGACCACTCTGACATAAATATACATAACTTATGGACCACACTGACATAAATATTCATAACTGTTTGACCACCCTTACATTAATATTCATAACTGTTTGACCACCCTGACATAAATATTCATAACTGTTTGACCACCCTGACATAAATATTCATTACTGTTAGACCACCCTTACATAAATATTCATTACTGTTAGACCACCCTTACATAAATATTCATAACTGTTAGACCACCCTTACATAAATATTCATTACACTTAGACCACCCTGGCATAAATATTCATTACTGTAAGACCACCCTGACATAAATATTCACTACTGTCAGACCAACCTGACATAAATATTCATAACTGTTAGACCACCCTGACATAAATATTCATTACTGTTAGACCACTCTGACATAAATATTCATTACTGTTAGACCACCCTTACATAAATATTCATTACTGTTAGACCACCCTTACATAAATATTCATAACTGTTAGACCACCCTTACATAAATATTCATTACACTTAGACCACCCTGGCATAAATATTCATTACTGTAAGACCACCCTGACATAAATATTCACTACTGTCAGACCAACCTGACATAAATATTCATAACTGTTAGACCACCCTGACATAAATATTCATTACTGTAAACCACTCTGACATAAATATTCATTACTGTTAGACCACTCTGACATAAATATTCACTACTGTAAACCACCCTGACATAAATAATCATTACTGTTTGACCACCCTTACATAAATTATTCACTACTGTTAGACCACTCTGACATAAATATTCATTACTGTTAGACCACTCTGACATAAATATTCATAACTGTTAGACCACTCTGACCTAAATATTCACTTCTGTTAGAACACTCTGACATAAATATTCATAACTGTTAGACCACCCTTACATAAATACTCATAACAGTCAGACCACCCTGACATAAATATTCATAACTGTCAGACCAACCTTACATAAATACTCATAACAGTCAGACCACCCTGACATAAATATTCATAACTGTTAAACCACTCTGACATAAATATTCATTACTGTTCGACCACCTTTACATAAATAATCATTACTGTTTGACCACCCTTACATAAATTATTCACTACTGTTAGACCACTCTGACATAAATATTCATAACTTACATAAATATTCATTACTGTAAGACCACCCTTACATAAATATTCATAACTGTTAGACAACCATTACATAAATATTCATAACTGTTAGACCACCCTTACATAAATATTTATTACTGTTAGACCACCTTTTCATAAATATTCATTACTGTTAGACCACCCTTACATAAATATTCATTACTGTTAGACTACCCTGACATAAATATTCAAAACAGTTAGACCACCCTTACATAAATATTCATAACAGTTAGACCACCCTTACATAAATATTCATTACTGTTAGACCACTCTGACATAAATATTCATTACTTTTAGACCACCCTTACATAAATATTCATTACTGTTAGACCACCCTTACATAAATATTCATTACTGTTAGACCACCCTTACATAAATATTCACTACTGTTAGACCACCCTTACATAAATATTCATTACTGTTAGACCACCCTTACATAAATATTCATTACACTTAGACCACCCTGACATAAATATTCACAACAGTTAGACAACCCTGACTTAAATATTCATAACAGTTAGACCACTCTGACATAAATATTCATAACTGTTAGACCACCTTTACATAAATATTCACAACAGTAAGACCACCCTTACATAAATATTCATTACTGTTAGACCACCCTTACATAAATTTTTAATACACTTATACCACCCTGACATAAATATTCACAACAGTTAGACAACCCTGACTTAAATATTCATAACAGTTAGACCACCCTGACATAAATATTCATAACTGTTAGTCCACCCTTACATAAATATTCACTACAGTTAGACCACCCTGACTTAAATATTCATAACAGTTAGACCACCCTTACATAAATATTCATAACTGTAAGACCACCCTTACATAGATATTCATAACTGTTAGACAACCCTTACATAAATATTCATTATACTTAGACCACCCTGACAAAAATATATCAAAAACAGCAAAACGAAGAAATATTAGACATATTCCCGGTAAAAGCTTCTTATAAAATACTGTAAGGTTACTAAAGAAATATCAAAATATAAATGCCATGTGTATTAAAATGTTATAATTTATAACATATTTGAGTTCTTCACAATGTGTTTTATATATTATACTACTGAATATCCGTGTCATGCATAATGCATGCAATACTGATTGGGTACTGCTACCATGCCATTTAAGCTATGATGCCATAGTAACATAAAAAAAAATAACCATACCAACCATAGGTGGCAGTTACAGTCAGGCATTTATATATATATATATAAAACACAAAAAAATGTCTCCAAGACTGTTTTTCACCCATTTTTTAAGTAATTAAACAAAAAATGGTCATATACCTGCATTTGAAATTATTAAATTGTTCTGCTTATTAATTTAGTTTTATCAAAATGGTCTTGAAAACCGTATAATATATAACAAACCACCATCTCTGGCTGACTGATATCACCACCTATGGTATCAACCTATGGGTAGGGAAAAGTAGGAGGGTGGTTGAGAAAAAAAGGCAACCTGATTTAGGATACAATTTAGAAACCCAAACTGAGCTATCTTTACATGCACTCCACGCTCACTAATTACTTGTAGTTAATTGTGGCAAAAACAAAGAACATTATTATGCTATGCATAGCTTTAAGCTTACTGCATTTTCTGTCATTTTTTGACTAATTATCTCGATGGTTAGAATTATCTTCTCTTGACTTGTTTAAAATAGAAATTGTTGAAAAAAGTGTCTAGAGATCTTTTCAATGGTTTCACAGTAATTCTATTTACTTTAAGAACAGTAGGGCACATACAATGTATAGTCAGGCTTATAAACTATATTTTTAATAAAAAAAACATCATCAGTATCATTTGTTTTGCCACTAAATGACCTGTTGTCATTAAACAGTGTATGACATCAGCATATTTTTATACAAATCCAGGAACCACAAGCCTCTTTGAGCTGAAAACCCCAGCAGGATATATTTAAAATGTGATAGCTCAGTTTGGGTGAAGCATGTAATAATTATATGACTATTATAGGTAGAAGGGTAGAAGGCCTAAAACAAGGGGAGATAATATTTTTTAAGCGTACATGGGTTACTCTTCTTTCTCTCTTCTGGCTGATGAAGCTTGAATCCGACGGCTGAAATACGAACACGATCATACAGACATACAAGTGGACAAAGGGAACAGCTTGTCGTACATGGAAGGTTTGGGGGCAATGATACATTATATAGGAGTTGATATTATATAAGGTATGACACAAAACCCCTAAATCCAGTGAAAATGATGTTGTTTAAGCCCTGGTCTAACAAATGTGACAGGAATATGTTTAATCAAACATGTTACAGTAATTAGGAAGAACAAATAGGATTTGATTTTATAAAGCTGATGTCAATTACATAGTTCACAAAATTTGCACCAGTGTTTCAGATTATTTTGTTATTAAATGAGCAAAGAAGTGTTTAAACCTTTATTTTAATTATGCCTAACTAAACCGTTCAACTGGTTGCAGCATATAGCTGCCAATTAAATTTTTAAAGTAAATCAAAATTAACTGTTGGTGTGAAGGTCTCTATATTAGCCAGTGCACATGTACAAAATGTTGAATTACTCAGTTATTAAAAACAATTAATGAGTCTAAATGGACCTTTGATAGTCATTCTCATCTGAGAGGCTTTTTTAATGATTAAATCAGAATGCTATTGGTGGAGACATGGACGTAAACACTAGGAAAGGTGAAGGTGCAATCACACACAAGCATATGGATAATACTGTAATAATCATTGAGCACTAACCATTTCTTTAGGGCATTTATTGCATGCAGAAATGTAAATGTGTTTTTCCTAGATGTCTAAATATCTAATCTGGCGACACACACTACTAATGTTATGCTTTATTATGAATCTTCAACGTGTAAAATACTTTGTTTTTTACTCAGAATTGACAAAAAAAGTAAACAATTGATGGATATTGGAACAATATTTCAAACAATAAATGTAGCAAAGAAAGTATTGTACACTAACCCCCTTATTAACATTATGTACTACAAATAACGAACTGTATTAATTATAAAAAATGTTCATTGTTTAAAAACATGATCTGAGCACAGAAAACATGAACAATATATATTGAAACTTCCACCCACAAATCTTGATAGGGTACAATATTTGAGCCACACTGGTAAAAAGCCCATGCCCTACCATGATGTTCCTTGTCCTCGGGCTCCTGGTAGTAAAACATCAGCTGGCTGATCCCCGCTTTGCCTTTAGGATCCAGGAACAGGTCCATCGTCTCAATCTGGGGGTAAAAAAGGATTCATGTTAATGAAAAAGTTACAACTGCAAAACAGAATATCCATTTAAAACATATTCATGTATGTCTCTCTACTTATAAGTAATTCCATTTCACAGGTTTAAATGTACACAGAGACAACTGGAGTAATTATACAAAAACCCACTTGTCTACCTCGTAGATATCATCCTGAGACATGCATGTGTCAGGGCAAAGAATCAAATTTTAACCACTGTGCTAAATGGATAATTGAAATCAGACAAAAGACAGAATCGAAACAAGACATGAACTTGTCTGTGTAGGTGCAAACAAGACATGAACTTGTATTTGTAGCAACAAACAAGACTCAACTTGTCTGTGTATCTACAAACAAGACATGAACTTGTATGTGTAGCTACAAACAAGACTCAACTTGTCTGTGTATCTACAAACAAGACATGAACTTGTATGTGCAGCTACAAACAAGACTCAAAATTGTCTAAGTAGCTATTATCAAGACATGAACTTGTACATGATGTTACAAACAAGACATGAACTTGTATGTGTAGCTACAAACAAGACATGAACTTGTATGTGTAGCTACAAACAAGACATGAACTTGTATGTGTAGCTACAAACAAGACTCAAAATTGTCTAAGTAGCTATAATGCTAGGTTTACATCTGGCCACGATCTCCCCGATTAGCCAGAGGCTAAAAAATCGGGGAGCTCTACGATTAAATGGTCTACTCCACGTTCTGTTACGCTTCCTTACGAAATCAGCACGTTTTGTTGCGCTCTACTGCGCTTTGCTACGATCGAGCCCACGATTTGCATCACGTTCTGTTACGCTTTGTTGCGATCAACACGATTGGCTTCCACGCTCCACCACGTTCCGTTACGTCCGGTTAAGATCTCCCACGATAAAGCCGCTTTGTTGCGATCTCCTGCGATTTGACTTACGATTTGAGACAAATGACCACGTTTTACGTCACGATTTGATATTTAAACAAGAAATAATTCACTTTAGGCTTATTATTCGCAACAATGAACCAGCTGGATATAGACGATCCTGAATTGGCTGTTTTAATTTACGCATATATTGTTGAACGAAAGAAAAGGTCACAGCATACACGTGATATAAATATCGGATTAGAAGTCAAAAGAAGAAATAGAAAGCCTAGGTCATGCTGGGTTAAGCCATGGTTAAGTGTTGAAAGTAGGCTTCAATATGGACATTACACACAACTATTAAACCCCGAACTCCGGTGTCGGGATGTCGGAGCATCTTCAATTTCTTTTGGAACCTTTTCGTTTCGCTGGCATGATTAAACTGATAGAGTACCAGTAGATAAAGCTGCGTGGAAATCGTGGCTATCGTGAGGAAACGTGTTGGAGCGTGTCAGAGCGTATCAGAACGTGAACGACAATCGGGGATACCGTAGGAGAGCGTGACGCAACGTGGAGCAATAAATGATAGAAAAGTGTATATCGTAACAGATCGTGGTAGATCGTAGCAGAGCGTGGAGCTATCGTGAGACGTCGCAGCGAAGCGGGATGAAAAAATGTGTCCACGCTGGTCCCGATCTGTTGCGATTGTACTCCACGTTCTCTTACGCTTCGTTACGTTCCATTACATTTTGTTATGAAGGCCACGCTCTGTCAGGATTAGAAAATGAATCGCAGCAATCGTGGTAAAATATAAGTTTGATTTAAAATCTGTCCCGATGCCCACGATGTCCCCGATTCAACCACGTTCCGTTACGCTCCCCCACGATCACCCCGATTCGACTCCACGCTCTGTTACGTTCGCCACGATGCTCTGGAATCGGGGACATCGTGGTAATCGTGGCCTAATGTAAAACTAGCATAATCAAGACATGAACTTGAACATGATGCTACAAACAAGACATGAATTTGTATGTGTAGCTACAAACAAGACATGAACTTGTACATGATGCCACAAACAACACATGAACTTGTATGTGTAGCTACAAACAAGACATGAACTTGTACATGATGCTACAAACAAGACATGAACTTGTACATGATGCTACAAACAAGACATGAACTTGTACGTGTAGCTACAAACAAGACATGAACTTGACCATGATGCTACAAACAAGACATCAACTTGTATGTGTAGCTACAAACAATACATGAACTTGTACATGATGCTACAAACAAGACATCAACTTGTATGTGTAGCTACAAACAATACATGAACTTGTACATGATGCTACAAACAAGACATGAACTTGTATGTGTAGCTACAAACAAGACATGCACTTATACGTGTAGCTACAGACAAGACATGAACTTGTACATGTAGCTA
The DNA here is from genome assembly GCF_026914265.1 of Mya arenaria. Taxonomy (NCBI): domain Eukaryota; kingdom Metazoa; phylum Mollusca; class Bivalvia; order Myida; family Myidae; genus Mya; species Mya arenaria. Next base: position 34,509,611 of record NC_069129.1, on the reverse strand, counting down.
CAAACAAGACATGAACTTGTTTGCGATGCTACATACAAGACATGAACTTGTGTGTGTAGCTACAAACAAGACATGAACTTGTATGTAATGCTACAAACAAGACATGAACTTGTACATGTAGCTACAAACAAGACATGAACTTGTTTGCGATGCTACATACAAGACATGAACTTGTGTGTGTAGCTACAAACAAGACATGAACTTTATATGATGCTACAAACAAGACATGAACTTGTATGTGTAGCTACAAACAAGACATTAACTTGTACATCATGCTACAAACAAGACATGAACTTGTATGTGTAGCTACAAACAAGACATGCACTTATACGTGTAGCTACAAACAAGACATGAACTTGTACATGTAGCTACAAACAAGACATGAACTTGTTTGCGATGCTACATACAAGACATGAACTTGTGTGTGTAGCTACAAACAAGACATGAACTTGCATGTAATGCTACAAACAAGACATGAACTTGTACATGTAGCTACAAACAAGACATTTATTTGTTTGCGATGCTACATACAAGACATGAACTTGTGTGTGTAGCTACAAACAAGACATGAACTTTATATGATGCTACAAACAAGACATGAACTTGTATGTGTAGCTACAAACAAGACATTAACTTGTACATCATGCTACAAACAAGACATGAACTTGAACATGTAGCTACAAACAAGACATGAACTTTACGTGATGCTACAAACAAGACATGAACTTGTATGTGTAGCTACAACCAAGACATGAACTTGTACATGATGCTACAAACAAGACATGCACTTATACGTGTAGCTACAAACAAGACATGAACTTGTATGTGTAGCTACAAACAAGACATGAACTTGTATGTGTAGCTACAAACAAGACATTAACTTTTACGTGATGCTACAAACAAGACATGAACTTGTATGTGTAGCTACACACAAGACATGAACTTGTACATGATGCTACAAACAAGACATGCACTAATATGTGTAGCTACAAACAAGACATGAACTTGTATGTGTAGCTACAAACAAGACATGAACTTGTACGTGTAGCTACAAACAAGGCATAAACTTGTATGTGTAGCTACAAACAAGAAATGAATTTTTAACCTAAATTTCACTATTAAAGTAATAACACAAAACTCCTGACATCGTATGAGAGTTCCCGTAGCATGGCACCCTCCACCTCATTGAGTTCTGCAACCTTTTTCTTACTGGATTGAACTACATCCTCACATTCGACTCTTCCTTAAACAACATATTACCTCGATCAGCTCCAAGATTGGCATGGTGACCAAGACAAACTGCTAATTTTTGACCTGCAAATTTTAACAATAATAATACTAAAATAATGACATCATACCTGAGATCCTTCAAGGACGGCATCTTCAACCTCAGAGAGTTCAAGACCGAGGCTGTCAGCAACCGTCTGCAGGATGTAGATGTGGCGGTCATCCAGATGCTGCCTCTTCGCCTCTCGCTCCTCCTTCAACTTTTGCTGAATTGACAAAAAACAGTTTCAGTTAATGGCAAATGACTTTGTCTTTGCTACTTCAGGTGCCATGGTCGTGCACACCTGTTTGCTATGTATCCAAATTTCCAGTGAAAGATATAAAACAAATCCAAAATGCCTGGGTTTGATGAAAATAATCTGCATTTTTCGGGGATTACCAGGAAAACTGTGTGAGAAAGGTTTTAGCTGTAAAAACGATAATAATTATGAGGGTGGTTTGTTACACAAAATCTTGCAGTAAGCTGTATGCAACAAATCCTAAAAGAAATCGTAGGTTACGTTAGACAGCCTTTCTCACTAAATATCTCCCATGACTACAGTTCTGTTGCCTTGATGTTAATGCTATTTTGCTTCAGGTCGTTGCATAGAAAATCTGCATCTAAAATGAACCCTTAGTGGATATTCTAGAGGTGAGGGTTAACCTTTCCCCATGTTTAACTATTGGTTGACTGTAAATCCATTCGTAACCAAAGTTATGTTCTATCTTGGAGGGCCCTAATTTGGTATTCTCAAATAGTGCTTTGTCTACACAAGCCTGCTTTCATAGTGTGTTTATAGTTACTGCCAAGGCCAACCAGGACGTTACATCCATGTCTTGCAAATAGCTAGAATATCAACAGTAATATTCATCAGTATTAATCAAAACCTAAATAAGTGGCATCTTTCATACAGAAATGTCTTATCTTTCCTGCATGATATGACAGCAGTTTGTGGTGGAAGAGGCTTTTTTAAGAAGTTTTAAGATTATTGATCTTTAAATGAATTCGTCCTGTGAAAGTATTTTTTAATTTTGAATTATTACATTGTCAAGGACTTTGCTAAAATGAAAGATAACGCAAATGCCTAACTTATACCATATCTATTTATGAGAAAGCTCTTTAAGAGGAAAATATTTAATTATCAACAGGCATGATTAGATCACAAAATTCCCCATATGATTATACTGTTTAGTATTAACAGTATGCTGGTAATATTTACATAAGATATAACAGAATTAAACAGTCCCTAGTAACAGCCAACATATCGACTTGTTCAACATGACAATTGAGAAAATTTGTTTGACTTAACCTGCAAAATCAATTTGAAGAATATGTTTCGCTATAGAATTATTTGTAGACTGATTTGACTCATTTTGAGGCCTTAGAACTTTTCACAAAGGCAAATAAAAGTTCTTTAAATAAACAATACTTCAACAAAATTAGTTACCATTTTCTTACAACAATTTTTATCAAAGTATATCAATGTATATCAACAGATTCAAAAGTTTCTTTTCTTGTTCAAAGTTCGATAAATACAGTTACGAAAATGGCACCGAAGCAAAAAAAGCAATCAATTTTTTTAAATAAAGCCATACAGAGAATGCATTAAGATCTTCCTTTTTACCCATGTACACATGAGCACTTAAACTTGTCAATTATTTTTCTACAATCTCAGATCAGATCAATACATTTTTGTTATTTGAGAGTAACATGAAAATTGTATATTCATGAAATCACCTTTCTTTTGTGAATTTTCATGAGCTGAGCTCTTACAGGCCCTATTTGGCATTTCGTTTTAAAGACAATGGAATACCCATAGTGGATTTTTTTAAAAGAAAACAAAACAAAAGCGTAACCAAGTCTATCGTTCATAAAGTGAATGTGTGTGCGTGTGTGAGTGTGTTTAAGTTTATAGAAAACAAATGAGATATATTTACGTTTATTCTTGCTTTACCAAACCATTATTTCGGCAAAAAGTTAAATCAATTTTTTGTAAAGCGAAAATAAATAATGCCTTTCTTAGTGTTTGGTGCCAACATCAGATGGCACACATGTGCGAATCACTCAATAACCTAGTAAATAAGAACAATAAATGACTTTTTGAAAAATGGGCAATTGTTTTCGCACAAGAAGGCATCAGAATATGTCTGGCAATCTCATTTCCAGGCAGATACATAAATGTAAACACAAAAACTAATTAGAGGACTAAAAATAATCACTATTAAATGTTTAAATCTATGTTGAAGAAAACATATTCAAAAAAAAAATAAAATCAAGCGCTGTCACAGAGACTGCAATAAAGTGACCACTCTCAACTATTATGACTATTACACCCACTTTTAAGTTTAAAGAGTGCAATATGTTTAAGTGAAACATTAATAATTCACTGTAAAACTAGACAGAACTCTAAGTCAAATAATAATAAAGGGGTGACTTGATTAATTAAGGAGGGTGGATGGTTTAAAGTTCTGGTATAAAGTTTCAACACAAAGCATGTTGTGTTTGCTGAAATATTGACTTAAATGTGGTAACATGCAAAACCTTAACCAGATATTTCCAAGTTAAATAATTATGGGCCATTATTTGCTGTTGCGAGATTCATGTTCATTTAAGAGACCAAAAGATAAAATGTTTCAAATTTCATGTTTTATTTAAGTTTCCATCAATATTTAGCATGCATAAGTATATTGATACAATACATCCTTTACAAAATGTGCAGGTACAAAAAGGAGTTGGGCAAATTTTACAAAAGATTTTATCAGATTTGGCCTAAAAAGATGTGCTGAATTTATTAAAATATATAAGCTTATCAAAAAATGTTTCACCCTTAAAAGTTAACAATGATGTCTTTAACAAAAATTTGTTAACGTTTCAGTTCTGAATAATCAGCCCAGTTAAAATAGAATGAATGTATGAATGTATGGACATTAGACAACAATGAAACTATGTTTTATTTAAGTTCTTTTTAAACACTCTTTCTTACCTTTGATAATCTGCTAAATTTTGAGAAGGAATCTTGAATATTTGATATGGATGAAAAGCTGACCTGCATTTTTGTTCAAAATGTTAATTTTATTTTATAAGCCTAAAATGCATCTGAAATTGACATAGTCATAAAAATATACCAGTACTGATTTATTTATCGCCATAGATGAAATTATAATAAAATATCTTTAAACAAGATATCTTTCAATTTACACTTTCTTGAAAAAATATTCCAAAATAATATCATCATATTATATTGACTAAAATCACTTCATTGCACATATGAACACAAAGTTTGAGGAGGAGGACTTAAATTCCGAGTTCAGTACTGTGCTAAATCAAAATGCTCTAGACATTGTTTTAGCAAGGCTAGAGAAAAATGTTGTTAGATTCTTAGACCCTGTCCCATTTGCCGAGCCTGTCTGACAAAATTTAGCCTTGCCTAAAAAGGTAAAAAATCCAGGAAACTAGGCCAAAATTGAAATGTACCACTGTCATATTTTTGTTATTTCTTTTAAAAAAAGCACACAAAAAAACATTGTTTCACAAATTTTGTTTATAACATCTGGAAGATAACTGACAGCAGAATATTTTCTGTCCCAAACCAAGTCCACTGAGGAATCATTAATTATTAACAAACTACCGTAGTTTCTATTGATGAAACTCCTCCAACGAATACTGAAGGTTGGGTGTAATGATGTTACTAGTCAATTATTTACACCAAATAAAGAAAACCGCTTGTAAGAATCGAGATAAATGCCAAACACTAAAACTGCAATAAAAATAAATTGTGTTCAGTGCTCAATTAACAATTACTGCACATAAGAATTAACGAATAAAAAACAGTTTATATGGAACCAGACCGAATGGACAAGAGTACAGCAAGCAGATACAAATGCTTTTCTAGTGAGTTTTTTCAGTAAATCAAGGGACAAAACTTGAAAATAAGGCAATCCAGAGATACAGGCCTTTACTCAGTAACTCTCAAAAGGCCAAAAGAATTTACGACTGGTGTCTCTTGAACCAACGAATATACCACCGAATTTGTTGTATTTATTCTAAAACCCTCACAAGATTTGATAATAAAACATTTTCTTGTGTTTATACTTACCATCTGAGCCTCCTTGTGGATCTTTGTAGCAGCGGTGGTAGCCATTTTTTATCCTGAATTATTTCTCAAGTCTACTAGAAAATGTCATCTAAGTTCATCTAAATATCAGTTTGACACGAAAATCCACTACACACCAAGAAGTTTATTCCCCATGATGTTAACCACACTAGAAAACAAAAACTAAATTTTCAACTACCGCATTCTAAGATAAAACAAGAGATAAGTTTTGACCAAATCACACAAATACTTAATAAAAATCTGATCTTTTCCCACTTTCTGACTAAAGCACCAAAGCTTCAGAATGAAACTTGTCCAAATAGCAATTAAATATAAGTCCCATGTTTGAATGTTTGGACAAAAAATTATTTTGCTCTAGTTATATGCGTTAAAATAACAAACAGATAACAAACGCTTTTCTATGTCACTATGCAAAATCTATAAGGGAAATTCTTTTATGAAATATAATGCCGAACAAGCCTATACGTATAATGTAAATAACGACTGACTTCAATGATATTTCGCTATATCTGTGTGTTCAATAGATCATTTAAAATAATCAAATATTTATTCTAGTTTGGGTCAAGAATCAATACTAGTATTTGTATGGTTATTCAAAGTGGACAATTTCATTCAATTTGTAACCTTCGTTTTCTTTATAATTGAAATAAAGAAAAACTTTTTTATTAAAAGGGTTTATTTTGACACTGGTTGGTGATTTTGCTTTACTTTAATATCTGTTAAGGTTAAATACTTGCAATGGAAAGACTTTAATTTTTTACAGATTTAATAAGCACTCTGTGGACATTTACAAATAATATTATAATTTCCATTGAGGACCTAACCAACAAATATTAAAAGAACAAAACATGTTTAATAAACAAAGGGATGTAATAATATACTAAACAATCCTATGTTTTAAAAACTACTGCAGCAGGACATAAAAAATATTAAGGTCAAAATTAAAAAAGGGTTGTTTGCAGTTACCCTACTCAAAACTTCTTGGAGTGGGTAGGTATGTAGGGATTTTTTCTGTAGTATGCATCTTTCGTCAACTCAGTGCCACATATTTCATGGGTAGTGGTGTGCATATTTACCATTTAAGTCATTAACCAGGCAACCAGAGTGTAATTGGTTCAGCTTTTTTAAAGGACAATACATGTCACTGCTTTACAACATATTAAAGTGTTCACCTTTTATTCAATTAATACAGGATAGTTATCACACAGAACAACCAAATCCTGCCTCTGACATGCCTTCTATAACATCATTGTATAATTTTGTGGGTCTAAAATATATTAAAACTTTAGACCTTCAATTACTCGGCTAATACATGTTTTATACAATCTGCTGCGGGGTTGTCAGAATTTAAATTTTGAAATGGCCAAAGGTTATCAATATTGCAAAAAGACCCTGACAAACAGTTGTTGAAAATTTATCGTTTTTCAATTTTGATCACTTATAATAATGAGGTCATTTTTAATGGTTAATTTTAAGTTTAAAATAAATGCAAAAAATTGACTGTTTGTGGAAAAAATAAAAACCTGCAACAATGCAACTGGTTAGCTTTTTGCAATGCTGAGCGCAAGCTCAAACCTACAACTTCCTAGACCCGAATGCATAGAAATCATCTGACCGGGGTGAAGTTATTGGGGTCAATTGACAATTATGAAAAATGACCCTTAACTTCAACATGTATTGGGATGATTTTCTGAAAAGATAGGTGCAGTAAATCTGACCGACAAAACATCAATTTGGGGAGAGGTATATTATTTTAACAGTTATTTATTTTTTACAGTAGTGGCCCTGAATCATTACAGTGTCACATCATGTTTAAGGATGATTTCTCTTAAGAGGGGGGGAGGGGGGGGGGGGGGGGGGTCAGTGCTGCTTGGGAAAGGTAAGTAAGGGGATTTAAAAAACAGTTTTAATGGCTGGCCAGTCATGTTTTGTCCTTCTTTGATATGTAAGTATGTGCATGTGAGTCAGTAAGGTCATTTATAGTATTTTTGGCTGACATGTGTATCATTCCACAATCTTTATTCTAATTGAATGAATTACGTTCAACAAAAGCCATGCAAAACAGTGTGTACTTGTTGTACCTGCTCCATTTAGAATACATTCCAATCAAGGCATAATTAAAGATGCAACAGATAACGTGTAGATAAGAAGGGTCTAACAGTCAATGTTAAGCTATTGACATTACCTCCGTGGGATTAATGAATAAATTGGAAATAAACAATAACAATTTTTTTCAGCATGCAAACAAGTTGTTTGAGTTTCCTATTGCAAGAAATATCAAATATATGTACCACATTATTATGTTAAATATTAATACCAAAGTGCCAAATATTGATACCACAAATTATTTACCTTATTCAGTATGTGAACAAATGTCACTAGCAATCTTTAATGGTAAATAAAAGTTAAAATAAACGTCAAAGAATTTTTACATGCATTTTGGCATTGCATGTAAAACTCTTTGAGCTGGAGCTCAAACCTTCCTAAACATGTTTTGAATACGTAGAAATCTGTCAACCAGGATGCGAATACTCCAGGGGACAGTTTTCAAAAATGACCCCACCACAGTTGGGGTCATATACGATTTGGTCTTAGTTGGATAAAAAATTGACGTAGCCCTGAATCTGATTGTTGGTATAAATAACCAACATATAAGTTCAAAGAAGTATAGCCATAGGATTGACTATGTCTAATATTGAATACCACCCTTGATCAACTTTTAACACACAGAAGGGTTTATAAAACTGGGTCAAAGATAACTGCCAAGAAGTAAGTATCAAATAGTGCCACATATTATTGTGTTAAATATCTAATGCCAAAATGTGATATAATATATGTGTTGGCCTGAAACTGTAACTTCTACCATGAGACTCAATACATGTTTGGGCCAAGCTGTAGCCTCTACAGTGAGACTCGATACATGTTTGGGCCAAGCTGTAGCCTCTACGATGAGACTGGATACATGTTTGGGCCAAGCTGTAGCCTCTACGATGAGGCTCGATACATGTTTGGGCCAAGCTGTAGCCTCTACGATGAGGCTCGATACATGTTTGGGCCAAGCTGTAGCCTCTACGATGAGGCTCGATACATGTTTGGGCCAAGCTGTAGCCTCTACGATGAGGCTCGATACATGTTTGGGCCAAGCTGTAGCCTCTACGATGAGACTCGATACATGTTTGGGCCAAGCTGTAGCCTCTACGATGAGGCTCGATACATGTTTGGGCCAAGCTGTAGCCTCTACGATGAGGCTCGATACATGTTTGGGCCAAGCTGTAGCCTCTACGATGAGGCCCGATACATGTTTGGGCCAAGCTTTAGCCTCTACGATGAGGCCCGATACATGTTTGGGCCAAGCTAGCCTCTACGATGAGGCCCGATACATGTTTGGGCCAAGCTGTAGCCTCTACGATGAGGCCCGATACATGCTTGGGCCAAGCTGTAGCCTCTACCATGAGGCTCAATACATGCTTGGGCCAAGCTGTAGCCTCTACCATGAGGCTCAATACATGTTTGGGCCAAGCTGTAGCCTCTACGATGAGACGCAATACATGTTTGGGCCAAGCTGTAGCCTCTACGATGAGACGCAATACATGTTTGGGCCAAGCTGTAGCCTCTACGATGAGACTCAATACATGCTTGGGCCAAGCTTCAGCCTCTACGATGAGACTCAATACATGCTTGGGCCAAGCTGTAGCCTCTACGATGAGACTCAATACATGCTTGGGCCAAGCTGTAGCCTCTATGCTGAGACTCTTGGACCAAGACTCACCCTCCTTATCATTTTACAATTATTCTTCATTGTTAAAGAAGATAATTAAAACCTGATAGCCTTACAAGACATTAAGTCTTTATACCATCTCAACAGTGGCTTCGAATGGTCGATTTCAACTATTCAAAGAATTTTGTTTAACACTGGTGTGTTTGTGGGCATAATTTTAATCTGAATTAAATTGTTTAGTTCATTGAAGAAAACCTAAAATATATAATAACTATCTTAATATTGAGCGTGAAATATCTCTATACTAACCAATTTACATACCCACACTTCTAAATAACTGACTTTAATATAAAACCAATTAAAAGCTAAATTGAACTTTGGGGTTGGCTTTGTCAGTAGCTGAAACTAGCTTTGTAAAAATTAAATCAGAATCAATCCAGTGGTTCGTTACTGGCATAGACTTGAGTGTAGATTATCCAAATTTCTGATAGCCAGTGTCGGTAGGCTAAAAAATTTCCTTAAAATACCAAAAGAAGCATAATTATGAAAAAAGAACGCTTACAATACCTGCTGGGAATCAATTGTCAAATTTTATGCTAATTTGATATAGAGAAACCAAGTAAATTGTGACTTACAAATTCTCGAACAACTCTAAGTTTTTGCAGATTTTGTCGCATGCCGTAAGTTCTTATTGTATACGGAGTTGCAGAAATCAGATATGGAAGCCGTGCCGACATATTTTCTTCCATTATTTTCTTTCTCTGTTACTTAAGGTATGGTATCTTGAAAGTTTCCATGCTTAAGTTGTAGATTCCAGTTTGGTATCTTTTTGAAACATGTTCAGAATGTAGAAACATGGTCACTTTTTATGATCATCAAACGGAGTCATCGAAGTTATATCGCTACACATTTCATTAAGCCAAAAGCAGCAATTTTAATATTTTTTCCCATTGAGGTGATTTAAAGAATATTTAATATTAAAAAATTACTATTCCATTTTTCATACAAAAAGTCTTAAATTGTTCAATAAAAAGCAATAATACATTAAAAAATATTGCCACAATTCTTCATAAAAACAATTCTTTGATATTCATATCCAAGCACCACTTCTGAGACTTTTCCAAACATTACCCTAACCTATAAACCATTCTTCGCTTAATAAGGAGATATTTTCAGACAAATCAGTAGATGCTACTCACAGATACCCACCCTAGAACTCTAGAAACACAATAAAACCGTAAATATTTACTGCAGAACATTTTTGGTTTAATTAAAAATGACACATTTACAGCTTTTCCATAATTTGTTACCATCATTTGGTCATAAATTCTAGGATCTGAGAGCACATCTTGAAAATTTAAGTGGTCATGGCAAAGAGGGTACCAAATTTAAATACGGTGTAAGGGATGCTTTAGTATTTTGTAATACTTAAACTTTATATCTTAAATTAAATCTACACTTGGATTAAACTTGATTTCCACTGCATGCAATTGCAAAGTTTTTTGTGTTTTTTGGTTCAACCAGGTTGAGAAAATTTAATTTTAAGGAATTCATCCACAAATGTGCATCTTATAGTTGCAAACAGGTTGTACATATCCTACATATAATACAAAAATACTTTGTGCAACATTATAATTACCGCAAATATAACCAAAATATCCTTACCATTTTCCCAACAACAATCTGCTGTCGAACTTGTACACGCACACGTCTAAACGCTTTCTTAAATGTTGCTTTACTTGCCATGTTTTCCTCAATTTTGTTTTCACACTGATTTCCACAAATGTAGCATCAAATTAACTCCCAGTAAAAATACAGAAATTATCAGTCAGCATGGCTACATTAATATCTCTTTTGTCATATCAAAGATGGTAGAAATCAATTAGTGGCGGAATGATAACAAATGTCATTCCCAAGAACTTAAAATGCGGAAGAGTCACAATAGGAAAGTCTCATTGAATTTATGTTTGTCAACTTATTGTCAGGGAAAAATCACTACCTGACTTGCAGGAGACTAAAGCGCTTCAAGCTTTTAAACCCTTTTAGGCAATAATATGGATGTTAACACAGTTTTCCTTTTAATGAATATTATCGACAACAGAACCATACATTACTGACAGCGGAACATGAAACTGTTGCACTTTTTTTTCAAAACAATAATATCTCAACATAAAATATCAGCATGGATGGGAGATTAAAGTCACTAAATGTCCTCAGTCCACTTTACCTAAATATCAGCATGATGGGAGATTGAAGTTACTAAATGTCCTCAGTCCACTTTACCTAAATATCAGCATGGATGGGAGATTGAAGTTACTAAATGTCCTCAGTCCACTTTACCTAAATATCAGCATGATGGGAGATTGAAGTCACTAAATGTCCTCAGTCCACTTTACCTAAATATCAGCATGATGGGAGATTGAAGTTACTAAATGTCCTCAGTCCACTTTACCTAAATATCAGCATGGATGGGAGATTGAAGTTACTAAATGTCCTCAGTCCACTTTACCTAAATATCAGCATGATGGGAGATTGAAGTTACTAAATGTCCTCAGTCCACTTTACCTAAATATCAGCATCGATGGGAGATTGAAGTTACTAAATGTCCTCAGTCCACTTTACCTAAATATCAGCATGATGGGAGATTGAAGTTACTAAATGTTCTCAGTCCACTTTACCTAAATATCAGCATGATGGGAGATTGAAGTTACTAAATGTCCTCAGTCCACATTACCTAAATATCAGCATCGATGGGAGATTGAAGTTACTAAATGTCCTCAGTCCACTTTACCTAAATATCAGCATCGATGGGAAATTGAAGTTACTAAATGTCCTCAGTCCACTTTACCTAAATATCAGCATCTATGGGAGATTGAAGTTACTAAATGTCCTCAGTCCACTTTACCTAAATATCAGCATGATGGGAGATTGAAGTTACTAAATGTCCTCAGTCCACTTTACCTAAATATCAGCATCGATGGGAGATTGAAGTTACTAAATGTCCTTAGTCCACTTTACCTAAATATCAGCATCGATGGGAGATTGAAGTTACTAAATGTCCTCAGTCCACTTTACCTAAATATCAGCATGATGGGAGATTGAAGTTACTAAATGTCCTCAGTCCACTTTACCTAAATATCAGCATGGATGGGAGATTGAAGTTACTAAATGTCCTCAGTCCACTTTACCTAAATATCAGCATCGATGGGAGATTGAAGTTACTAAATGTCCTCAGTCAACTTTACCTAAATATCAGCATCGATGGGAGATTGAAGTTACTAAATGTCCTCAGTCCACTTTACCTAAATATCAGCATGGATGGGAGATTGAAGTTACTAAATGTCCTCAGTCCACTTTACCTAAATATCAGCATCGATGGGAGATTGAAGTTACTAATGTCCTCAGTCCACTTTACCTAAATATCAGCATCGATGGGAGATTGAAGTTACTAAATGTCCTCAGTCCACTTTACCTAAATATCAGCATGGATGGGAGATTGAAGTTACTAAATGTCCTCAGTCCACTTTACCTAAATATCAGCATCGATGGGAGATTGAAGTTACTAAATGTCCTCAGTCCACTTTACCTAAATATCAGCATGATGGGAGATTGAAGTTACTAAATGTCCTCAGTCCACTTTACCTAAATATCAGCATGATGGGAGATTGAAGTTACTAAATGTCCTCAGTCCACTTTACCTAAATATCAGCATGATGGGAGATTGAAGTTACTAAATGTCCTCAGTCCACTTTACCTAAATATCAGCATCGATGGGAGATTGAAGTTACTAAATGTCCTCAGTCCACTTTACCTAAATATCAGCATGATGGGAGATTGAAGTTACTAAATGTCCTCAGTCCACTTTACCTAAAAAGTTTTAGCTTATGTTTATAACTTAACCCTCATTTATGTTTGCAGACACATAAAGTTCATCATTTCAACTTCAGTTGATTTAAAAATTTGAAAGCTATTTAGCTTATTTGCACAGCTTTAATTTATAATGATTCTATTTTATTAGTAATTTTATCCCAATGTAAACTTTCCACAAAATCAAAGCTCCAAGTTTAACTTCTAACATTTGAATATCTCCCACAGTTGGCAGAAAGTGATATAGTCTGGAAAATACACCACCAAATAATTTCTAAAGGTTATGAATAAAACATGCAAGTATTTTAACTCATTGCGGATTTCTGAATAGCATATTCTCAGATTTCTTCATTTTAGAATATTAATTTTAATTTTTTTTTATGATAATGTATCAATTTGAAAGCTTCAGTAACAAGTTTAATCAAAATCAATTAAAATGCATGAATAAATAATAAACACAATCATGTATTCTATGCATCTCTCAAGTCTGCAAAGGATATTAATTAGGCAAAAGAAAACAATTCTCATGAGCAAAAACTAAGAAGTAAAACAACACATTGTCTGATTATCATATTTAATGCTTCAAAAAGTCAGCCAGCTCTATTTCAATGTAAAAGGGGCATAACTCTGGAGTTACTGAAGCAATTAAATCCACACATTTGATTGAGACATTAATATGTCAATTAACACTGCACCCAGGTTGGGATGAGAAACAATTATTTTTAAAACTTTTTAAACTTTAATCTTTTTCCCTGAAAACATGTAACTCAAATAGCATTGCAATTACAAGTTCATTAAGATCGACTCATTTACTTTGCACATAACTGATCCAATCTTAGCTGGTGGTGTCCAGTTACTAGGATTTCTAAAGCCTACCAATACAAGGGTTTGTGGTTTCAAAATTGTGTTTTCATTTTCAATTCAATATTTAAAACTAGGAAAAATGAAATAGATGTTTTATGCAAAATGTTTCTTAGAATGACATTCAAAATGGATGAAAACAAAATAATAAATATGAAACTTAATCTGATAGGAAACACTGACAATGCACTTTTAGGAAAAATCATTATTGACAGGCAAAAATCAATTCATTATAAAATGTTACAATTGGCACTGCCATCCATCCATTATCTCGCAGCTACATAATTATGTGTGACAATTGGTAATAAATTGTGAGCAGAAAAATATGATAGAAATGAATCAACGAACCTTTTGATTTATTGCAAAAATTCTGCATGGGCCACGCATGTTGCCCATGTCACAAACTATCGATTTATCATATGGAAGGCAAGAGCCCATCTCTTTTATTCTATGGTACATGAGAGGGACAGTCAGGGACTCAGCCCCTCAGTTCCCACTCTTGCTCTATGGTACATGAGAGGGACAGTCAGGGACTCAGTCCCTCAGTTCCCACTCTTGCTCTATGGTACATGAGAGGGACAGTCAGGGACTCAGCCCCTCAGTTCCCATTCTTGCTCTATGGTACATGAGAGGGACAGTCAGGGACTCAGCCCCTCAGTTCCCACTCTTGCTCTATGGTGCATGAGAGGGACAGTCAGGGACTCAGCCCCTCAGTTCCCACTCTTGCTCTATGGTACATGAGAGGGACAGTCAGGGACTCAGCCCCTCAGTTCCCACTCTTGCTCTATGGTACATGAGAGGGACAGTCAGGGACTCAGCCCCTCAGTTCCCACTCTTGCTCTATGGTACATGAGAGGGACAGTCAGGGACTCAGCCCCTCAGTTTCCACTCTTGCTGAATTCACAAAAATTATCGGTCTTTGGCCTAAAAACAACAACATTTGGTCCGGGTTACCCGACCCTACCTACGAAATAGGACCCTACCTGTTTTATAGTCAGTTGGTAAAAAATGATGTCCTAACATAAAGCCTACTATAAAAATAAATTTATTAAAAAAAGTCTACCTTTCCTACCTGTTTTTGAAAATGATATAACCCTAACAAAACCCTTTTTGACCTTATACCAGATTAGGTGGGGTGGGGGCAGGTGTTTTTTTGACATTACGGTAGTTTGTGTGAAGGTTGAGTCTTCCACTGTCACAATCATGGAACAGTTCTGAGAAGAATAATTCTTTCACAAAGAATGTAACTATTGGAAAGTTGATGTATGACAATGATGTCAAACAAGACAGACATTAAAACAACCTTACATATAAGTATGACCTTGACCTTTGACCTACATTCATGGGTCATGTACATGACATACCTTCTTCTCATGACCAACATTTGCTCCAAGTTATACTTATAGATCCCACATTGCATGGCCAAGATGTTTTGCATTTGACACATTGCCTTATCATGGTCACCAACCAACTGAACATTTTGTTCTAAGTCATTTTGAATTCCCCCAATGCACGACAATTAGAAACAGCCTGTACAAGCTAACATTAAACAGATGATTGCAAGAAGACATGTAAGACACATACACGGAAACACTTCCCTGACAACCACTGACTAGCTGAATTGCTACAAGTAGAACATGGGAGGGGAAGGGGGAGGCGTGGGGGCGTAAATATGAATAGCGGGGGCATAGCTACGCCCTGTCTTTTAGACTGTCCTGGTTTTTGTTTTAGTCCTCCTTTCCGGTCAACCCTACAGTTTCCATCATGGAGCTAAGCCAATGCATATAAAGGTAAATTATCTTTGCTTAAATGCATTATTTTATACTGTATACACATATTTCAAATCAAATATGGTCAGGCAATTGTCCAATTCAATAAGATAAATGCATATTAAAAGGATTAACCAGTGCATGTTTTGTCTACTAACCGATTTACCCAGCTAAATATCTATCAAAGGTTAACACTGAATTACCTAAAATATCTAAGTCCAAATAAATACTGTCATCCCATTGGACAAAACATAATTTGCTTATAATCAATAATAAATTGTTATATTTTATATACATAGAATAATAATGCAGTCTGTCCTTAGATGAAGTAATTCATGTGAAGACAGCATGTCTGTTTGATGGTGTTTCTATTTATTGTTTGACAATGTGCCCCTAAATGGAATCACACTGACATTTAACCTTTAAGGCAAGAGGCGGACACTTTTACCACTAGACCGCCATCTTCCTCCTCACCATACATGGATGTGATGAAGTTTAAATGATTGATGAGCGACTATTTGCTGAGATATGCAAACAGTAGTATATTCATTGCTCATCCCACTTTGCACTAAGGCGACAATGCGGTGGCTTGAGAAAGTCTGTTTCAATGCTTTAAAGCATTTTGTTTGTCATTGAAACAAATATAATTTTAAACTACAATTCAATTGGCCAGTTACAGTGAAGCCAGTGCAAACTATACAGGGTGTAAACAGCTTGCCTCTTCAGTAGTTAGTTCCATGTGATACTTAGTTAAAAGAATACCCCAAGTTGCTGGCAGTGGCAGACAGCTTTTCTTTAATGAGACAGGCCATAGATGTTGCATTTAGATAAAATTTACTTGGTTGTTTTGGGCAGAGCAAAAGCCATGATTATTTGATCTTTCAAAACCGTGAAATACTAAGTTCATTACAACAGTAGTATTAAATCAGATCAGCAGGGAATTTTTTTTAGATTCTCACATAAAACATGGGTTGAGGGGGCGTTGTATTTTTTAATTCAAAACTCATGTGGAACATTTGAATTTTGGTACTGAGGAGGCTGTGGGTATTGGCCTCGCAAGGAACACTTTTTCGTGGATAAAATGGAGAACAGTACCGAGGGTGAATAATATTCACCTTCTCCTCCTCAGAAGTGAATAGGCCTTCATTTCCTTTCCGAACTCTGTATAACATATACAATAACATTTTTTGAGAGTCTGGTACCTAAGAATGACAAATTTTGAGTTTCTGTGCTTTTGTGTCCCAAGTTCTTTATAATAAGCCACTGATTATACTGTGTACATTAAGGGAGGAGTAATCAACTGTAACATTGGTTAGCGCAGTGGTTAGCGCACTCGCTTCTCACCAAGGTGACCCGGGTTTGATTCCCGACCTGGGTGCATGTGAGTTTGGTTAGTGGTTAGTGGTCACCAAGCCGGACAATTGGGTTTCCTCCGGATACTCTGGTTTCCCCCACAGCACAAGACCACACTCTCACGCAGTATCGTGCAAACGAGAGTGATTAATATAAGTTGTAATAGCGTGTACTGGTTTCTACCCAGGAAATGAACTCTATTGTGATTCAATAAGATATAAGCTTTCTACACAATCAAGCTATATGGGATGGGATAAGAAAAACAAAACAAACTTAACATATGTAAAATACCTGAACATCTCCGATGACTAACGCCGTGCGGACAATGGAGGACCGTGCACTACCCAACCCATCCGCGCTAGCCTTTCTTGCAAGTTTCTTAAACTTCGCCAACATTCTTGGAAATAATTATCCCTTCTAGCTATAACGAATTATTCCATTTTGGAAAAGAAAACTTCTTACTATCTAGGTTTTATTTTTTAATATTCATTCAATTGCTTTTTTTCAATACACTCCTATAAGAGTTGTTTTTCTTCATAGATCCTTTGAGTTGTAAATAGCATTCTTTTTTCCCAAAGTTTTAACAAATGTCATAACTAAATATGGAACTAAAACATTCACAGTAAAAAAGACAATATCAGCCAATGCTGACACATGTTGGACGTATCTACCTAACAATCCATTTTAAGAAGATAATCCAAAACAGGTATTGTAGTCAGTTAATTAATACACCTTAATCCAAACCATAATCTGCATAAAGACACAAAGAATTATTTCAGCCCATAGTTGATTACAAATCTTAAACATGTCTTTATTTTTTATCCTGGACCATAATACAAAGTGACAAAAATATCCTCTAATACTTACAAATACTATTATGTGCTATAAAATATATTTCTTTCCCTGTCGCTACAAATAGTCTTGACATTTAAAACCACTGTGAAAAACATAAGATTTCAGCAACAAGAATATTGTGTTTCTTGTTCATAACAAAATTCAGCAGAAAAAAATAATCCACAAACTAGTATGATTGTCGATATTCATTTGCTAAATCTTACGCCATGACAAAATCAAATATGACACTATGTCTTATACATCAAGAAAGGAACACTTTGCATTACATATTGTAACTGTGTAGTTACAAGAATTGCAGGTAAATGAGAGAAGAACTGAGAACAAGCATCCAGACTTTCAAAAGTTCATTAATCTTTGATTACTGGATGTTCCCCTGCCCCCACATGTGCAATAATAACATGTTCCTGGGGTAATTCCTCCTGGACAATGCATCCCAGGAGAATGTTAATATTTCATTTGTTTGGTCAATTATGCATTGTTCATTATTATGTATCTAGCTTTAATCAAACTACGTTGAACTTTATCAAACAATCATTGTAATACAAGCAAATAGCAATTAACTAGTACAATTTCACTGTGATGCAGAGTTGAATCAAATTCTGGAATTGAGCCCTGAATCTAATATAATCCGTAACTCACATTTATAAAAAAAGAATCCAGGATATTTTCTAATTTTTATTTGAATTTGTAATAATGTCATCACTTAACTAGAACAGTAAATTTTACCATGGAATGTACTATTAAAAACCTTTGTACAAATATTAAAGTATAATTTTATATACATGAGACTGAAATGGTGAGTAAAGTAATTAATGCTGTATACGGTAAATAAAACTTCAAACTTTAATTTCAATTTCTGAGACAATTCATTCTTTGATATTTTAATTATTTAAACAATTTTGAGCATTAATCAAGAAATTTGATTTGAAACGGAATAATGGAAAATTCATTTAAAGGCACACAACTGATGCAAACTTTTATTTGTTTATTTTATGTATTATCATGTTTAACACATTTGACTTTAATAATAATAAAAAAACATATGATTTGTGTACAGATGAAAAAATATGAGCCCTTATAAATGTCTTTTTATAGCTACGTTGCCTCACATTCCCCTTTCAAAATCTTGCCAAAATGCTGCCAATATGTTTTTATCCATACACATTTTATTGTTTTGATCATTTAAGAAAAAAATAAAACATAATCATGCATGAAACAATCATGCATTAAAAAAATCATTTTTGCATCAACTTATATTGTGCACCTTTAAAAAGAAATATTCAAAATAATAAAAGACTCATCATGATGAATAATTTTATAAAGGTGTATTGATAATTAAATATATGATGATTTATTCATGCATCTCTACAATAGATATGTTGACATGCTTTCTTAAGACAACCCCAATATCCTAAAAATATTTCAAATTCTTACATTCTATACTGTATAGTTGCAAAAACCAAAACAAATTATATCAAGAATGTTACACTGGGAAGGGAACTTTCAAAACAAAAGGGGCTGACGGGACAGGTGTAGGGGAAACACATCACAAAAGTTTTAAAGTTATAGCCATGACATTGACCATCTATTTTTCTATCAGTGGAAAAATAAATTGGGTACAGTTCAGGGCTTTTTCTATAGTACCCACGGGTCCGACTATCGGACCCATTCCCAAAGCAAAATATAAGATATTTTTCCCAATCTTCAGAAAAAAATCCCAATCCAAAAAAAAAAAAAAAAAAAAAAAATTTTTTTTAGAAATTCTTTATACCTGTACTGGTTCATTTTCAACAGTCTAATAAATTATGTGATGTGAAGTTTTTTTTGGTACTTGAACTCAGAAATCATTGATTTTCATCACATTCAGAGATATGAAATTATTTATTGATTGAAATAGATATTTACACCCCAAGGATTGATATTTCAGCCATTGTGGGTCTTTTAAAGAGAAAATAAACTAATATTAAATCATTTCCTAATTCACAGGAGACTAGACAGCTTTTTCTTTTCGCTGTAAAATTTCCCAATTTCCGCATTTTCAAGATGCAAAATTTCCCAAAATGTCTAGGGTCTTTTTCCCAAAATGGGCAGAAAAAGCCCTGGTACTTCACAAGTTCATAAAAGTGTGGATTTCTTTTTACATCTTTTTCATTTTAAGTTAACATTATATTGCACAAGCCAATGAAGCGTTTCAGTGGATGTATTTCTTGATTTGTTCAAGTTATAAGTGGTACCCAGTATGTAAGTCCATTGATATGTTTATCTTGACAACTCTGATTAGCTTATACATGAAGCTGATTAATTTTCTTTATAAGAAATGTACCACAAGTAAACTATTGAAGACCAATAAAATTTGAAAGGGTCAAGTTGTAAGACCTCCTTGAAATCTACTTTCAGTACATACTGTAAGATATGTGTATAGAATTTCACCTTTGTCGTTTATCATTGCTTTATGGGTTTCCAATATTTTATAATACCCTTGATTCAATAACCAAATATACAACTGGTTGCTAGGGGCAATTATGTAAATAAACAAAGTGAAAGTCCCAGCAACAAGGGAGACAACAAGCACAACTCTTCTGAACATTTCAAAAATATTTATCTCAATTAACTCCCTTGATAGCCTCATACATACTATTTATTCTTGCAACTTCTAAGGCCAGGAAACCGAAAATAACCAAAAATGGACTTCAACACTAAATATCAGTATAAACAAATTATTTATATTAATTTCAATGACTTTATGTCTTCTATATTTCATAAAATAAACGTAGGTCAAAACATCATGTCTGTACATTCATAGCACCAATTTAGATATATGATGTTATGACCCAACAAAACTATACTATACACCTGTATTTTATAAAATAATTAAGTTCTACGAAACTGACAATGGATGATCATTATTGAGCACCCATTTACTATTATTCGATTACATTATATTCTACTTTCAGTAAAGTGAAAATATATCTCATGAAACCTTAAGATTGTTAGTCAATGTTGACTCTTGTTCACCTATGGATACAAAATATCCAAATGTGGACAGTCTACAAATTATATTCCAGTGTTCATGCCAATGTCGCCTACGGGCCTACACTGGGTATGTGCCCTGGTAACACATCTTTTGCATAAACCTTGCAACAACACCGTGTTGAAGTATGTTCAACAACATATCTATCCAAATATCCATAATAATTTCAAACGAATCCTGGACAAAAGAGTCAGCAGAGATGAGAATAAAACTTTACATCTCGCATCGAGGCGTCATAAGTTGCCAATGAGACCAAGGTGAATTGCATACAACACTGTAAACCATGTTTTGGTTAATTGTCATTAGTAATTTTGGAATTTGTAAACCGTGCTTTGGTTAATTGTCATTAGTCGGATTATTCATACGATTGGCATAACCAAACAAGAGTACCTGTAAAACATGTCAGTAAACTTGTGAAATCTAACCTTGTAGACCAATTTCAGCAAACCTCTTTTGAACAATTTAATCTTTCATCTAAGGGTAAAATGTATTCTCTGTTTAAGTCTGATATTAAATTTGAGGAGTACCTTAATATTTTACCCAAATCTCTACTTTTTACATTCTTGCATTTCCGCACTAGTAATCATAAATTCCCTATCAAAGTCGGTAGATGGAGACAGAATGCTATACCACATGTCAATAGAAAGTGTACGTTTTGTAATCTAAACGATATCGGTGACGAACTGCACTATTTACTTACATTTTTTATATCCTACCAGAAAAAAATACGTAAGTAGTCGTTTTTACTCAAGACCTAATGTCTTACACTTTAGTGAAGTTTTAAATTGTAAGAACCCAGATACCGGAAAACAGCAATTTTTGTTAAAATCTTAGTTAATCACTATTAAACGAATCTGATCATGTATTTTATAGTTTTTCATTTGATATCTCATAACTATATCGATTATATTGTATCCTAATTCAAATAAATGAATTTGTTTTGTCATAAAAAAATAATACTATTTAAACTAACCACATTCCCCGTACTAATTTTATTTGTTTTGTATAATGATAAACTCTAAACCTGTTGTGAAGCCGCCATTAACCCACATATCTATACCTGTGTTAACATATATATATTGCGTTTTCACATGCTTTTACTTAAATGTAAACTGTGATATAATAAAAGAATATTGAGTTGAGTCGAGTAATTTTGAAATTTGTATAACTTAATTTATAGAACTTGTTCCACTTTAAAATTCTTGATATTACAAAAAATTTTGTCTCACAAATATTGATAAGATGGCCCCATTCTTTTTTAGTCTTCCTATGACAATACATCAGAAACTCTTGGATCACAGTTAATCAGTGCAAAAATAAGGCTGAACTCTGAAACAGATTCAAATAACCTCACCTGCATAGCCATTAGTCTCTCAGGCTGCACGTAGGTGCTTGTTTTTCTCCCAGTAACGTTAAACGTGCTAACTTTTCGTCCAGCACCATCCTTATTTTCAGAACTGATTCGCCGCCTATCGAACTTCCCCAGTCCTTTTTCCGTACTAACTTTTCTACCAGCAGCTGTTGCATCCTGACTAACTTTTCTCAAAGGACGGGATTCGTCTATTGTAGAAAGTTGTCCATCCCCAAAATTTGGGGCCTGTAGCGCAGAGCTGATTTTACGAGTCCGTTTTTCTTGACTCATTATCAACAATTAAGCCTCCAGTATTTCAAATCGTAAAATGTATTAGTTCATTCCATTTTCATATTCTATTACATTTTCAATTCCATAAAGATATTTTTATATAATAAATAAGAAAACAGTTTGGAGATTCACATAAATATTTTCACTTCTCTGCTAATAAAATCAAAAACATGAAATTACAATGGGTGGAGAAAATGAAACACTGCAAGTGTAAACCAGTTCCATAGTTGAAGAAAACTCAACCAAACTAAACCAAAACTTATTGAAATTTTAAATAATTTACAATGAAATAGAAGGGTTTTTTTTGTATGTTTTTATCTCTGTATATTTAAAGAAGAAACCTCTGGACATATTAAACTAGAAAAAAGTTTTATTGCATCTTTAAGATTAGAATAATCCAGTCAGCAATGACAAGCATATATATGTTTTTCAATCAAGAGCAATTGTGCTCTTTTGCACTCTTCCATAAATTACTGATAAGACAGAGTGAAGAACCAATCCCTGATTTACACCCATCTGACAAATGAAAGAACAATTATGATATATGTGTTTGAAAAGCAAACAATTACCACTGTATTTCTGTCTTTGTAACTTTAATATTGATAGAATTCATCAATACCTATGAAACACAGTTTTTAAGCAATAAATCTCTTTAACCTGCTTAGGAACTTGTTGCTTAGAAAGAAAAATGTCAAACTTTTAATGTTGACCAATAATCATTCAGCAAGCATAATTGAAAGAAAAATAAAGATGTCATCTAATAAAAAAAACAACTCCTATTGTTTTTCATTCACATTAAGGATAAGAGTAATATACAAATAATGAGAATATATTCCCGTTTGAAATTTCTATTTACTATAAAGTTTGAATAAAATTTAAATAATTGGAAATCCACAAATTAAATGTTTCTTTCTGACTTCATTATTCAGCATGCATAATTTAGCGGTAAAGAACAATTCTTATGTTGTTTAAACACCCTCCTTTTTCACATCTAAATAAAAACTAAACAAAAAGAAATCCACATAAAAAGTTAGTTCACGAGTATCCATCTGCAAATACGCATATTTTTGGGTATCAACTTGCCAACTTTTTATTGACATATGGCCTAAATTTTAAGATTAGGCAAACCTACGTAATGACGTTGTCTTAGAATAAGCAAAAATCAACAGGATATCATGAAAAATCGAACCCTTATCTTTGTCTTATATTATATCAGCTACCGGGCAATAGTAGGAATTCTTCTGTTGACATCTTTTTCAATGAACCTTTTGTGGAAAGATGGATGACAAACATACGAACAGATTAACCAACTTCCATAAACATCGTATAATCTGACACAGATCCTGTTTAGCTCAGATCTTGGCAAAAACAATCCATCTATCGAAGGATGCATACAACACTGTATTATGTCCTTCTGTAATTACAGGTAGTTACTACAGTCTTGCAGGCACACTGCAATATACTCTTTAAAAACACACAACTTTCATAACATTTCATTCACACAACATACTTTAACTCCATTTAATACAAGCAATTAGCTTTTTTCATAAAGTTGCATGTTTTCTTTTCCAGAATCCAAAGCAATATAAATTAACTATTAATTTGAAATAAAGCGAGTACAAGAAAACATTTAAGTAAACCTTTTAAAGGAAACACAACAACCTTAAATTTAAGGTCTAAATATGGCAAAACTTTGACTGGCCAAAGGGTGTTTTAAACTTTTTTTTCTGGCATTTCAGCAGATTACTACTTGATCAGACTGTTCTCAAAAGTTCTTCAGTGGCAATCAATAATCAACAGTTAAAGTACTTTTGGCTAACTACAACTTATATTGGTCATTTATGCTACATTTACACTATGTTCCCGGTGGCCACGGCAGTCCCGTTTCAGACCACCGTGGAGAAAACGGGAAAAACGTGAGACAGCGCGGGGGAACGAGATATGCAAACGTGACAGACCGTTATAGCCTACATGCCGGGCCAGAATTTTAAACTGTCAAAAAAATTGCCACGGCAGCCACGGTGTGGATGAGAAACGTAGTAGGTCGTAGTAAAACGGGGTAAACACAATGACACGTGACAGTACGCGACAGTTTGTGACAGTACGTAATAGGCCTTTACACAACTTATAAATTGTCCGTAGGGGTCGGGAATCATATGTAATCCCCGGCATCTGAAGTTCCTTTCCAGTTTTGTCACGCTGTGCTTCATTTTGTCACGGTTTTCACGGCAAGCTAGGGTGGACGATAGCCGTTTCGTTACATTTCATTTGCAGTGAAATCACAAAATCTTCTTCATCTTGGGAATTCATGTTTACTTGTCGAAGTATTCTGATACAGTGATTGCTGTTGCTTGGGGGATTTTCTTTATACCATGGACACAAACGTAATCCAAAGCTCTGCGGTGTTCGCTTTCGATGCATAGTAGGCCAAACGTGGAAAACGCATCAGACCTGGATGAAGACGTGAACAACGTGAGGGATCCCATCAGAATGTATCGGACCGGGACGCAACGTACATGCATCCCTGGTAGACCGCGCCCAGACGTTAGTGGGCCTTGGATGAACCTCTTTTTGGCCCCTATGACACGTGACAGTACGCGACAGTTTGTGACAGTACATAATAGGCCTTTACACAACTTATAAATTGTCCGTAGGGGGGCGGGAATCATATGTAATCCCCGGCATCTGAAGTTCCTTTCCAGTTTTGTCACGCTGTGCTTCATTTTGTCACGGTTTTCACGGCAAGCTAGGGTGGACGATAGCCTTTTCATTACATTTCATTTGCGGTGAAATCACAAAATCTTCTTCATCTTGGGAATTCATGTTTACTTGTCGAAGTATTCTGATACAGTGATTGCTGTTGCTTGGGGGATTTTCTTTATACCATGGACACAAACGTAATCCAAAGCTCTGCGGTGTTTGCTTTCGATGCATAGGAGGCCAAACGTGGAAAACGCATCCGACCTGGATGAAGACGTGAACAACGTGAGGGATCCCATCAGAATGTATCGGACCGGGACGCAACGTACATGCATCCCTGGTAGACCGCGCCCAGACGTTAGTGGGGCTTGGATGAACCACTTTTTGGCTTGTCACGGTTACCTTGATAAAAAGTGAGGAAACTTAGCACAACCTAACAAAACTTGTTTATGGAGACAAAAATGGCCAAAATCCCACGGCGCAATACGTTTCAGGCAAACGGGGCTGCCGTGGCTGCTGGGAACATAGTGTAAACGTAGCATTACATATCACCCATTGGCAGAAAATGTGCCAGCAGCTACAGCTTGGTCTTGTTCACATCACCCACTGGCATCCACTGTGCTTGTTACAGCTTGGTCTTGTTCACATCACCTACTGGCATCCACTGTGCCAGTTACGGCTTGGTCTTGTACACATCACCTACTGGCATCCACTGTGCCAGTTACAGCTTGGTCTTGTTCACATCACCCACTGGCATCCTCTGTGCCTGTTACAGCTTGGTCTTGTACACATCACCTACTGGCATCCACTGTGCCAGTTACAGCTTGGTCTTGTTCACATCACTTACTGGCATCCACTGTGCCTGTTACAGCTTGGTCTTGTTCACATCACCTACTGGCATCCACTGTGCCAGTTACAGCTTGGTCTTGTTCACATCACCCACTGGCATCCTCTGTGCCAGTTAAAGCTTGGTCATGTTCACATCACCTACTGTGAACACCCACTGGCATCCTCTGTGCCAGCTACAGCTTGGTCATGTTCACATCACTCACTGGCATCCTCTGTGCCAGCTACAGCTTGGTCATGTTCACATCACCTAATTGTAATTTGTAAGAAAAAACTCCCCTATTATAGGCAAGCACATACCACACAATAGCATTCGCCATTCTACCTAGATGGGCAAGCACATATCACACATTGGCATTCTTCATGCTACCTGAATGGGAAGGCATATATCACACATTGGCATTCTCCATGCTACCTTAATGGGCAAGCATATATCCCACATTGGCATTCTCCATGCTACCTAAATGGGCAAGCATATATCACACATTGGCATTCTCCATGCTACCTTTATGGACAAACATATATCACATATAGCCATTCTCCATGCTTCCTAAATGGGCAAGCACATATCACATATAGCCATTCTCCATGCTACCTAAATTGGCAAGCACATATCACATATAGCCATTCTCCATGCTACCTAAATTGACAAGCACATATCCCATATAGCCATTCTCCATGCTTCCTTAATGGGCAAACACATATCACACATTGGCATTCACCATGCTTCCTAAATGGGCAAGCATATATCACACATTGGCATTCACCATGCTTCCTAAATGGGCAAGCATATATCACACATAGGCATTCACCATGCTTCCTAAATGGGCAAGCATATATCACACATTGGCATTCACCATGCTATCTAAATGGGCAAGCATATATCACACATTGGCATTCACCATGCTACCTTAATGGGCAAGCACATATAACACATTGGCATTCTCCATGCTACCTTAATGGGCAAGCACATATCACATATAGCCATTCTCCATGCTACCTAAATGGGCAAGCATATATCCCACATTGGCATTCTCCATGCTACCTTTATGGACAAACATATATCACATATAGCCATTCTCCATGCTTCCTAAATGGGCAAGCACATATCACATATAGCCATTCTCCATGCTAACTAAATTGGCAAGCACATATCACATATAGCCATTCTCCATGCTACCTAAATTGACAAGCACATATCCCATTTAGCCATTCTCCATGATTCCTAAATGGGCAAACACATATCACACATTGGCATTCACCATGCTTCCTAAATGGGCAAGCATATATCACACATTGGCATTCACCATGCTTCCTAAATGGGCAAGCATATATCACACATAGGCATTCACCATGCTTCCTAAATGGGCAAGCACATATAACACATTGGCATTCTCCATGCTACCTTAATGGGCAAGCACATATCACATATAGCCATTCTCCATGCTACCTTAATGGGCAAGCACATATCACATATAGCCATTCTCCATGCTACCTAAATTGACAAGCACATATCACATATAGCCACTATCCCTGCAACCTAAATGGGCAAACACATATCACACATTGGCATTCCCCATGCTGCCTTTAGGTAGCACACCCCTTATGAAAACCTCCACTTGATATTTTTTTCAAATTTAATGCTGAAGCCAATGTTGTTAAGCAGGACTACAAATCTTTTAAGGGTTTCAAGGTTTTTTTGAGGGAATCCATCCAGAAGCATAAATATTTCATTACTATTTTCTTCTTTGTTTTCATAAGCTTACCTTTTTTTACAGAAGTTTAAAAAAATCATTAAAATTAATAAAAAATATTTTTAATAAACATAAATATTAGCTTCTTTGAAGATTTCATTACTTGCAGGCATGGCTAAAATAGGTGGTTGGCAATGGGATTTTCAAACTCTTTTCTTTTCTAAAAAAACGATATAACATTTTGATACCACATTGACTTTAATTTCCATATAAGTACTATGCCTGTTACAGAAATCAGGATTTGATACAGAAAAATGACTTACCCTAACAATCTTGTCTGGAATGACAAAGACACTCTGACGTCTTTTGTACTGTTGTTTCTTTTCCTCGTCTCCAGACATACTCAATATAGTTCACACACAAGTCACCCAGACTTTCCAATAACAATCATCAATAATCAGTGAATAAAACTCTTTTTGTTGCATCAACTCAATAGGAATCAAAGGTGACAACTATTATGTTATAAAGGTCTTAAAATAACCTATAGTTCAGCAATACCGTTTCCAACAGAATTTATGAGGGAACATCCAACAAATGCAGCTTTCTGAATCAATCTAGAAGCAAGGAATGTTTAAATGTTTCACCAAAATCCCTAGTAACATCTATGGTTCAGCTAGCAATATTTATATGAGATGCAAATCATGATTCAAACCCACTTACTTTAAAGGGACTCACTCACAGATTTTATGTTCGCAACATTTTTTTTTAAACTTTGTTAAAAATGAGATAATATACTGACTTCTATGAACAAACACCAAAGATACACATTTTAACAATGTTTTTTTTAATTTAAATGATTCAATTTTCAAAAGCGTCACTATGGCTTTTCTGCATTTTCTGACCCATTTTTGGTTTAATATTGCTTAAAAAATGAGTTCTAAATTGATCTTTTCATGATGCTTTATCATTCATACACAACAAACGTTTTATTCACATTTTACACAAAATGTAATTGTTTGAATGTCCGAACTTATGAAACGTGAACATTTAGTCCCTTTAACATCTTTCTTTAGACTTCCTTTACAGATCCTGAGTGAATTGCACATAAAATTTTCAATACATCAATGAAATGGAAAAAAAACCTCTGACTTCTAATGTACGTTTTCAATTTATATCCACTAATCCATGAAGCTACTGAATGCCTAAATAAAGTGTTTGAAAAGAGGATGCCATTACGGATGTTTTCATAATTAAAATTCCATTCAATTAATGGAAATGATTATTGATGAAATAAAACACCATGGTTTATAGTTCTTTCTGAATTAAAAAATAGTAATTGGTATAATTGGAAATTTTTAGCTAGAGCCTGGTTTCACAAAAAAATTAAAGATATCCTATGTCAAAATTGCACGAATTTAAGGTGCCTGTGAACCAATATTTAAAACAAGAGCTGTCATAGCACAGCCGTCATAGTACAGCATGCTCAACTATACGCCGCTTTGTCTTAGTAAATAATATAATAATGATGTATTATTTGCATGTCTATTCAATAAAAAAAATGCAGAAACAATGTTTTCAGTGATTGACAAAACAACTTCAGCCTTCGTTGTGAAATTCAGGTTTAACTGTTTTTCTATTCAGTACCAAATGGTTGTCTATTTTAAGAAACAGTGACATTGACCTTTACCCTAGGGGCCCCTAACGCAATTCCATAAAAGGTCTCCATAAACTCATATTTACCAAGTTTGGTCACAGTATATCAACACTTACTAAAGAATTCAGTACCAACCATTCTCCTATTTTTAGTAACAGTGACCTTGACCATAACTCTCATAGCCCTTGAAAGGTCTCTATAAATTCTTCCTTTATACTAAGTTTGGATGCAATATGTCAACCCTTACTAAATTTATTCAGTACCAATCACTTTTCTATGCTAAGTAACAGTGACCCTTACCTTGATCCTAGAGGCCAAAATGCAATCCAATGAAAGGTCTCAATAAACTCAACTTATATATCAAGTTTGGTCACCATTTGTCAAACTAACTAAAATTATTCTATACCATAGGTGCGTTTGGTGTCACCCTCATGCCGGCCTGCCCCGATAATGGTGTACATCATTCTAATAACAATTTAAGGTTTCCCTTTGGTTAAAAATATAAACAAGAGCTGTCACAGAGACAGCGCGCTCGACTATTCCGCTGCTTTTCAGTGTAAGGATTGAAAAGTTTTGGCGAAACATGCATGGATCACTGTTAGATTAGATTTCAATGCAATACATGATGTGTGGAGATATTAACATAAATGTGGTTACATGCAAAATTTTAACCAGAATTTTAAGTGTATTAATAAAGGGCCATTATTTGCAAAACACAGTTATCTAACTTGATTATTCAATTAGGTTGGGTGGTTGAATACCATTATATAAAGTCTCAATGCAATACATCAAGTAGTTGCTGAGATATTATCCTATGTGTGCTAACATGCAAGACCTTAACCAGAATTTCTAAGTCGCATAATAAAGGGGCAAAAATTATATAATATGAAAGATTTATCTTACTTGATTTAATAAGAAGGTTAAATGGTTGGGAGCCTGTGTGTAAAGTTTCAATGCAATACATGATGTATTTGCTGAAGGATTGACTTAAAAGTGGTTACATGCAAAACCTTAACCCGAATTTCTATGTTGAATAAAAAAGGGGCCATTATTTAAATTTAATGCAAACTAGAGTTATCTTACTTGGTTATTTAAGTAGATATTAACCTATGTGTGCTTGCACGCAAAACCTTAACCAGAATTTCTAAGTCAAATAATAAAGGGCTATTATTTGCATTAAATGCAAACTAGAGTTATCTAACTTGGTAAATTAAGCACGTTGGATGGTTGAGTACCATTGTATCAAGTCCCAATGCGATACGTCAAGTAGTTGCTGAGATATTAACCTATGTGTGCTTGCATGCAAAACCTTAACCAGAATTTCTAAGTCAAATAATAAAGGCCTATTATTTGCATTAAATGCAAACTAGAGTTATATAACTTGGTTAATTAAGCACGTTGGATGGTTGAGTACCATTGTATCAAGTCTCAATGCAATACCTCAAGTAGTTGCTGAGATATTAACCTATGTGTGCTTGCACGCAAAACCTTAACCAGAATTTCTAAGTCAAATAATAAAGGCCTATTATTTGCATTAAATGCAAACTAGAGTTATCTAACTTGGTAAAGTAAGCACGTTGTATGGTTGAGTACCATTGTATCAAGTCTCAATGCAATACAAGTAGTTGCTGAGATATTAACCTATGTGTGCTTGCACACAAAACTTTAACCTATTTTTGGTATGCAGTTATCTCAAGGACTGTTTAATGAGTACTTGAGACTCTAAACAGCAGTATTGCATTTTGCAGAAAACTAAAGATTTGGCAATATTTGGTAAGCAGGCTCTCAAATTTATTATTATTTGTTTACGCAGAATGAAGTTAGAAAATTGAATAGTATTTGGTAACATAATATTACTATTTCATGATGTAATGTGTAATGATAAACACAGTTTAATAATTTAGGTTTTCTCTTTTGAGCTGGATTATTGATTATTAATACAGTATTTAAGTCTACCTTCAACGTTTTATTAAAGAAGGATACTCATATCTATGGGACTTTTGAGTACAAATCAATATACAGGTTCTCTAAATGATATACGCTTTGTCAAGCAGGCACATTCACCTTATGTATACCATATTTACTTGTTGCGGGGATATAGTTTTCTATATTTAAACTTTTTAAGATCAAATTCATGTACATGTCATTTAAGATAGCTCATTTGGTTAAGCTTCTGACTCTGGACCGCAAAGATGTTTAGGTTCAGGTCTCACCAAAATCATGACATATTGGTCAAATTTCATTTAAAAAAAAAACATCATTAAAACTGAAATTAACTTAGTCATTCAAATGTCCCACAGTACTTGTGTAGGATTAGCAGAATATGTGTGGTAGAAGCCAACAATGGCAGGAACCATGAACATCACAGTAATGTGTACTGTACAAGCCGACAATGGCGGGAATCATGAACATCACAGTAATGTGTACTGTACAAGCCGACAATGGCGGGAATCATGAACATCACAGTAATGTGTACTGTACAAGCCGACAATGGCGGGAATCATGAACATCACAGTAATGTGTACTGTACAAGCCGACAATGGCGGGAATCATGAACATCACAGTAATGTGTACTGTACAAGCCGACAATGGCAGGTATCATGAACATCACAGTAATGTGTACTGTACAAGCCGACAATGGCAGGTATCATGAACATCACAGTAATGTGTACTGTACAAGCCGACAATGGCAGGTATCATGAACATCACAGTAATGTGTACTGTACAAGCCGACAATGGCAGGTATCATGAACATCACAGTAATGTGTACTGTACAAGCCGACAATGGCAGGTATCATGAACATCACAGTAATGTGTACTGTACAAGCCGACAATGGCAGGTATCATGAACATCACAGTAATGTGTACTGTACAAGCCGACAATGGCAGGAATCATGAACATCACAGTAATGTGTACTGTACAAGCCGACAATGGCACGGGAATCATGAACATCACAGTAATGTGTACTGTACAAGCCGACAATGGCTGGAATCATGAACATCACAGTAATGTGTACTGTACAAGCAGACAATGGCAGGTATCATGAACATCACAGTAATGTGTACTGTACAAGCAGACAATGGCGGGAATCATGAACATCACAGTAATGCGTACTGTACAAGCCGACAATGGCGGGAATCATGAACATCACAGCAATGCGTACTGTACAAGCCGACAATGGCGGGAATCATGAACATCACAGCAATGCGTACTGTACAAGCCGACAATGGCGGGAATCATGAACATCACAGCAATGCGTACTGTACAAGCCGACAATGGCGGGAATCATGAACATCACAGCAATGAGTACTGTACAAGCCGACAATGGCGGGAATCATGAACATCACAGCAATGAGTACTGTACAAGCCGACAATGGCGGGAATCATGAACATCACAGCAATGCGTACTGTACAAGCCGACAATGGCGGGAATCATGAACATCACAGCAATGCGTACTGTACAAGCCGACAATGGCGGGAATCATGAACATCACAGCAATGCGTACTGTACAAGCCGACAATGGCGGGTATCATGAACATCACAGCAATGCGTACTGTACAAGCCGACAATGGCGGGTATCATGAACATCACAGCAATGCGTACTGTACAAGCCGACAATGGCGGGTATCATGAACATCACAGCAATGCGTACTGTACAAGCCGACAATGGCGGGTATCATGAACATCACAGCAATGCGTACTGTACAAGCCGACAATGGCGGGTATCATGAACATCACAGCAATGCGTACTGTACAAGCCGACAATGGCGGGAATCATGAACATCACAGCAATGCGTACTGTACAAGCCGACAATGGCGGGAATCATGAACATCACAGCAATGCGTACTGTACAAGCCGACAATGGCGGGAATCATGAACATCACAGCAATGCGTACTGTACAAGCCGACAATGGCGGGAATCATGAACATCACAGCAATGCGTACTGTACAAGCCGACAATGGCGGGAATCATGAACATCACAGCAATGCGTACTGTACAAGCCGACAATGGCGGGAATCATGAACATCACAGCAATGCGTACTGTGCAAGCCGACAATGGCGGGAATCATGAACATCACAGCAATGTGTACTGTGCAAGCCGACAATGGCGGGAATCATGAACATCACAGCAATGTGTACTGTGCAAGCCGACAATGGCGGGAATCATGAACATCACAGCAATGTGTACTGTGCAAGCCGACAATGGCGGGAATCATGAACATCACAGCAATGTGTACTGTGCAAGCCGACAATGGCGGGAATCATGAACATCACAGCAATGTGTACTGTGCAAGCCGACAATGGCGGGAATCATGAACATCACAGCAATGTGTACTGTGCAAGCCGACAATGGCGGGAATCATGAACATCACAGCAATGTGTACTGTGCAAGCCGACAATGGCGGGAATCATGAACATCACAGCAATGTGTACTGTGCAAGCCGACAATGGCGGGAATCATGAACATCACAGCAATGTGTACTGTGCAAGCCGACAATGGCGGGAATCATGAACATCACAGCAATGTGTACTGTACAAGCCGACAATGGCGGGAATCATGAACATCACAGCAATGTGTACTGTACAAGCCGACAATGGCGGGAATCATGAACATCACAGCAATGTGTACTGTACAAGCCGACAATGGCGGGAATCATGAACATCACAGCAATGTGTACTGTACAAGCCGACAATGGCGGGAATCATGAACATCACAGCAATGTGTACTGTACAAGCCGACAATGGCGGGAATCATGAACATCACAGCAATGTGTACTGTACAAGCCGACAATGGCGGGAATCATGAACATCACAGCAATGTGTACTGTACAAGCCGACAATGGCGGGAATCATGAACATCACAGCAATGTGTACTGTACAAGCCGACAATGGCGGGAATCATGAACATCACAGCAATGTGTACTGTACAAGCCGACAATGGCGGGAATCATGAACATCACAGCAATGTGTACTGTGCAAGCCGACAATGGCGGGAATCATGAACATCACAGCAATGTGTACTGTGCAAGCCGACAATGGCGGGAATCATGAACATCACAGCAATGTGTACTGTGCAAGCCGACAATGGCGGGAATCATGAACATCACAGCAATGTGTACTGTGCAAGCCGACAATGGCGGGAATCATGAACATCACAGCAATGTGTACTGTGCAAGCCGACAATGGCGGGAATCATGAACATCACAGCAATGTGTACTGTGCAAGCCGACAATGGCGGGAATCATGAACATCACAGCAATGTGTACTGTGCAAGCCGACAATGGCGGGAATCATGAACATCACAGCAATGTGTACTGTGCAAGCCGACAATGGCGGGAATCATGAACATCACAGCAATGTGTACTGTGCAAGCCGACAATGGCGGGAATCATGAACATCACAGCAATGTGTACTGTGCAAGCCGACAATGGCGGGAATCATGAACATCACAGCAATGTGTACTGTGCAAGCCGACAATGGCGGGAATCATGAACATCACAGCAATGTGTACTGTACAAGCCGACAATGGCGGGAATCATGAACATCACAGCAATGTGTACTGTACAAGCCGACAATGGCGGGAATCATGAACATCACAGCAATGTGTACTGTACAAGCCGACAATGGCGGGAATCATGAACATCACAGCAATGTGTACTGTACAAGCCGACAATGGCGGGAATCATGAACATCACAGCAATGTGTACTGTACAAGCCGACAATGGCGGGAATCATGAACATCACAGCAATGTGTACTGTACAAGCCGACAATGGCGGGAATCATGAACATCACAGCAATGTGTACTGTACAAGCCGACAATGGCGGGAATCATGAACATCACAGCAATGTGTACTGTACAAGCCGACAATGGCGGGAATCATGAACATCACAGCAATGTGTACTGTACAAGCCGACAATGGCGGGAATCATGAACATCACAGCAATGTGTACTGTACAAGCCGACAATGGCGGGAATCATGAACATCACAGCAATGTGTACTGTACAAGCCGACAATGGCGGGAATCATGAACATCACAGCAATGTGTACTGTACAAGCCGACAATGGCGGGAATCATGAACATCACAGCAATGTGTACTGTACAAGCCGACAATGGCGGGAATCATGAACATCACAGCAATGTGTACTGTACAAGCCGACAATGGCGGGAATCATGAACATCACAGCAATGTGTACTGTACAAGCCGACAATGGCGGGAATCATGAACATCACAGCAATGTGTACTGTACAAGCCGACAATGGCGGGAATCATGAACATCACAGCAATGTGTACTGTACAAGCCGACAATGGCGGGAATCATGAACATCACAGCAATGTGTACTGTACAAGCCGACAATGGCGGGAATCATGAACATCACAGCAATGTGTACTGTACAAGCCGACAATGGCGGGAATCATGAACATCACAGCAATGTGTACTGTACAAGCCGACAATGGCGGGAATCATGAACATCACAGCAATGTGTACTGTACAAGCCGACAATGGCGGGAATCATGAACATCACAGCAATGTGTACTGTACAAGCCGACAATGGCGGGAATCATGAACATCACAGCAATGTGTACTGTACAAGCCGACAATGGCGGGAATCATGAACATCACAGCAATGTGTACTGTACAAGCCGACAATGGCGGGAATCATGAACATCACAGCAATGTGTACTGTACAAGCCGACAATGGCGGGAATCATGAACATCACAGCAATGTGTACTGTACAAGCCGACAATGGCGGGAATCATGAACATCACAGCAATGTGTACTGTACAAGCCGACAATGGCGGGAATCATGAACATCACAGCAATGTGTACTGTACAAGCCGACAATGGCGGGAATCATGAACATCACAGCAATGTGTACTGTACAAGCCGACAATGGCGGGAATCATGAACATCACAGCAATGTGTACTGTACAAGCCGACAATGGCGGGAATCATGAACATCACAGCAATGTGTACTGTACAAGCCGACAATGGCGGGAATCATGAACATCACAGCAATGTGTACTGTACAAGCCGACAATGGCGGGAATCATGAACATCACAGCAATGTGTACTGTACAAGCCGACAATGGCGGGAATCATGAACATCACAGCAATGTGTACTGTACAAGCCGACAATGGCGGGAATCATGAACATCACAGCAATGTGTACTGTACAAGCCGACAATGGCGGGAATCATGAACATCACAGCAATGTGTACTGTACAAGCCGACAATGCCAGGAATCAAGAACATCACAGCAATGTGTACTGTACAAGCCGACAATGCCAGGAATCAAGAACATCACAGCAATGTGTACTGTACAAGCCGACAATGCCAGGAATCAAGAACATCACAGCAATGTGTACTGTACAAGCCGACAATGCCAGGAATCAAGAACATCACAGCAATGTGTACTGTACAAGCCGACAATGCCAGGAATCAAGAACATCACAGCAATGTGTACTGTACAAGCCGACAATGCCAGGAATCAAGAACATCACAGCAATGTGTACTGTACAAGCAGACAATGCCAGGAATCAAGAACATCACAGTAATGTGTACTGTACAAGCAGACAATGGCAGGAATCATGAACATCACAGTAATGCGTACTGTACAAGCAGACAATGCCAGGAATCAAGAACATCACAGTAATGTGTACTGTACAAGCCGACAATGGCAGGAACCATCAACATCACAGTAATGCGTACTGTACAAGCCGACAATGGCAGGATCCATCAACATCACAGTAATGCGTACTGTACAAGACGACAATGGCAGGATCCATCAACATCACAGTAATGCGTACTGTACAAGACGACAATGGCAGGAACCATCAACATCACAGTAATGCGTACTGTACAAGACGACAATGGCAGGAACCATCAACATCACAGTAATGCGTACTGTACAAGACGACAATGGCAGGAACCATCAACATCACAGTAATGCGTACTGTACAAGACGACAATGGCAGGAACCATCAACATCACAGTAATGCGTACTGTACAAGACGACAATGGCAGGAACCATGAACATCACAGTAATGCGTACTGTACAAGCAGACAATGGCAGGAACCATGAACATCAACAGAATGTGTACTGTACAAGCAGACAATGGCAGGAATCATGAACATCAACAGAATGTGTACTGTACAAGCAGACAATGGCAGGAATCATGAACATCAACAGAATGTGTACTGTACAAGCCGACAATGGCAGGAACCATGAACATCAACAGAATGTGTACTGTACAAGCTGACAGTGGCAGGAATCATGAACATCAACAGAATGTGTACTGTACAAGCAGACAATGGCAAGAATCATGAACATCAACAGAATGTGTACTGTACAAGCTGACAGTGGCAGGAATCATGAACATCAACAGAATGTGTACTGTACAAGCTGACAGTGGCAGGAATCATGAACATCAACAGAATGTGTACTGTACAAGCTGACAGTGGCAAGAATCATGAACATCACAGTAATGTGTACTGTACAAGCAGACAATGGCAAGAATCATGAACATCAACAGAATGTGTACTGTACAAGCAGACAATGGCAGGAATCATGAACATCAACAGAATGTGTACTGTACAAGCCGACAATGGCAGGAATCATGAACATCAACAGATGAACATCAACAGAATGTGTACTGTACAAGCCGACA
Organism: Mya arenaria; assembly: GCF_026914265.1. NCBI lineage: Eukaryota > Metazoa > Mollusca > Bivalvia > Myida > Myidae > Mya > Mya arenaria. Next base: position 34,471,560 of record NC_069129.1, on the reverse strand, counting down.
ATGGCAAGAATCATGAACATCAACAGAATGTGTACTGTACAAGCCGACAATGGCAGGAATCATGAACATCAACAGAATGTGTACTGTACAAGCCGACAATGGCAGGAATCATGAACATCAACAGAATGCGTACTGTACAAGCCGACAATGGCAGGAATCATGAACATCAACAGAATGCGTACTGTACAAGCCAATGATGGCAGGAATCACGACATTAAAAAAAAATGTGTAGGCATAAGCTGACGACATCATGATTCATAAACATTGACAAAATGCGTATTGTACCAGCCATTGATGATATGAATGTTGTCAAATAACACTATAAGCAAAGGGAGACAAACAGTACAAAACAAGGGAATATTGATTAAGATAGTTATGTTTGCTTATGTAAATACTAGCCATAAGTTTGAAAATACTCTAATATATTCATCAATCATCCTGAATTAACAAAACAAAAATGTATTGATTTTTAACTTAAGTGATTTCGGAATTTACATGACGCTAAAATCTGTTTAACTCATGGTTGCCAATGGTAATTTTTAAGTTTGTTTAACGAACAAATCTACTGAATCCAAGTCCATGTGCACTTGTTTGTCCAAGGTGTACAACTTGTCAGAGGTTTAATGGTTATGAATATTCAAATCAGGGTAAATCAGCACCATGTCAAATACCAATTATGTCAACATATTACAGAAGCATCTTGAGCTGAATTTTTACCTTTTCCAAAAATTTAAAAATTTCCTTAAATGTTTTATTGTTACAGAAGAAAGAGTTATGATAAATGTGTACTCATTAAAATTAAAACATTTAAACTACAGTAATTTAAAAACCATAACACAATTTTAAAGACACAGTTGTATCAAGAAATACAACTTTTCAAAAATTGCTACTCAGATGAATATTAGAATAATTCTCAAGTTGCTTGTATAGTATGGACACTGGTCCTTATAAATATTCTGGTATTGTTTGTGTTAGTAATCTATGAAAAGAGCACCAGATATGTTATATTATTTTATAAATGTTGGAGCATGTACACGTAGTAAATATACAGCATAGCAAGTATCTCCCTGGAAGTGATGGGAGGTTGATAGGGAATGGGATGGATTTAAAGTTATACATTTTTACTGGATGTTCATATTGCATGATTCATATTGGGTTATGAAGTCATTGTTTATTTCAATATTGCGCTTTGTTAGAATTAGCGGGACATTACTTCATCAATGGTATATGTGGATTTTCTCTCCTGCCTTACTGCAGTCAACAAGAATGAACACAGTCATACATGTACCAGCAATACTTAATTAAACAATTTTGATTATAAAATGCCACTTAAATTTCCTCAAAAAACTTATTTTTCTCCTGGTCTTGCAACAACTGAATAAGGCTAATTACAATCATGTCTTAAGTTGTACCAAAATAGTTTAAGCTGTTAATACACATAATTATATTAAAAATATATCATGAACGTGCAATGGTTTGATTCTATTAAAAGCCTTTAAATTTCAATCTTTTATTTGGTTTCAGTCAATAACAGTCCTTGTATAGTTAAATAGAGCTTTTTCAGCTGGCTTCAATAAAAAATCCAAGACACCAAAAGGTTTGATAAATAAATCTTCCACATTACAATGAAACCAGAGAATGGCATTCATTATTAAAGGGGCTTTACAATTTTTTTATGATTTAGAAGTCTCTATTGAGAATAATGAGAGGGAAGTACTTTCTTGTAGTTCCAATAATATCAATTGCCTGATTTTGGAGCAATTTACGTAGAAAAATGTATACACATAATCACCTTTGTTCTTCAAATCAAAGATAAACATGTCATTGTTGTAGGTTTGCTTTGAGGTAGAGTTTTAATTGTTCAATTCCTCTAATAATTGTTCTGCTTTACACTTTCTACAATTAAGTTAGGATTTTTTGTTACAGCTGCTTCGGTCCAGAAAGTATTAACACACTAATAAAAAAACATTAAAACTGGCACAAGCAAGTGTGTCCTCCAGGCTTGCTCACTTTCTGTATTTTATAAATCAAAACTTGTTTAGAAATATGATGGCAGTTGCCAAGCTCTAGTGTTAAGACTTAGGCTTGTACAACCAAAGGTTGAGTTTTAGTGACTGGTGCTAGAAATTCTAGAACAAAATTGTTGAGAATACAGAAGAATTATGCATTACATTTAGACATATATCATTTGAGTTTTCTCAGGACAAGCTGGACCTTGAGTGCTCTACATCATGTTTATTCCTTATATATTTAGACAATCTGAAGGGTTGGTGGGGGAGACATGTCCCTAGGTACTATGCACCTCTCTAACACTTAATTCTATAATGTAATTTGCTTAATTAACAAATCAATGGCACCAATCCCCTTTTTGACAGGAGGACTTGATATTGAAACTCAAAGTTGTTCAAAATTCATGACAAATTAACATGTGGGTATTCTACTGTATATTAAAGACAAAATTTCTAAATCACCCAGTCTTGAGATAAGTGAATATTCGTGTTTGATCTGAGAATGGGAGTAAATATTTAGAGAAATGCCATAAACTTCCCACTGTGCCCTTCTGTAGATCAAGAACAAACTAAGATCACACTTAGATATTCAAGTGGCTCTGTTTTTAGGCCTTGGTTTGCACACAACATTAATTTACTGATGAACACAGGTCTCTAAATATAATATTTCCCTTCTCTATAGATAAAAATTGTCTGTTTTTTTCCAAATATGTTTCCATTTAAATTGCAATACTTCTGTGATAATAATTGCGAGTAATTGGGAAGCAGCCTCCCTCCCCCTTGTGTCTCATAATTTATACTTCATACTCTCATTTTCTACCAGAATCCTGTTTAAAAAATAGTTTGTTTGTTGTTGTGTTGTTTTTTTGGGGGAGGGGGGGGGGGGGGGGGGGCAAAAAGGATCACAAGAAAAATTCCATTATTGCTTTGATATGATCATTTAGAAAGCTTCTGACTGAAACGACTGCCTTATTTTCATTTAATAAGTCACTTAACATTTTTTTAGTGGATTATAAAATGGTTGCCCAACTGTTGGCTATGTTTCATGCAAAGCACTTATAGATAGTAATTATTTATTTTTGATCTTCTAAACAATTAAAAGGGTGCAGTCTGCATCAAGCCTGCCAACATAATGGTTTTGAAGACCAAAAATAAAATAAAAATATTCATAGATGTTTTTTTTACTAATTGTATTGATTTCATATCTACAAAATGTATACATGAATGCTCAAGGAAAAAAGAAGAATCACAAAGGTCCTATTGTAGAAACATGGGTGGGAAAATACCATTAAATAGTAAGCAATCTGTCAAAAAAATGAAGTATAAAAAATAAAATACAATACGACCTTGTCAAGATTTAATTATTATGCTGAACATGATATATTCAATCATGCCAATGCATAAATAAACAAAAGTTTCAAGTTGCAAAATTAATGAACTATAGAACAAAGGGGATTTAACCAAATTTAGGCTAATTGTAATTGGATAGATATAATTCCACTTCTATACTGATGTAAAAGCAAATCCAAATAACTGGATTTTAAAGTTGGTTATATGCAACAAGTGTAATTATGGTATTTAGAGTAATAATGACCTTTAAAAGTGTAGCTTTTCATCAACAATTACCCTTGTACAAAAACAACAACAATACATTCATGAATCAATTTGTTATTTTATGTTTTCTTGTGTTTTTATAAATTTCAATCATTAAATTTGGTCCAAAAACATTAGTGAGTCCTTTTCAGTTTACAAAGTTTTTATATAACTATGGATGACACATTCATTACAAAGCCTTTTTTAAAAGCACTCAAAGTGAAGTGATAGCAAAATGTTTTCATGCATAAATTGAACATGTAACTTAATACACCCAAAGATCTCAAAAAGCTCTTCATTCTTCTATTTTATCTTACTATTCAAAGTTAAATTCTATATAAAAAAACATCACACCACTGGTTTAGAATAATAAATTACAAAGCAATTAAGTACAATCATGGGAATAAGACTATTGGATGAACTGTAGCCCAAATAATTAAAATACATGTATTTGGTGAAATAGCGCTGACCATTCTATAAAAAAATATTTTTTAGCTAAGTAGACTCCAGATTTGAGCATTTAACCAGTGCAGAGCTCTAGCTGTGGCTTGTGATAATTTTGACCACAGTTAAAGTAAAGAAAAAAACAATCATCAACTTGTTAAAAATACCTGCTTCTCTTTTATATTTTCTCCTAGCGCCAGTCCCGTAAGTCTCCCCTTTTTTGACCCCTGCCCTGCTGTCCCGGGCGGTCCCACCCCTGGGCCTTGCCCAATAGTTAAATCCATTTTTAGGAAATGTTCACATGAAATAAATCAGACTGTAAAAGTTCACGCGATCAGAGATCTCTATTAAACTCAGGAGAATGTCAACTCCGATCAATACACAATACAACGAAGATAAAAGATTAGCCATCAATTAGCTGACGCACGCGCTGTTAGTCGCCATTTTGTTTACACGTTACCATGATAACTCGCAAGTTTTCCCACCTATTTTTAAAATCAATGGAATGTGCAGTCTTTGATGACCTTTGCATGTTTCTTTATCCCAGCTGAATTGAAGCATCAAACGGCAGTCCTCAATATCGCAAAAAAAACACATTCATTTTACCAGGTTATTGAAAATCGTAATTGGGTTTTAACCTTTTTAAACATTCTCTCATAAAAAATAAGGTTCCAAAGAAAATAAATTATTCCACAGCAGTTCTAAATGTAGTTACAACTCATTGTTTTTTAACAAAGCCTCAAGTTTTGTTCATTTTTTTCTATTTGAGAGATTGACCAAATGTTTTATTAACGCATTCTATAAGAACATTTGGATTTTTTCTTTAAATAGAGTAGGAACATGGGAGATTTTGAATCGTATGTCAATATGGGGGAATAAAATACGCCCAAAATGCACGGCCATTTCGGACCCCCCCCCCCCCCCCCCCCCAGCCAACTCTTTAAACCAAATAAAGTTCGGTTCGAACTTAAGGTCGCAAGTCAAAGGATTACGCCGCTAAGTTACACCCCTCTAACTTCCAATCCCAGATTTGCCCCTGTACTATGCTTAATGTGGATTGACTTGGGTACTTTTTGATATTTTGAGGCCAGGTCACTGTGTACGTTTTGGTGTATTTTGTCAATAAACCAATTTGATATTCATACATTGTAATAACACTTCATATGTCTTAATGTGTAACCTTCGGTAAATAAAGCTTTTATTATTATTAACCAGGTTTTCACATAGTGAAACCCGGTTATTAGAATGACGAACGTCGTTGTACGGGCGGGCGGCCGGGCGGCGTCAAACTCACCTATGGAACTGAATAATTTCAGTAAGGGTTGACATATCTTCACCAAACTTGGTCTATAGGAAGAGTTTATGGATACCTTTCATGGGATTGCGTTTGGGATCCCTAGAGTCAAGGTCAAGGTCACTATTACTTAAAATAGAAAAACGGTTGAAACTGAATAACTTTAGTTAGGGTTGACATATCTTGACCCAACTTGGTATAAAGGAAGAGTTTATGGATACCTTTCATGGGATTGCGTTTGGGGTCCCTAGGGTCAAGTTCAATGTCACTGTTACTAAAAATAGAAAAACAGTTTAAACTGAATAACTTTAGTCAGGGTTCACATATCTTGACCAAACTTGGTATAAAGGAAGATTTTATGGAGACCTTTCATACGATTGCGTTTGGGGTCCCTAGGGTCAAGGTCACTGTTACTTAAAATAGAAGGATGGTTGAAACTGAATAACTTCAGTCAGGGTTCACATATCTTGACCAAACTTGGTATATAGAAAGAGTTTATGGAGACCTTTCGTGTGATTGCGTTTAGGGCTCTTAGGGTCAATGTCAAGGTCACTGTTACTAAAACTAGAAGAATGGTTGGAACTAAATAACTTTAGTCAGGGTTAACATATCTTGACCAAGCTTGGTACGGGCGGCGTCAAACTCACCTATGAAACTGAATAATTTCATTAAGAGTTGACATATCTTTACCAAACTTGGTCTTTATGAAGAGTTTATGGATACCTTTCATGGGATTGCGTTTGGGGTCCCTAGGGTTAAGGTTAAGGGCACTGTTACTTAAAATAGAAAAACGGTTGAAACTGAATAACTTTAGTTAGGGTTGACATATCTTGACCCAACTTGGTATAAAGGAAGAGTTTATAGATGCCCTTCATAGGATTGCATTTGGGGTCCCTAGGGTCAAGGTCACTGCTACTTAAAATAGAAAAACAGTTGGAACTGAATTACTTTAGTCAGGGTTCACATATCTTGACCAATCTTGGTATAAAGGAAGAGTTTAAGGAGAACTCTCATGGGATTGCGTTTGGGGTCCCTAGGGTCAAGGTTATTGTTACTAAAAATAGAAGAATGGTTTAAACTGAATAACTTTCGTCAGGGTTCACATATCTTGACCAAACTTGGTATATAGAAAGAGTTTATGAAGACCTTTCATGTGATTGCGTATAGGGCTTCTTAGGTCAATGTCAAGGTCACTGTTACTAAAAATAGAAGGATGGTTGAAACTAAAAAGCTTAAGTCAGGGTTCACATATCTTGACCAAGCTTGGTACATAGGAAGAGTTTATAGAGACCTTTCATGGGATTGCGAATAGGGCCCTAGGGTCAAGGTCACTGTTACTAAAAAAAGAAAAACATTTGAAACTGAATAACTATAGTTAGGGGTGACATATCTTGACCAAACTTGATATTTAGGAAGAGTTTAAGGATACCTTTCTTGGGATTGCATTTGGGGCCTATTGGGTCAATGTCACTGTTACTAAAAATAGAAAAACGTTTGAAACCGAATATCTTTAATTACACTTCATTTATTATAACTGAACTTTGTACAATGTATATAACTTCTGTGTATATCCTCTAACCAATTTGGCATGTTCTTATACATACACACAACAAATCAACTTAATTATAATTCTCACAACACAGGCTGAAGTTCTTCTGTCAATCATTGAAAACCTGGTTTCGTCGCATTGCGGCGTTTATTATTATTATTATTATTATTATTATTATTACCCTTATCGGATGCCACCGCATGTAAATATGCACACCCAAGGAGTCAGCTGCCGTTACGCAAAATACACCTGTGCGTACAGAGTCAAAATTTAATGTGTCAAAAATGCAATAAAATTCAAAGAATAATGCACAAGTCAATTGTAACCACGCCCCCCCCCCCCCCGCGTGACTGCGGTGGGTTTGTCTTCACGCCAAATATAGCGGGAAATTGGCCTTATCTAGGGTACCTTGGGTGCGGGGGCATTTGGCGGGGGGTTAACCAGCAGATCGTCCCCGCAGGGCGGAGACTTTGCCCGGGCTAGGCTGGACCGAAAGTCAAAGTCCCCGCTATTCCCCGAACCTGTGAGGGCCGTGGTTACAAATGACTGGTGCATAAGTGTCTGTTAAAACAATATTGTTCTGGTGACAGAACATATTTAATAGAAACTAGAAATGTGTCCATAGGACACGGATGCCCCCACTTTGATTTTTTGTCACAGAAAATAAGCCATAATGATTATTCAGGATAATCTGCACATATAGGATAAGTTGAGTTGAGTTGGGTTTTACGGCATCGCAAGACTGTATAGGTTATATGGCGCCATTCAGGCAGGAAAAAACTTGTTGGATCCACATCTCATTTACATCGAGATGATATTTTTTAAGTATTGTTGGGAAATAAAGGGCCCTAACTCCTAAATGATTAAAGCGATTTCCATGGCTATCGAACTTGATCAAGATATTATGGTCACAATCATGTATGTAAAGTTTGGTGAGGATTGGACACATACTTTTCAAGAATTAGATTGGAAACATATATTTTTGAAGTATTTTTGGCAAAAAAGGGCCGTAACTCCTAAATGACTAAAGCGATTTCCATGACTATCGAACTTGATCAAGATATTATGGTCACAAACATGTGTTTAAAGTTTGGTGAGGATTGGACAAACGGTTTTCAAGAATTAGATCGGAAACATATTTTTGAAGTTTTTTTGGCAAAAAAGGGCCGTAACTCCTAAATGACTAAAGCGATTTCCATGACTATCGAACTTGATCAAGATATTATGGTCACAAACATGTGTTTAAAGTTTGGTGAGGATTGGACAAACGGTTTTCAAGAATTAGATCGGAAACAATCTTCGGGACGTACGTACGTACAGACAGACAGACAGACAGACAGACAGACGGACAGACGTACATACGGACAAGGGCAACCCTATATGCCGCCACTTTGTGGGGGCATAAAAAGGGATGGGACACCGCACAGTAGGGATACAAAATACAGCGGGGAAATACCCGCACTAGTCCGACCTCATACTCGGGCAGCAATTCAACTAATCTATTTCTATGGTGTTTCCACGTCATTCTGCTATTCAAAGAGCGCATTGACGAAAACATATGGGTTAAAAAACACATTAAAAGAAGTAGTTCTTCTGAGTTTGCGGTTTATGCGCAAATAGCTTAAGACACCTTGAGTGAGCAATGACAGACATGTTAATATGTGGATCATAATATCCAAGACGGCTCACGCACTGCCTGTAGTTACACATATATGGATGCATCATAAACGAGGATCATAATATCCAAGACGGCTCACGCACTGCCTGTAGTTACACATATATGGATGCATCATAAACGAGGATCATAATATCCAAGACGGCTCACGCACTGCCTGTAGTTACACATATATGGATGCATCATAAACGAGGATCATAATATCCAAGACGGCTCACGCACTGCCTGTAGTTACACATATATGGATGCATCATAAACGAGGATCATAATATCCAAGACGGCTCACGCACTGCCTGTAGTTACACATATATGGATGCATCATAAACGAGGATCATAATATCCAAGACGGCTCACGCACTGCCTGTAGTTACACATATATGGATGCATCATAAACGAGGATCATAATATCCAAGACGGCTCACGCACTGTCTGTAGTTACACATATATGGATGCATCATAAACGAGGATCATAATATCCAAGACGGCTCACGCACTGCCTGTAGTTACACATATATGGATGCATCATAAACGAGGACGACAGAGATGTAGGCGCTTACTAATTACGATAAACACATGCAAACAACAAAAACAGGTTTGCTTTCTCGCAGCTATGATATAAGATTAATGTGTAATATGGCCTAAATATCAATGGATCTGTGGTTCCGTTCTGTTCTCAACATATTTTCGTCGACTAACCTTAAGTAGAATGACCTTTATCCTAAATTACTGATCAACATTATCAGTCATTATTTAGTAAAATTAAGTACAAAAAGCACAATTCATTCCAAAGGCAGATAAGTGTTCTAAGCATTGCAAGAAACGATGTGATATCGAAAACGATAATGAGGACATCGCTTCTTATTTGTTAAAGCGACTCATTCATGATTTGTAAAATGCACTTTTTACGGATTTCTTTTTTATTACGAAATAAAATGTGGCAAATCATTAGAGATGTTAAAACTAAGATTCTGACGGCTGGAACCCTTCAAAAGATGCTAATACATGCTCAAATACTGTCTTTCAAGTCCACAATTTTGAAAAGCGTTACTTAACGCGATTCAACTAAGGGCTGTAAGCTGATTATAAGTAGTTGATTGACGTTATCACGTGATGCTTCCAATGATTTCAATAAAGGTTTAAATATCCGTCTTAGTATGAGTCCATGTGGGCGAGTGTATAAGGTATCGGTTTTCTATTCTTTATTGACTGTACTGGCGCTCACCGATACATCAATGGTGTTTGGTTATACTTTAATTGTAATTTTTATTTATGACGGTAAAGTTGGAAGGTAGTTGGTAGTTGGGGATTCGAATAATCAACTACTTACCAGTTGCCAGTTGGGGATTCGAATATTCAACTACCTGCTAGTTGCCAGTTGGGGATTCGATAAACACTGTTTTAATTCACTTTTATTGGTATATTCGCCAGTCGGATATTCGACCATTTCCAGTCGATTATTCGCGAATGTTCAACTGCAAACCAGTCAGTAGTTGGGGATTCAGATTATGTCTATATGTATAGTTTTAAAGGTCACATATGGGAAAATTAATCGTCAAATGTTTCTGTATACATGTACACATATGTTTCTTTGCGACAAACACTGTTTTAATTCACTTTTATTCGTATATTCGCCAGTCAGATATTCGTCCATTTCCAGTCGATTATTCGCGAATGTTCAACTGCAAACCAGTCAGTAGTTGGGGATTCAGATTATGTCTATATGTATGGTTTTAAAGGTCACATGTGGGAAAATTAATCGCAAAATGTTTCTTTATGCATCTACACAATGTCATATGTATCTTTGCGACAAACACTGTATAAAATTACCTTTTCCCCAACTACTGACTGGTTTGCAGTTGAACATTCGCGAATAATCGACTGGAAATGGACGAATATCTGACTGGCGAATATACGAATAAAAGTGAATTAAAACAGTGTTTGTCGCAAAGAAACATATGTGTACATGTATACAGAAACATTTGACGATTAATTTTCCCATATATGACCTTTAAAACCATACATAAAGACATAAACTGAATCCCCAACTATTGACCAACTACCAACTACCATCCAACTTTACCGTCATTTTTTATTTGTAATTTCCGTATCTAAGAGAAAAAATAATGAAAATAGAATGGTTTTCGGATGCATTGGCGGGGCAATTATTGTTTGGTGTTTAAACATGAGCGAGTTCCTTAAAGGTTCAATAAGACACACAGGGGCACATGAACACGACGATATTTGCCGCATAAGCGTAAGCTGGAATAACGACTTGAACACGTGCATTGTCATATATAATATGATACACCACACCTCAATATTAATAGTTTCTTTTCCAAAACAATCTGTTGTCCGCAGGAGGGAGCACCCCGGGTTCACGCGCCCACCTCGCCAACAACAGAAGTAACTTCGCAGTGTTCCAGATTAACCTAAGATTGAATAGCTGTGATATCGAACTATATAATTGTACAGAAGAAAAGAATAATAAAGTTCCTTGAACTTAATTAAACATCATCATCCATCAACATGATTTAAAAAAAACAGCCACGAGTGAAATATTCACTTTGTGTATTTATGAGGTGAAATATATTTACCTGAAACAAACAATTTTCCTTTTTATCATATGCCTAAATGGAGTTAAAAGTCTATTGATTACATATATTTTTTAGAAAAACGCGCCGATTTGTGTGCGCACGTAACGTCATTTCGGAAACAACGTCACGGCGTTTAAAATTTGTCCAAGCCCGGTACGCGTTAACGTTTGATTTGGAACTGAGAGCGGGGTTTTTCAAGATTTGACCTAGTTTTTTACCTGAAATGACTCATATTCACAATTGTTCAAGGATTGAAATGTGTGCCATGGTATAAAAATATAAACACAGAATTGTTAAAGAAGTCAACCGCCCGCCCGCTACCTTTTCACCTTTGTATACTATTCGCCGTATCTTTTCATTGAAAAACCTGGCTAAGAATTATTATTCTTGTTCATCTATTTTACGATTTTCAAGGGCCATAATTTTCTATTAAACTTGGTATATATGAATAGTTTATAGAGACATTCATGGGATTGTGTTTGGTCTCCGAGAGTAAGGTCACTGTTGCTAAAAATAAAAAAAATGTTAGTACTGAATAACTTAAGAAAGGGTTGGCATAGTGTGACCAACCTTTCGCTATACGATGAGTTTATGAAGACCTTTCATTGGGTTGCCTTTTGGCCCCCTAGGGTCAATGTCACTGTTACTGAAAATATATAACTGTTTGGTACTGAATAACTTAAGTTATGGTTGACCAAACTCGATATGTAGAAAGAGCTTATGGAGGACTTAGCATCGGATTTTGTGTTTGGGCCCCTAAGATCAAGGTCACTGTTACAAAAAAAAAAAAAGCAGTTGAAACTGAATACCACAAGAAAGGCTAAAGTTCTGCAAATCATTAAAACCTGGCTTTGTCATGCCAATCATTTAAACCAGGCTTTGTCATGCCAATCATTTAAACCTGGCTTTGTCATGCCAATCATTTAAACCTGGCTTTGTCACGCCAATCATTAAAACCTAGCTTTGTCACGCCAATTATTAAAACTTGGTTTTGTCATGCCAATCATTAAAACCAGGCTTTGTCATGCCAATTATTATAACCTGGCTTTGTCATGCCAATCATTAAAACCTGGCTTTGTCATGCCAATCATTAAAACCTGGATTTGTCATGCCAATCATTAAAACCTGGCTTTGTCATGCCCATCATTTAAACCTGGCTTTGTCACGCCAATCATTAAAACCTGGCTTTGTCATGCCAATCATTTAAACCAGGCTTTGTCATGCCAATCATTTAAACCTGGCTTTGTCATGCCAATCATTTAAACCTGGCTTTGTCACGCCAATCATTAAAACCTGGCTTTGTCACGCCAATCATTAAAACCTGGCTTTGTCATGCCAATCATTTAAACCAGGCTTTGTCATGCCCATCATTTAAACCTGGCTTTGTCATGCCCATCATTAAAACCTGGCTTTGTCATGCCAATCATTTAAACCAAGCTTTGTCATGCCAATCATTAAAACCTGGCTTTGTCATGCCAATCATTTAAACCAGGCTTTGTCATGCCCATCATTAAAACCTGGCTTTGTCATCCCAATCATTTAAACCAGGCTTTGTCATGCCAATCATTTAAACCAGGCTTTGTCATGCCAATCATTAAAACCTGGCTTTGTCATGCCAATCATTAAAACCTGGCTTTGTCATGCCAATCATTAAAACCTGGCTTTGTCATGCCAATCATTAAAACCAGGCTTTGTCATGCCAATCATTAAAACCTGGCTTTGTCATGCCAATCATTAAAACCTGGCTTTGTCACGCCAATTATTAAAACTTGGTTTTGTCATGTCAATCATTAAAACCAGGCTTTGTCATGCCAATTATTAAAACCTGGCTTTGTCATGCCAATCATTAAAACTTGGTTTTGTCATGCCCATCATTAAAACCTGGCTTTGTCACGCCAATTATTAAAACTTGGTTTTGTCATGCCAATTATTCAAACCTGGCTTTGTCATGTCAATCATTAAAACCAGGCTTTGTCATGCCCTTCATTAAAACCTGGCTTTGTCATGCCAATCATTAAAAACTGGCTTTGTCACGCCAATTATTAAAACTTGGTTTTGTCATGCCAATCATTAAAACCAGGCTTTGTCATGCCAATTATTAAAACTTGGTTTTGTCATGCCAATCATTAAAACTTGGTTTTGTCATGCCAATCATTAAAACCTGGTTTTGTCATGCCAATCATTAAAACCTGGTTTTGACAAGCCAATCATTTAAACCAGGCTTTGTCATGCCAATCATAAAAACCTGGTTTTGTCACGCCAATCATTTAAACCTGGTTTTGTCATATAGCGGTTCTTGTTTACTTTTTTAATTTGATTTTTTATTGCTTTTGACAGGCACATATTACATCATTATTGTATTCATTTCTAAGACAAAGCAGCGTAGTCAAATGCGCTGTCTTACAACAGCTCTTGTTATTAATATTGAAACTTGAATTGAATGTTCATTTTAATCCATAGAAGTTAATTGTGTGATGTCCTTGATTTTGTCCGAATCCACATCACTATCCCATGATGCTGATAAGCATGAATGATGGGCATTGAAGTAAGCACAGTATTTTTTTTTTCAAAGTTATCACTGAACCCTCAATACATCTTCGACGTTTGAGGGACATGTAAAGAAGATGATTATTCTCCATGTTTCAAACATGACAAATTGCTGGGGGGAAAAAGGTGACACTACCTATGGTAAGTTATGAAATAATTTTTGAAAAATAATTCAAAACTAAAATAATTAAAATCAAATAAGCATAGTTTAAAGTCCCCATCATAACTAAGTGACGTGAACTAATTTTCTTGTATGTATATCCAAATGGCTTCTCTAAGCCTTCTTGACCGTTTTAACCACTAGAATGAAAAAAAATAATTACATAATGCAACGAAACCGAAAGTATATAATCTAAAGTTAGCGCTCACAATATCATTAAAAAATGTGCAACTGACTTATTGAATATCTAAAATTCTTTTTACCTTTATATACTAATGTTTTGCATTTTCAACTAAGAAGTTTATTCTTTAAAGTTATGCCGTGCATTTTAGTTATCTCCCCTGAAGCTCCCCTTAAGTGTTTGAAAATCAAATTTAGTCTGGGCCATATCTTGGATATGTTGAATATTTTAATTGTGGCTTTTTTATTCAATTCCTTGAAATTAACTTCAAAATTTAATTCTCAAACCTGCCTATATATTTCCATGTTTCGAGTTTTTTCAACTTGTGTAATGTTATAACCATTTATTTTCTACCAGCACATTGTATTACAATTTTCTGCCTTTCAAAGGAAATGGGCATATGGGGAGCATCAATCACTTCAAGTGATATTCTTGTGCGTAAATGGTGAGACGGTTGATTGCCCACATGACCCAGGTCAATGGTCAATGTCACATGTTGGGTCTATAAACAAAAATCCTTTTGTCGGCATAGTGCAAAAAACTTGAACCTTGTCCATTGCTCAAAAAATGTTCAAATTTTTTAAATGGAACAGTTGCCAGTAGAAAGACCCATAAATCAACAATTGATGAGTAAAAACACATGCACAAACTTAAATCTTGTCCATAACTAAAACACTAGTTTAAGATATTCAAATGAAACTTGGTACACATATTACAAAAGACAATACAAACATGCATAGCAAGGCCTATAATTCTTGACTCATATATTTGTTGCATTATGCACCCTTTTCGACAATAACATAGCGAAAACACTTCTACAGTTTCATTAGGGCACCATTTCGCTCTGGCTTGACTACGATAACTTAACTTTACTCACTCTCAAATCAAATTTACTTTTTATTATTTTGTTTTTGAGAGTGAGCCAAACAGGCAAACAACATTTTGTTGTTACTTTTATGTTCCCATTCCAATTTCAATTGATCACTTTGAATCTCCACAACACGTCAATACGATTTTTTCAATACGAATCACTGACATCTGTCTGTTCACGTCCTGAATAACTGAATTCAATTCAATAAACATTACCACTTAGCAAGTAGAACGACTGTACTTAAATAATACAATACCTCGTATTAATGATGTCAACATGTATGAACAGTTACTGATTTTCAAGTAAATTCAATTTTGCCACTTCCTTTGTTTTGTTTTTTTGAATGTCGACGCAGAATAAAAAATGCCGCCCTAACGGTCCACACTGGTCATCAAACACTAGCATATCTTCCTAAACTGCGTTCGCGTTTGCCTCCCTTTAGGATTTTAATAATAAATATGTTCAAGCAGATCAATAAAAGTTGATTTATTTAGTCAAGACTTTATTTTGCAGTAGCCAAAATTGATTTAAAGGTGAAAATTGAATTCACGGGCGAACGTTCTACGGTCCGTAAAATAATAATCGAAATTCAGCCTGGGCCGCAAAACTGATAATTGCCGAGTTATGCAAATAATCGTGAAATCCCTGTACAAATGTGTGACTATAGTATATATAGTAACATATGTATTAATAACTTATACCTGATTTCAGCTAGTACTGTCATTAATTTAAATCCAGCCACATTATTTGTTAACGCTTTTATTCTTTCAAAGATATCAAGATCAGCATTTAGAAATACTTTATTCAGCAAGAGCAACAATAAACATAAACAAAATGTATAAGAAGAGAAATCAATGGCTGAAGTAGGTAATGCTTATGATCTTCTTAAACCCCTGAGGTACATGTGCAACTTTTAGTGTAGTTACTTAGATTGTCAGTCACATGACTGTTTATTACTCTTCCAAATAGGACATGACACTCGTAAACAGGGTCTTCATATTGTCAACAGTGGTGTTACTCGACATCCTCATACTGTAGATCCACATTTATTTCATGGTAGAGGTCCCCTAACATGTTGAGTACCAACTCCTGTATCATGTCAACTTGGTTGGGCGGGCAGTAGTCATCAGAACTCGACCTGATATAACATGTATAATGATTAGTCTCTGTAATGATAACTTGTTACTGAGAATTCTCACATTACTGATGAATGTAGATCTCCTGTAACATGATTGATAGGTTGGCATCAGTTCTCAATGAATCAATGTAACAACATCAAAACATTCAAAGATGCTCAAGATCATACAAGAAATATTGTGATATTTGCTATGTACTCAATGTCCAAATTTCAGTAGTGTAGATTCAATATTCTTGCATACTGGATGTGTGTGACCAGTGCTGGAAAAAATCCGTCTTACACCCCCCATGTAAGATAAGTCACACGCAATCCCCCACTTCTTATTTCTTTTATTGTTATGGCTTATGAAAAGAATATTATGCCATTTGAATTAAGCACAATCAAATATATAAATATGCAAGACTTTTAATCAAAATTGAAAATAAATAATCATGAAAACATGAATTTTAAAGGAGCTATTTGACGTCAATAGTGATTTAAAATTACTGCGCTTTATGACATCAGAAAACAACGTCGCATGGGCTTTTAGGTGAAATGTACAAATGTGTGCTTTCTAAACCAATTTGCCCACAAATTTATAATTTTAGATATGCAAGAAAAAATTTGAATCATGTTTTATCTGGTCCTGTTCGAAAAATCTGACCCTCGTGCACACTGCATGGCTGGTAACTCGGCAAGCCTTGTTACCGGCTTGCGCGTATGCCCTGGGGTCAGATTTTTCTATCCGTATCGGAAACACATCATGACATGATAGAAATTTATAGTATAAAGGTAGGTAAAACGGAAATTCAAGGAAGACAATTGCAGAACTATACACATGGTCTAATTTTCAATTCTGTAACTTCAAATATAAGAAAATAATTAAAAAATCAAGATTATCCATGAGTTGCAAAACTGTACCCATGGTCCTATTTCCATCACCTAAGCTTCTAAGATAATAAATAGTTCAAAAGGTTATGGACTAGGTGTGGACTACTGTGATTGCAAAACTGTAATCATTGTCCAAATTTCAAAGCAGTGGCTTAAATAGTTCTGAATTTATTTTCAAAGTTGTTTTCTCAAATGGATTCCTTACCTTGCTACAGTGACAATGGTTGGTTTAGGGAGACAGGCCAAGAAGTCTTGAGCACACTTCACAAGTCCCTCTATCTGGGGAATTGAACTGACGTGGTGGGGTAACTCGGAGTCATCACACGTGCAACCAGCCTCGTTCACCAGCTGGTAATCCACTTTCGTTCCCCACTGAGATTGCAGGCTGGTTACCAGCTCATGGATAAGGTCAGCTCTGATAGTATAATATATGAATATGATGCCTCAGCCATGTATGCCATGGGCAAGCTGGGGCCAGTTTCATCAAAGATTTTAGTCCAAAGTTGCTATTATCTTAGTGTTTTATCTTATTATTATTTTGCTACTAATATTTATGTGAATTGTTACTTAAAGAAATATCTTAGTTGTAAACAAACTTTGGGAAATGAAAAAACAATCAATCTGCCATCTATTGATTTATGATTTTCAAAGTTTAATACCACTAAGATTCTGTACTTGAAATGCCCACCAAACTTGAGGCTAAATTCCAACCAACACATGAGGCTAAATGCCGACCATTAATCATGAGGCTATATGCCAGCCAAACTTGAGGCTAAATGCCCACCAAATCATGAGGCTAAATGCCTACCAAACTAACTTTAGGCTAAATGTCTACCAAAGTTGAGGCTAAATTCCAACCAAAACTTGAAGCTAAATGCCAACCAAATCTTGAGGCCAAATGCCTACCAAATCTTGAGGCCAAATGCCTACCAAATCTTGAGGCCAAATGACCACTTAACTACAGGCTATATGCCCACTAAACTTGAGGCTCAACGCCCAAACTTAATGTTATATGAACAAAACTTTCATGTGACATGTGTTTAATCAGTACTATTAATTACAAATAAGGTTCTTTATTTTATCCCAAATCTGGATCTTGAAAATGCCTCTATTGGATGGTCAGTTTGACACCAGTTCATATCTGCTTCATTAAAAAAAAATTAAATTAATAATTCATATTCTCATTCTCACCTTTCATGCACTATTTTTGCCTTGGAGTCTTTCTCGAAAGCAGTGAACACAGACTTGAGGTTGTCCAGTTGCTTCTGCCTGGCTATCACACATTTTTCTATGTCCTGTACAGATACATTTTAGTTTGTAAAAATATCATTTATAAATGTTTCTTCAAAATGGAATAGATCATTATAATCCTGAAACAAAACTTGACAACAACACAGGTAACAAGTATTAAAATCTAAAACTATATGTGTTTATATACTCAGCATTTAGCTCTCACATCCAGTTCTATTTGCCTTTGAATGCAAACTACATTTGTATCATGGTTACCAGTCTTTGTAAATTAAAACATGTTTAAATTTATCAGAACCATACCGGTCTCTAAAATATTGGTAAGGGATCACTTTTTTGCCAAATATTCGCCCACCCTGTAAATCCAGTGTTTAGCAATTTCATTACAATGGTTTTTCATACAAATGCTTGATTGTGTCTAAATATAGCTCCTTAAATAGAAAAACTCTTTTCTTTTCTCAGACAATAAGGTATTTTTATCAGTAATGTATGGTTGGGCCATATTTCTTCAAGCGGGCGAATAATTAATTTTTACCCCCTGAACAAAATGGAAAAAAAGTCACCCTAAAATACTGATACCATAAAATATATTGTTGTCACTCCTAGGTATGTTTTGAGATGTTTTTATTGCATAATTGCAATTTTCTTAAGTGGTAAAATTATTGGTACAGTACAGTGTCATTTCAGCAGATTTTTACAGAGTGTTCTTACCATAATTGGCTGGAAAGTGGTCTCTAACCAGTACACAAGTATTGCTATAACATACAAATGTTATATTTATGCACATGTAAATGATAGGAAATCACATGCTTATAATTGCAGAATATCTCAAATTTACATTATGAAAAACTCAACCTTGTCCTCAAGACTGTGCGGTTGAGTGAACTTGTAGAGATCCCCAAGTATGGAATACTCTCTTTCCCCATACATCTCTCGGAATGGATTCATCGTTGAGAAGAAATCCAGGTCAATATCCAGTATGTAACGGCTATCTCCTATGTGTTCTGACAGGGCATTTATCACAGATTCAAGGTTTTGTTCTAGACATGTTTCAGTGTTTGCACTGTCAACTCTTTGCCGCTTTGGTTGAGGTTCTTCACTTGTAACATGGACAGAATGTTTAGCAGTATTGAAAGAACTACAGCCAGTTTCACTAGCAATCACAGAATTACAACACCCTATTAACTTTTCAGTATTAGAATTTGTCATGTTTTTACAACAGGTTCCTTTATCACAACCAGCTTCGACTTTACACATACATGTAGACTCTGTATTGTTCAATACATCAGCTCCTTCAACATGTGCACTTCTTCTTTTTGACAATTGGTCCCAATGTTGTGGTGTGAGTGTAAGCACTGTAAGTTTAAGTGTGTGTTTGTTATCCAGCTTGCTCTCAGGGACATACAGGGCTTCACTAACAAAATAACTCTCCTTACAGCTAGTCCTGAAATATCAAAATCATATCAAGTTATTTACAAATATTATATTGTGACCTTCTCATACATGTACATGTATTTAGATGCTGCTGCTGCTGCTGCTGCTGCTGCTGCTGATGATGATGATGAAATCATGGGAAGACGACAAAAAGTATGCAATATTTTAACAGTAATGTCCATAAAAACTTTTGTCTTTTCATGATTATCAACATTTTATACCAGATATTAACATTTATTGATTTAACACTCCAAATACCTCAATAGAAGTTTAATATACTGGTATCATGTATGTACCTGATACATCCAGTCTGCTGACACTTGCCCACCACAAACTCTGTGACTGTGTTGTGTATCTGGGAACACCATGGAGGTTTTACCCATACCACATGACTGATGTGCCCCGCATAAACCGCCGGCATGATCCAGTTCTCAATGCTCAAACAACTGGCATAAAAAGATTTACATGAAAGGTTGTAAGGATCTGATGGCAATGAAAGTGCAAAAGTAGATAATAAACCTTTATCACATACGACAAACTTATTTCTATTTATAAATATTTTTAATAAATTAATGTTTTTTTTATTTAATATTTTTTTTGCATTTCAAATCATATTGACTTGGTGCATATTAAATGTTATTGAATTCAGTCAGTGAATAATAATATACTGCAGAATGTTCTATAACAGTGGTGGGTATAACGGAACAGTCGTTTTGCAAAGACAAACTTGAAGTTACTAACCCATATAGCTTCTCCTTCATAAATACAGTGTCTGCTGGCATGTCCAATGGTATAAGCATGTCAGGGTGGGAATCAAAGTGCACCAATGTCAGCTTCCCAAGGGGTAGATGCCTGGATCCAATGGAGCGATAGATATGAGGAAGTACCTGAAGATACCAATGACAATGTTCTATCAAAAACAATCCAGAAAATCATAAACAATTGGCTAGGGAGCCAGTTGTTAATCCAAAACAATGAACTCACGCATATTACAAACAACAATCCTTCTCTTGTAATTGTAAAGACTTCCATTTCACCTGTATCGTGATAGATATATTATTTCTCTTAAGCACACGTGTTGAATTTATGATGCAATACCGGGATAATGCATTTTAGTCCGGAAAATTTCGGTGAAATTTGCGGGTAGTTGGTTCGTCGAGTAACATGTTTTAGGAAATTCGGGTTTGAAATTGCATTTGTTTTTGTTAAAACTGTACATTTTCTTAAAGATTGACACTAACTCTACTAGGAAAGTCCAAAAATGTAGAGTTTGGTTTAGATTTGATAAAGTTATGGCCTCTTAAACAGGGTCATGTCGGCAAATATGGAAATTCAGGGTCAAGTCGTCACCCTTTACAAAGATAATAAAATAAAAAAAATAATTTTTTTTGCCAATTTTCACACGTTACAGTTACCACATCATATTCTTACTAAAATTTGATAAAAAAAAATGATAAAAAAAAACGGACGGGGGCGTGGTGTGTCAAAACAACGCAATCTGCCCCTGTGTTTCCAACATGGTTACATTTAATTATCACTTAATATACTATATAACGTTAGTCGAAATACCTCATGATGGTCCTCTTCAACGATTACAGGCAAAATTTTGTATTCTTTCTCTCTTTTATTTCTCATCTTTCCATGACTGACAGCAAGCTAGCAGCCAATAACAGCAGCCAATAAGTACAGCAGCCAATAAGGGACTTAGCAGCAAATAAGTACTTTTACCACGAAACACGAAATGTGAAAGGAATCTACTATTTTCCAGCAGCCAATAAGAACACCTGCCACACAACAACAATGTTTCAAAGAAAATATCATTAACGCAAATGGTTTATATAAATAAAACACGATGAAACATAATCAAAAAGAACCAGTACGAACAAAAGTAAACCATAAAATTAATATGTACTACAGTACTCAGTAGAGGCTACCCGCGGCTAAATAGTATCCGGGATAACCAGCTAATATGTTGATAACACATGGGGGAATAATTTAAATTGGATTTATTTTTGGCCCCAGATAACATAAACATTTAAAATATTACATCAGCTTTTTAAAATATTATTACTGGCACAGTTTACCCCCATTCCCCCAATAAATACTGTACTTTATAATATTTGGTATTTGGTTTTTAATCCGAAACACCCGCTATATTAAGTAAAAATATGTATAATATGAATAGCGTTCTCGTAAAATTTGGTATCAAAATATTTAACCAACATTCTTCAATCGTTTTACTATGAGTTGCATTCTGGTTGTTTAGTCAGTATTTATATAAGAGCAATGCGATTGTTTACCCTCGCAATCAAGTAAAATCCTGTCCGCGAGCACGGTTTAATCTACTTCTTCTATTCTATTTGTACCACAAATACCTAAACATCTCGGTTTTGCCGAATTACGGCGATTTGCCGCGTGCATGTATACGGAATTAAGTCGTACGCAGTAACAGCAGTAACAGCAGATGATTGCGGTGATGACGCGCACCACCGCGTTGGCTGCCGTGGAATATATCGTTGCGATATTCCGCGATGACGCATTCTCTCCCGCGGTGGCAACGCTTTTTTTGAAAGAAAAAATCCCGCTTTGTTGATAGTGTAATTATCTAAGATTCATGCTGATCAAATAAAGACTCCAGAAGACAGGGTAAGCATACGACGCAGACCCTTTAAAAAGACTATTCCCTGTAATCATTTAATAAGCGTAGTACTGGGGTTAGGAAGACCATATGTATCCTCCAAGACGGGGTCAGTGCATGGCAAAGAAATTAAGGAAATTGTGTTGTTAGTACGACAGCAAGATGCCGCACCTAAATCCTTGGGACCCCTTGATACGACCAGAAGGAGGCAATTTGACGCTCTAAGACATAGTACTGGCAATGGCTATGAACTGGCACCTACAAATGACTTCCATCTTAGGGTCAGCTTGAATAAATTGACCCCAACCTCTTGGGCCCTTTTGATTGAGTTAAACAAACACATTAAACTACTTTGGGTTGCTAATACGACCAAAAGGAGGCGATGTAACGCCATAAGACAGGTAACTGGCATAAAATGGACATCTGGGCTATCACCTAGCAGTGCCGCATGACTTCCATCTTAGATTCAGCCTAAACACAATTAACTTAAACGTAAGGGAAACTCATATTTGGTTAAAACAAGCACATTGACCTACTTTGGGTTGCTAATACGACCAGAAGGAGGCGATGTGACTCCCCAAGACTGGGTACAGACATGAAGGGGACATAGAGGGCTACCACCTAGCACCGCCCAATAACTTCCATCTTGGGGTGAGCTTGACCAAAATCGATCCCCAACGTCCAGGACCCCCTATTTCGGTAAAACAAGCACACTGACCTACTTTGGGTTGCTGGAACGAACAGAAGGAGGCAATGTGACGCCTTAAGACCGGGTACTGACATGAAGGGGACATCTAGGTCTATCACCTAGCACCGCTCAATAACTTCCATCTTGGGGTGAGCTTGACCAAAATCGACCCCCAACGTCCAGGACCCCCTATTTGGGTAAAACAAGCACATGGACCTACTTTGGGTTGCTGAAACGACCAGAAGGAGGCGATGTGACGCCCCAAGACCGGGTACTGACATGAAGGGAACATCCAGGACTATCACCTAGCACCGCTCAATAACTTCCATCTTGGGGTGAATTTGACCAAAATCGACCCCCAACGTCCAGGACCCCCTAATTGGGTAAAACAAGCACACTGACCTACTTTGGGTTGCTGGAACGACCAGAAGGAGGCGATGTGACGCCCCAAGACCGGGTACTGGCATGTAGGGGACATCCAGGACTATCACCTAGCACCGCCCAATAACTTCCATCTTGGGGTGAGCTTGACCAAAATTGACCCCAACGTCCAGGGCCCCCTATTTTGGTAAAACAAGCACACTGACCTACTTTGGGTTGCTGGAACGACCAGAAGGAGGCGATGTGATGCCCCAAGACCGGGTACTGGCATGTAGGGGACATCCAGGGCTATCACCTAGCACCGCTCAATAACTTCCATCTTGGGGTGAGTTTGACCAAAATCGACCCCCAACGTCCAGGACCCCCTATTTCGGTAAAACAAGCACACTGACCTACTTTGGGTTGCTGGAACGACCAGAAGGAGGCGATGTGACGCCCCAAGACCGTGTACTGACATGAAGGGAACATCCAGGACTATCACCTAGCACCGCTCAATAACTTCCATCTTGGCGTGAGCTTGACCAAAATCGACCCCAACGTCCAGGACCCGCTAATTAGGTAAAACTAGCACACTGACCTACTTTGGGTTGCTAGAACGACCAGAAGGAGGCGATGTGACGCCCTAAGACCGGGTACTAGCATGTAGGGGACATCCAGGACTATCACCTAACACCACCCAATAACTTCCATCTTGGGGTGAGTTTGGCAAAAATCGACCCCAACGTCCAGGACCCCCTATTTGGGTAATCAAGCATACTGACCTACTTTGGGTTGCTGGAACGACCAGAAGGAGGCGATATGATGCCCTAAGACCGGGTACTGGCATGTAGGGGACATCCAGGGCTATCACCTAGCACCGCTCAATAACTTCCATCTTGGGGTGAGTTTGACCAAAATCGACCCCCAACGTCCAGGACCCCCTATTTGGGTAAAACAAGCACACTGAACTACTGTAGGTTGCTGGAACGACCAGAAGGAGACGATGTGACGCCCCAAGACCGGGTATTGACATGAAGGGGACATCCAGGACTATCACCTAGCACCGCTCAATAACTTCCATCTTGGGGTGAGTTTGACCAAAATCGAACCCCCAACGTCCAGGACCCCCTATTTGGGTAAAACAAGCACACTGAACTACTGTAGGTTGCTGGAACGACCAGAAGGAGACGATGTGACGCTCCAAGACCGGGTACTGACATGAAGGGGACATCCAGGGCTATCACCTAGCACCGCTCAATAACTTCCATCTTGGGGTGAGTTTGACCAAAATCGACCCCAAACGTCCAGGACCCCCTATTTGGGTAAAACAAGCACACTGACCTACTTTGGGTTTCTGGAACGACCCAAAAGGAGCCGTTGTGACGCCCCAAGACCGGGTACTGACATGAAGGGAACATCCAGGACTATCACCTAGCACCGCTCAATAACTTCCATCTTGGGGTGAGCTTGACCAAAATCGACCCCCAACGTCCAGGACCCCCTAATTGGGTAAAACTAGCACACTGACCTACTTTGGGTTGCTGGAACGACCAGAAGGAGGCGATGTGACGCCCCAAGACCGGGTACTGACATGATGGGGACATCCAGGGCTATCACCTAGCACCGCTCAATAACTTCCATCTTGGCTTGAGCTTAACCAAAATCGGCCCCAACGTCCAGGACCCCCTATTTGGGTAAAACAAGCACACTGACCTACTTTGGGTTGCTGGAACGACCAGAAGGAGGCGATGTGACGCCCCAAGACCGGGTACTGGCATGTAGGGGAAATCCAGCGCTATCACCTAGCACCACTCAATAACTTCCATCTTGGGGTGAGTTTGACCAAAATCGACCCCCAACGTCCAGGACCCCCTATTTGGGTAAAACAAGCACACTGACCTACTTTGGGCTGCTGGAACGACAAGAAGGAGGCGATGTGACGCCCCAGGACCGGGTACTGGTATAAAGTGGACATCTATGGCTATCACCTAGCACCGCTCAATAACTTACATCTTGTGGTGAGCTTGACCAGATTGACCTCAACGTCTTGGCAACCTCTATTTACGTACAAAAAGCAAATTAACTTACTTTGGTTGTATGTAACGGCTAAAAGGAGGCAATGTGATGCCCAAATACCGGGTACTGACATGGAAGGGACACCCAGGGTTTTCACCTAAAAACGCATAATAACATCCATATTCAGGTCAGCTTGACCAAAATTGACCAAAAACGGCGTTGGATCCCGTAATTGGGTAACACAAGCTCATTGGACTACTTTGGGTTAGCAGTATGACCAGAATGAGGTGATGTGACGCCTTTAGAACAGGTACTGACATGTAGGGGACGACAGTATTTAGCACCGCCCATTAACTTTAATCTTGGGTCAGGTTTGCAAAACTACACCAAAAACGTCTGGGGCCGATTATTTGGATAAAACATGTACATTGACATACGTTTGGCTTCTGGTACGACCAGAAGGAGGCGACATGACGCCCTTAGATCCAGTACTGGCGTACAGAGGACATCTATGGCTATCGCTTACACCGCCAAATAACTTCCATCCTGGGATCAGCTTCACAAAAATTAACTCCAACGTCTTACGAACCCTTATTTGAGTTAAGCAAGCACTTCAGATTGCTGTTACGACCAGAATGACGCAGGTGACGCTCTAAGACAAGGTGCTTGAATGTAGGGGACATCCAGGATTATCACCTAGCAATGCCCAATAACTTAAATCTTTGATCAGCTTGACCAAAATTGATCCAAAACGTCAGGGGCCCGTTATTTGGGTAATACATGCATATTGACTTACTATCGGTTTCATGTACGACTAATAGGAGGCGATGTGACGCCCTAAAACCGTGAAAAGGTTTGTAGAGGATATCTATAGCTATCACCTTACACCCAAATAACTTCCATTCTGGGGTCAGCTTGACCAAAATCGACCATAAACGTTTGGGGATCCGCTTTTGGGTAAACAACCACATTTAACTACTTTGGGTAACTGTTACGACCAGAAGGAGGCGATGTGACCCCCCTCCCCCCAAGACCGGGTATTGGCATGTAGGGGGCATTCAGGGATATCACTCGGTACCGCCGAATAACTTCCAACTTATGGTCAGCTTGATTTTGACCCTCAACGTCTGGGGACCCACTATTTGGGTAAACCAAGCACATTGACTTACTTTTAATGGCTGTTACAATTAGAAGGTAGTTATGGGACACCCTAAGACTGGGAACCGGCATATATCAATATAACTTTTGGAAAGCCATTTTTTAAAGACACTTTAATAAAGTAAAATAGATATACCTGTTTTATATTTTGATGGTATTATCCACGCATATTAACTTTGCCAATGATTATTAATAAACATTTGTTATTTTGTTTAAATGCAGAAAAGCCTTGCATGTCAACCAAACCTCCTGACCATATTTCATCAATAAAAATAACTCGTCTGCTTCGAAATGTTCATTTAATTGGTTTGTGTAAATCATTTGCTAAGGTATCAGCTTACTTGGACTCTAACAAATCTACCTTGTTATAGTCATTTTTTCCGGGGGGGGGGGGGGAGGGGGGGGGGGTTGTTACCGTTTTGTCACAGACCTACATTATACTTTGCATTAATAACTGGTGTGACAATTAAATTATATGCAATCTTTGCTTATTTTATTTCCCTCAAAATTGGCCCACAGTTCTTATTTCACGGTAAGTTTAATTTTAAGAAAGCAATGAAAAAATCGCTTTATGGATGTCTTTTCTCTACCCTTTTTCATTAAAAACGGCAACGGATTATTTTTAGAAAAGACATACTAAGGATTTAATAATTGTGTAAGCTTTTGTTTCTCTTTTATGCAATATGATGCCATTATACATTCTTTTTTTTATAAACGTCTTGATGTTTATCCGCCGTGATTGCCACCAACTTATAACAATTCGTCAATAATTGCAATAATCACATGCAAACTATTATTTCCTGCAGCATTCAAATCTATAGTTAATTCTATAAAGTCAAATAATTCATCCCGATTATTGTACAAATTCTTTCTGCATCCACCTTAAGAATATTAGATTCAAGATTGAAGATTCAACTTATTTATTAAGTAACTTTAACACAAATGCTCCTCAATACATGATAAATATAATACATTCAATTAAACATATATAAAACGATAACATGATTGGTTTGAAATCTCAGACATGAGAAAAGAACTTATAATCAATCTTTTAACATGAAACTTTAACATTAGATACTTTTACATTTCACTAACATTTCACTTACACAGTGAGGATGGCCTAACAACTAATTAGTAAATATTTATATAATAATTTTCATGATG
The DNA here is from genome assembly GCF_026914265.1 of Mya arenaria. NCBI lineage: Eukaryota > Metazoa > Mollusca > Bivalvia > Myida > Myidae > Mya > Mya arenaria. The sequence continues at coordinate 34,443,929 of NC_069129.1, read as the reverse complement.
AAAGCTAGATTTTTAAAGGTATATTATGGTATGCAAAAAAGCCAAAATGTAAACCTTCAATAAAGATCAACAAACAATATTTACAATGTTATGACGATGTTCAAATGCTTTAGAAATAAATTTGCACAAATTAAGCTGTTCGGAATAATTCGTACCTTGCATAAGATCAATAAATTTGATCATGCTAGGCCTAACGATATATTTTCTTCTCAAATACATTCTATATAAATTATCATATACATCACACACACAAACAAAATGAAACTCATCTTCAATGTCACCATTATTACATATGGTGCAATAACGTTCATGATGATCAATGTTATTTCCATTACGCCCAGTTTCAATACGTAACTGGTGAGACGAGGGTCTCAGTTTAGTAAGAGGAATTCGATACTTTGAAGAAAATGTATCCAGATACAAGCGTTCGAAAGAAGTTTTAAAATGTTGGTAAGTACACAAGACTGGGCTGTTATGTATATAATTATACCAAGATTGTTTAAATTGATCAATAAGGCGTTCTTTTAAAACTAAATAGAACCTGTTCACATCGACACAGCTAGGGTTTATCCACACATTTGAAAAACCAGTTGTGTTAAGCAACAGTTTTAAATTACTAGCCCAATTAGTTTTCCCTTTCGCACAATCTGATAAAAGATTATTATACAATGTTTTTACGATAATATTATCGCTATTTAGTGTTTTACACCAAAATTTTATAATTCGAGTATGTCTTGTTATATAGACAGACAGACAGACAGACAATTTATTTTGACTTGTACAATGTACATCGTCAACAACACATAATGATATAACATATAATGTCAACGTGTATGTAAAGTAACAGATAATGCAAACAAATTAGTATATATATACAAATACATATGTACAAAAGTATTCAATACTTCTAAGTAATTAAATTAAATAAACTAATATATATATATATCAGAGGATGAACATTAAATAGAATTATGTTCTAACATTAATCAAAGCGGATCTTTCTTTGAGAGCATTTTTAACAAACAGACATAAGTTAATCAGTTCAGCTCTATTGTTAGATTTCAACAGCTGCATATATTTAAATACAGAAGGTCTTATAAAGTAACAATTGTTGATATATTTCTTTCTTAAATTGCTAAAGGATTTACAAACACAAATAAAATGATATTCATCTTCGATGTCATTAGAGTTACAACACAAACAATATCTTTGGTTGCGTACAACGTTATTTCTATTGTATCTACCAGTTTGAATATGGAGTGGGTGCACGGACAGCCGTAGTCTACAAAAGAAAAAACGTAAGCTCTTTGGTAAAATATCTAAATAAGGTTCATATTCCAGACAGGTTTTAAAATGTCTATACACATCTAACACCGTGCTATTTTCTATAGTACTATACCAATCTTGTTTAAAAGTATCGAGAATTCTACATTTGATTTTTTTTATGAATGATTTAACATCAATATTGTAAATATCACCAAACACATAACTAAAACTATAATCATTTAATATCTTTTTAACATTATACACCCAATTACGGCAACCTTTATCACTATCACTCTTAGCCTGTTTGTATACAGATTTTATGATAATATTATCACTGTTAGCAACCTTAAACCAATAAGACAATATACGCACATATCTATGAATATATAATGGATATCTACCCAACTCTCCGTAAACAGTGGCATTGCAAGTGTTTGTTTTAACGTTCAGTAATCTTTTACAAAATTTCAAATGAATTCTTTCTAATTCCTTTGATTTAGTATACCCCCAAACCTCTGCCGAATAATTTAAAATAGAACCAACAAATGCGTCAAATAACTGACACATAATTTTGGGTTTTAAGTCATAATCTTGACATTTACAAAATAATACGTTCATTGCCTTAAGTGCTTTGCCATTTAAATGTTCTTGGTTCAGGTTAAAATTTCCAGTATAATTAAAAACAACACCCAAATATACAATGGATATCCTCCTAGTTCACCATAAATTGACACTGTCGATGTGGACTGTTTAACATGTTAATAATAACAATAATTTACAAAACTACAGATGAACCCTTTCGATTTCCTTATTTTTCCAAATCCCCAAATTTCGCAAACGTAATTAAGAACTGATGAGACAAATGCATCAAACAGTTGACATACTGTACTTGGTTTTAAAGGCTTATTTTTAACATTTGAAAGAAGGACATTAAGAACCTTTAAACCTTAACCAGCAAGTGTCGATTGATTCAATATAAAACTTCCAGTATAACTAAATACCGTTCCAAGATAATTTGAAATTATCAACAACTTCTAAGTTACAGCCATTGTAAGTCCATTTTTCAATAATTTTAATAGGACCTCGTTTTCTAAACACAACTATTTACTTTTATCTGGATTTACTTCTAATCCCCAACATTTACAATATGAATTCAACAAATTTAAGCTTTTTTTGCAAATCTTCTGGAGATTGTCCCATTATAACCATATCATCTGCAAATAACATAATATGAAAGATATTTCTTCTAAAGTAATACCTGAATCAAAACTATCAAATGAATACCACTCTAGATCTTCTAAAAATAAAGAAAACAATATCGGAGACATGACTTCACCTTGCTTTAAGCCTACAGAACATTTAAAGAAATCAGAAAATGAGCTACACTTATTAACACGTGCTCTTACCTTGGAGTACATATCGCGCATATTTTTCAACGTTTTTCCACGAACACCTACATTATATAACTTAACCCAAAGACCATTTCTATAAATACTATCAAAGGCTTTCGTAAACTCTATAAATTCACAGGCTAAGCGTTTATTTTCATTCAAACATTTACTTATAGCAGCATTCAGCACAAAAATGCATCAACTGTTGGGCGACCTTTTCTGAAACCGAATTGGGCATCACTTATAATATTATTATTTTTAGCCCAATCTGTAATACGTTTATTAAGTATTCCTGAATTTTTTTTAGAGAAACAACTGACAAGCGTAATACCTCTATAATTATTTACATCAAGGGGGTCATTTTTCTTAAACAAAGGAACTATAAAACCTTCCATGCATTGGTCGGGAAAACCCCCGGTATGAAGAATACCGTTAAAAATGTCTACCAAATAAGACGATAAAACATCAATAGTTGCAACGAAGTATTCATTAAACAATTTGTCACCGGCGAAAGCTTTATTTTTCTTTAATACTTTTGTTATATTTTCAATTTCCTGCACAGTGGTTGGAGTATCAAGCTCTTCAAAATACAATCATTATTATCAAAATCATGATTATTACAGAACTTCTCTGCATTTACATTTGATGCAAGTTGGCATATCATCGTTCAAAGTTGAAAAAAGCAAAAGAATTCATCAGTGCTGTAATCATTATTAGATTTCATTTTACTGAAATGCCTAAAAAATATTTTGGTTAACAGTGCCTTAGCTTTTCAATTGCCTTTATCTTATTAATTTTACAACGTCTTTTCTTCTTTTTAACAAGGCATTTATAAAGCTTTTTATTTTCACAAAATGATCGCCCATTTATTTCATTTTTACAACTATTATATTATTCAGTGCATTGATATACAGACGTTAAGCATTAAATCATTATTCATCAAACCAGTCAGCCTTTTTACATACGCCTTGATCAACAATAGGCTTATCGGATACAATGGCTCTGCTACAGAATTAATGACATGTGTAAATGTTTTTTTACAATCATTAACTGCAATACGACTATCAAATGTAACATCATTTACAATAGAGTTGAAAACGGGCAATTTTGCAATAACATTGCATCGAAAAGAGTCACAAAGTGCATCATTCCATCGAATACTAGATTTGACATATTCGTGAGAATTATATATTAGATCATGACCAATAGGTATACACGCTAAAATAAATCGGGGAATGATCTGACCACTCGTTAAATACACCAATGGTAAAATTATGTGCCAAATTAAAATCATGGTCACTTAACAGTAAATAGTCGATAACACCTGTTGAACATACGAATGTGAAATCCCCATTATGAAAATCATTACTTAATCTACCATTAGCAATGCGAATTGAACATGATTTATATAAGTTTAATAATTTAATACCATGACCGTTACAAATTTGGTCTTGTGAACGGCGAACAATGGGCCAATCCGGACAATACTCGTCATCATCAATACTGTGCACAAAACGATCACAATCAATGCAATCCCTTTTGTCCCCGTTTCCGATCCTCGCATTCCAATCACCTATTAACATAGTTTTACCAAGCATTTGATAATAACTATTATCATTTTGAACAATATCAAATAAATCTTTATTAATAAAATTATATGCAGGGAAACTCTCGACCCAAATATACACACCGGCAAGATATAAATCAGCAAGTTTAAAATACGTTTTGTCCAATTTTAACCAAACAATGGTATCAAAATGTTTTTTGACAATATTTACACCTTTTGAAATATTATTGCGGATATAAATTACAACCTCGCCACTATTTCTCTTCGCTCGACGATTTTGAAATATTTAAAGCCACTTAATTCAAAATTAGAATTTTTATTTCCCCAAGGTTCAAAAAGAAAAATAATGTCATATTTGCAAATTAGATTAAGTTTTACTTACTTTTAGTGGTTACATTCCAAAGAGTTGTGTTTAATCTTTTAAACATATGTTAGGCTTATTTCGAATAATCATTGTTTGGAATAAATTTATTTGTTAATAGATCAATCAAATCAGAATAAACTTTTACATTTAATACAACATTGTCGCTGTTTTAGCAATTAATTCATTATTGTTAACTTGTTTAGAAATGTAAATTGATAAACCGATATATTGTTCACCATTTGTAGTTTTTGTAAGACCTTTGCTATTTTTTTTATTTTCATGCTGTTAAAAGCTATGGTGAAGATTAATCATTTCTTTTAATTATTTCATTTTTTAAATTATCACCTACTTTTAGTGGTTTAAAATTTGCAAATGTAGTAGTTTCTGCTGCATTTGTTTCTATACCAAGCAATATCCTGAGATAAACTTTTTAAATCATTACCAACAAGTTTTAACGATTTGTTTTGTTTTGTTTTTCTCTCCATTTTTCTTTATCGTATTTGGACAATAGTGTAGATAAGAAGGGTAATTTATAATGTTCAATCACATCTTTTTCAATACCATCGTTGTGACCTACTACTGCTATCAATTCTTCTTCAATATTTTTTTTCAATCAGTTTCTTCTGTTACTACTCCAATTTCTTCTTCTTTTTGTCCTTCATACTCATCTGATATTTGTTAAGATTCTCATTTGTCTTATGTTTCTTCATTTTGTTTATTTTGGTTCATGTCAATATATTCTTTTTATTTTTCATTCTCTTTAAACCATTTTAATATGCGATTGAATTCTTTAACATCACTGGGATAGGCAATAGGTAAACGAGAGGTTGACGATTTATTGCTTTGGGAATATCTTTTATTTGTTCACTTATTAAAATGTTTGCACTAAAACACGACTAAATGATATCAATAAGATAAACTCTGAGAAGTATTTCTCAACAAACCGAAAAATGAAATGACATACTCTGCCCCAGTCCCACGGGTAGCGGCGTAACAAACAATCTTTTCAAAAAGGGGTTATACGAAAATAATTCAAAATACCAATAAACGCCAGAAATTAGTATAAAACATAACAAAACATTTCAACTTCATGTAGCTTCCCTCAATAAATAAAATCGGTTTGTTCCCACTTTCCAAACCGTTTCTTTTTCTCACTTTATTTTTTCAGATACTAGTATCGTGTTTCATCCTGTTTAAAAAATGCTGATTGTATAATATAACTATATTTTTGTCACATGTTTTCAATGCATATCTAAACGTACAAAAGTCTAAAAACAATTATGATGAGTCCCAATTAAGTTAACATTTCCGATAATTAACAGCTGGACACCAAGAAAGGGTCACTAACTGTAAGTCATTATTACACATAGTATATAAAGATGGTCAGTCTCCTCAGCATCCGTAACCCACCTAAAATGGCAATCGCTAGTAAATATACGGTTCATAAAGAATAGCAGAAAAAACTCTAGTTGTCAATGGCTACATGTACAGCCTGAAAACCAGAAATCAGAAGAGACACTACTGCAACTGTTAAAACAAAATATCCGATGCGAAAGTCAACACTAGCACGTCCAATGGTTTACCGTGAGTAAAGGATCATTAGTAGCTGCAAACTGGCGAAATAGACAGAATGCCATAATGTTGATGTTGCTTCCCATTTAGTAAAACTAAAGATAATATAAATGAATGGGTTACAATAAAGTGTACGTTGTGTTATGAGTTAATATATGTTTTATTTTTATATCAGTAAATACATTTATTGTAAATATTATGCGCTATTCATCTATACCTTTAAATGTGTCATTAAAAAGTTATTATATTTATTATGGCCAAAATGTTTATATTGATATAGTTATATCTACATTGTGCTATGTATTTATGTATTCATAATTTAGTATCATTTTTTCGTATTTTGTGTTCTTATTTAAAATTCAACCCATTTATGTATTTTTTTGTTATTCTTAAGTTTCCGTCATAGTTAAGTACATTCTTGTATTTTTAATTGTATGCACTATTGTGAAATACAAATACCAATCACCTCTATAGTTGTGTTATTTTATGAAATTTAGAGAACCACTTTCTTAAAATTGGAGAGGCAGTCAGACAGAGTTTGTTTATTGTTGTACACATAACAGTCTCTTGACAAAACATGACATGCCAAATACTAAATATGGCAACAGTGAAACATGGCAAATAACTATAAGGACAAATCAATAATATTACGGCTATATCGGCCTATTTCAATATGTAGTATATTTGACGACAATCTTAGCTTAGACAAAGCCATTCTTATTTTTGTGTGTAAAACATCTAGATATAATTCGATTCCAAATCCCTTAAGGTATTTATATAATTATATATATATATATATATATATATATACAAATTCAACCTTTGGGATATTTTGCCAATTAGAACAACCTTTGGAAGACATTATCATTAAATGCTATATATCCCATAATAATATATCCTTTGCATTTTCCTTCATAAAATATGCATATATAAATGTAGTAAAGCATTATTAATGATGCTTTTTTTCAAAAATACTAGCCATCGAGAATATACAATTTTTGACTGTCGCCTAAAGGTTAAGCGCCGGATGTTCATGAAAAAGTACAACCTTTGGGTTAAGTACCCCAAAGGTTGTACTGTATATGTCGGTAAAAGGTTCAATTATATATAATGTAACTTAACTACTTAACTCAGTCCGTAGAGAGGTCTGAATGTCTCGCGGCAGACCCTGTTCGAATTAAAGCGGTAAATATCGGTTAACCTAATACTTTAGTCCTACTGACAACGTTAAGATGCCAGTTCGATAACCATGATTTATGTAGCCATCTCCTCAATCCTTTCAATATATTATCAAATTATTATTCCTTGCATTTTGTTTGCTGTGTTCATGACAATATTTGAAGTTAATTTTAATTCAAAGTCGGGCTAGGTTGTGATCTTATCCTCACACTAAGACAAAGGTTTATGAACCTTAATAAACAATAACAACAAAATCTATGTCATTATTATTAAACCAAATACATGTTGCTTGTCCAATGACATACTCTATTGCCGTTTTCATCATTGCATTACTCTTGTAAAAAAGCAGCATTGTTTGCAATTATGACGGGGTTGCTTAATTGCTTCAACCACCCGTTGGTGTGTCAGCTTCTTTACACTCGCACTCGGGCCTTGCCCATTCGACGAGTGCTCTGGTAAGAGTATTAGTTATTGAAAATATTCCGAGAATGGTGCACAGACACAATACAGCCCTGGTTTGAGCCAATCCAATTCTTTGACGTGCCGCAAAGTACAGGAATGTCACACGGGACCCCGATTAACGTCCATCCCTGAAGATGATAAATATATTAATGTTGCGGTTGGGAATCGAAACTGCTGTCCCTGGATTGACTAGTGTGACCACGGAACCACCCGGAAAACGTTGACAAGCTAGTAACCGTGTATTTCGGTATTTTCTCCCTATATATGGCGATACCGGTGAGCAATGATATGGTTTTCGAAATGCATCCTCCGGCGGGATTATGTATGTCAAAAACGTGTCCCCTGTATCCAAAAGCGTAGTTAGCAGCTAGCCTTTTTTATTTTCGTGTGCTGGAAGAACATCAATAATGATGAAACGGTTATTATGACTATATGTACATTGCAGCATGAATGACTCATTTAAGTAATAGTTTAATACGAAAAGTTGAAATTGTTGTGTATGATGCCTTAATCCTGTTATGCCAATGCCAAAACGAAATTGTCTGATGGAGGCGCAGACATCGACGACCCTATACTTGGAGGAAGAATTGGCGATTGGAATATATATATGTCTCTGGTGTAATGTCGTCTGCAATTTCATACATTTTCTTTTCGACTTAAACAGACGTGTCGTTACAAACCAACTGTTCCTGTACTTTCAATAACAAATAGAAACTACTCTTTGCTAATATCTACCGTTATGGCATTCCTCAAAGTACAAGGGACACACGTAGTGCACGTGCATTTTTCAAAATAATGTCAGAACTGAAATAAGAGTGAAATCTATATACAATGTCAACTTATTACGATTTTAATTTTAAAAGCTGAAATGCTATGAAAATATGTACATATTCATTTTGATTAAGTTTCACTCGTATCTGTTCGATTGTTAAACCATTCGAATTAATTATATGACGCTTTTTCTAAGAAGATAATGACAAAACAAATCAGTAACGTATTATTTCACTTGAGAAACAACCACCAGAAACCATACATTATAATTCCACTTAGAAAAACGATTTGTTTTAATGAATGTAGTGCAGTTAATCTCTCCAAAACAAATTTAAAGGTGCACTTGACAATTATAATTGAATATTTGATACTGTATAAAAGCGGTAACATCAGGGGAAAAAATGCACAATAAACGATAAGAAGGTACAACATTCGCTCTAGGCGGTAGGTCTCGGCGCGAGCCCAAGACTGTCTGCACATCATCTTTCCGCGTTTCTATAGCCCATTTAAACAAAGCGACACACGAACCTTCCCTAGATTGAATAGCAAACTGATATTGCCACTAACCGTTGTTTTCTTGATTCCATCGTGTATGCGGTGGAACAACTTCTTCCATGTGTCGATCTCTTTGTTATATATAAAGGAGATAGGTTGCCCCTCTTTTCCATTTCTAACCTACGCCCCTTAAAAGGGGTTTACATACTTAATTATTATACGGCTCCAGTTATTAAGTAGAGTCCGAAAAATTAAACCGTGGTGTATTAAACAGCAAACCGTTTTAAAACAGTGTTGTTGTATTTTAAACTTTGGCATAACACATGTAAATGTGGGGTAGACAATGTATAACAAATATAAGATATTTTGAACATTACGTTTAAGATTCAAAGATTCGTTTAAATATGTATCAAAATGAATCTAGGAACATTTTAATTCATTCAAAAATGGTTCTTATATAGTTTTCCCATCAATTTATAAAAAGCATTTCAATTACAAATCGAACTTCAGTTTTTCAGACATACTCATTCGTTTTACGATGTCTCTCCAGAGGAGTCCGACTGCAAATATTAATTGTTCAGATATAAAAAATGTGTTCATTGGTAGCACGACACCTAGTTTAGTTTCAAATATTTTTACCATTTGTGGGATTATATTGTTATAAAGTGGGGGTTGATGTTTTCACTTAAACCCAGGTTATGGTTACACGATAGAAGTCGAGACAACCGTTGGAGTATAAAAAAACAAAAAGGAATGAGGTCACAGAAGCGGAATTTTTAACGGGATAATGAGGCTTAAATTGAAATTGATTCGATTGACATAATATTTTGTTTAATTTTGACTGACGAAGAGGTATATCACTGTTATATTATTAAAAGGCATTTACTGCATGTTTTAAAGACAAATTAACACATAACAAACACTTTGCAAACACATCCTAGCAGTAAATGCACAGTTGTTTTATGTAAGGTTTCTTCGTGTTTCTTAACATGACTTTTACCTCAAATATACACCAATGATATATCTGAATCAATACGTTGAATAAATAACTGAGTCGGAAATAAAAACGTATGTTTTATAATTATCAAGGCTTAAACAAAATCCTTATTGAGTTTACATGGAAAAGAGCTTTCATATGAAATAAGTTTAAGCGACATGCAATATACATTGATTTTTATTACTTCTTCAGGAAGGAACGCTTAAGATCATATCGTTATTTACATGAAGCTTACAAAAGACATTTTTCCTGCAAATAATAGAGGGAAGAACAAAACAATAACACTAACATAATTTTACGAATATTTGAATTTGTTTGAATTTTATTCATAATCTACACTGAGCAGAGATTATCGATTGAAAATTAAAAAAAAATGCACTTTTGGGACTATAAATTTGCATAGTTCCTTAAGTACGAATGTCCTGAAAATCTTGTGGCAAGCATATCATCAACTTTTATGTATTTACTTCAATCTTTGATTTCGCATAACTTGACGTAAGAACGTGAATGATTCTGTATTTAAGACACAACCGTTTCATTCATTGGCAGGTATATTGTCCTTAAGTCTATAATAAATTCATATAGTGTACTAGATGCCATTTTTTCTAAATCGAACAACTTATAGAATATTCAGTGTTTCACATATATTTTACTGTTTGAAATTATGGAATAACACGAAAAGGACTTTATGGACTTATGCATGGCATTAAGAACGATATATTAATCAACTTTTAACCCTACCGAGCCCGGTAAACAAACACTTACTATTACAAATATTTTGATGATGTATTATCCACGTTGTGGTGACAAAACTTTTCTTTTTCTTTTTTGATTTCGTTTTTACATGAAAGAATGAGGTATTTCAGAGTATGATTTTACATATCGGTCTAACCATAAACTTTTAAATACATGTCACCACAAAAACATAACGTCAAACGAACGAACGCATCAAGAAAGAAAATATCGGAAAAAATGTATATGTTATAAGCAATGTTTCAATTCTTCTCAAAGCTTGTACACAACCATTGTACTAATAGAAGTCCAGAATGATACGTGGTGTATGCTATGCAAGTTGATGGTGTTATTTTGATAAAGCTTCGGGTCCAAGTACATTGTAGGTTTTTGACCCACACCTAATTCATTCAATAACAAATATTCAAATATAGAAAATAAATTATATTCAGTGAAAAAGAGCATACACTGGACTAGGGGCGACATGTTTATGTCTAGATAGTCCAGTATGGGTAATAATTATCTCGTTCTTGAATACTAAATTGGAAAACAATCGAACGCGGGCCGTTTGAAAAAGAAAAAAAAACAAAAAAAAACAAACAAAAACAACATAAATATGTAGATAAACATTTGAAAAAACAATCAGAAAAATAAATCAATAAGAAATGTCAACATATTCTTTGGTATTGAAGAAGTTTTAGAATTCAGATAGTAGTGATGCAACTGGGAATTCAACAACAAAGAGGTCAGTTCACATTATTATATATGTATACACAGTGGACGAAACATCCTGATCTCAGAACACTCTCTTGCCAATGAACTGTCCACGAGTCTTACTCATCCTTTAAAAATATCAAAGTTACAGTACTCTAGCTTTTAGATTTTTAAGACACGCATGCTATCCAATTTCTAAATTACAACAAGTCAAGACCAATGGAAAAAAACATATCCAAAAGTCAGAGCTGTGGAACCACATATTTCATTTATAGTAGAGCCCGCAGTTACTCATTTGGCAAATTTCCCACAAACAAATGGGATTAACCCTCGGCCTCAGAAAAATGTTTCAGTCTCACTTGGGGCTGTGACGGAGTCAAGCCATAACGCAGCCTCTATAGAGTGCGGGCAGACCTTCATAAACTCAACAACGGCAATAATAGACGCCAAGTGGCGACATGTCAAGCCTGCTAAATAAGCTTCAGACACAGTCAGACTATTTTCCATGTTATTGCAACACAGGCTTACATGGAGTTCAACAGTAAGACGAAAACTATTTATTTTTCGTATGATATATAATTGGTAACGATCAACTTTAAAATTTAACAAACTCGAACATCTCAATTTATTGTGTACTCAATTAATTAATGTTTCAATAGAACTGTTTCAAATGTTGACCTCTCAGTGTTACCTTAAGGTCTGGCTGATGTGTGTGCTACGGCGCCTTATAATTGTGAAAACGTTTTGAAAATCCTACTATGAATGATCAATACAGCCAGGACAGTGTTTTCTCAGGATCAGTTGAAGTACTTTGTGTACTTACGTTTTGTTGAAAATAATAGTATACATGGTAAAGTTTCAACCCGGACTAAGTTTAGTCAAAATAAGTTCCATTTACAGTATTCATTCTGATATTTAACTTGTATTGTGTCCTTGACATTTGACGTACAAATCATTGCTGTGCGTTCATACCGCTTGTAGGCTCGTACTTAGGCGGGATGCCGATCGTCCAAACTTCATAAACAGACAATAAAGGTACATACATTATCACTACGAAATCGTGGCTTAATAAACAATCTTTATTAACAGAACAGAATTTACCATTCCAAAACAACAGTTTTTCTTAAGATCCGCTTTTCTACGATCATCATAATTATCAAATCC